>NC_056726.1:873632482-873962482 GCF_019279795.1 Protopterus annectens
TTCTTTTTGAATTAGAGAATTAACTGGCATACAACTGTAGTTATTGCAATGTGTTCCTATGCTGTTCCTATTTTCCCTTTACATTCACTCATTGTAATGCATGATATATTTCTTACAGCACAAGTCATTGTATATCTGCTGTGGCTAAGTGGTACTACATGCAGACTGGTGAGTCCAAGGTGTGGGGTTTGAGTCTAACAAGGGTATTTTATTTTGCTGCTGAGCAGTAGAAGGGCCCTGTCATACACAGTGACTAAGGCAATTTTAAGCAGTTGTAAGCGGGTTTGCGCGACACTTAGCTTAGCGCACACATGCGCACACTGGTGCAAACCCGCTTACTACTGTTTAAAAGTGCTTACTCTCGCTAACCCCCACCCTCATTTATTTGACAGAAAAATAAATGTGAAAATAGGAATGTGGTGATAAAGGGAGCACAAAGAGGGGAAGACAGTAGGGAAACCAGCTTGGGATGTACAGGATGGGTGTGGGGAAGGTCCATAGCTGCCCGTTTCTTTACCAGCAACAGCTGTGCATATGCAATACATTAGGAGTGAAATTTGAAACCTTCCACCCTTGAGAGAGGGGTGAGGACAACTAAGTATGTTGTACTACCAATTATGAATATCAGGCACATGCACTGTTTGTGAACTACTATACTGTCATTAGTACGTTACTCACTTCTGAAAAGTTTGTGGTTTGTTTGTGTTGACATTAGCACAGTCTGCTCAGGACAACTGGACATATTTCAGTACTGTGTATGCCTACCTATACCCGTGGGTGTGCCTGACTACACATGTATATGGTACTTTTGGGTAGGGGTGCAGAACTGCGGAGAGCATTATTTATTATTGTGTGCTGTTTATCTTGCTGAACATGCAGAGTTGCTGTGTACCTGTTAGTCTCTGAAGGCTAGTAGTCTGTCTCAGTAGCTCCCACCTGTGGACATATCCAGATGGTAGACAGAGGTTAGCCTAGTATCCTTTGACTGTGCACCACACCAGTCTTTTCAGCACCTGAATAATGGCATTGTCACAGGTGGTTGCTAGCAGTACATGGCTACATCCTTTGATATTTCTGTGGTGTACTCCTACATAGGGGCATGCTTCTGGAATTCATTCTACAGCTATTTGCTGAGTGTGTAACAGCAGACAATCTGATATGCCTGTGTGTTTCTGACACTTCCAGGCCTCAGACACTCTCAGGTAAATATTTGAACAGCCTCAGGGAAAGGTAGATATAAGTGCGATACACCGGTGATATATTTCAGATATTTTGCTGTTGAGACTTTGGGGGATTCTGAGCATATGTATTACTACACCTTTTCTGACGTGCAAGCAGTGTCTACTCTCACTTATTGACATTTTTCATTAAGTGAGATTCCCCACCTTTCTGCCTACTGTTAGTACATTTCACAGGGAGTCAGAGGGGCACAGCTAACATTTGTTTGCAAATCAGGGACATCCCTGTAAATCAGTCACAGTTTGGAGGTCTGGCCTCTGACCTATTCAAATATGCCAGTGTTTATCCTGTTCTGATACTGTGTGGGGTTTGTAAGGTGCTACTGTAACATTATTCCCTACTAGCATGGCTGGTTCTCTTTTTACAGTCATGTCATGCAATTCCACAACACTTGCTGCTTAAGGGCCACAGAACAAGATTTGTGTTATGCCATTCCTATTCACTCATTGTAATGCATGATATATTTCTTTCAGCACCACATTATTGTATATCTGCTGTGGCTTATTGGTACTTCCTGCAGTTTTGTTAGTCCAAGGTCTGGGGTTCGAGACAGACAGGGGTATTTTATTTTTGCTGCTGAGCAGTACAAGGGCCCTGCCATAGAGTAACTAAGGCAATTTTAAGCAGTTGTAAGCGGGTTTGTGTGTGTTTGCGCAATGCTTAGCGATGCTTAGCTAAGCGCACACATGTGAACACTGAGGCAAACCCACTAACTGCTTAAAAGTGCTTACTCCCGCTAAAAGAAAATGGGGAGATAGGAAAGTGGTGAAAAAGGGGGCATAAAGAGGGACTCACAGTAGGTAAACAAGCTCAGGATGTGCAGGACGGGTGTAGGGAAGGTCCATAGCTGCCCATTTCTTTAACAGCAACAGCTGTGCATTTCAATGAATTTGGAGTGAAATTTGAAACCTTCCACCCCTGGGAGAGGAGTGAGGACAACAAAGTATGTTGTACTGCCAATTCTAATTATCAGCTTAGATGTTTGTCCGATGGTTACATGTTTGTCAGCTGGACATGTGTGTGAAATGGGCAGCTATGTATGGGGTGTAATTTTTTTGTGGGTACAGATTGCCCTTTTTTCAGGTGAGAGTGGGAAGTGAGGTAGTGGAAGTAGGTATGTCTGGGGAGATATGTTGGGAAGGTAAACAGACAAGACAGACAAGACACATACAGGGGCGGTGTAATACACATGGGGTGGGTGACACAATTGACGGGGCCGGATGTTTGGAAATGGCAAGCCCATGAGCCCACAGATGGTAACAGTGGAACTGAGATCCCCACCCATGGGCAGTCACCACTGAACCTTCACAGCCCCGAGAGTGGCTGTGCTGGGGGCTGCGTAGGATGGGCAGGCTCACCCGTGAGACGCACCACTTTCGCCTCAAGCTGGCATAGGGGATCAGCGACTGAACGCTGGATCTCCCTACGCACCACAGTCCGGACCCTTTGAAGGGTGACAGGTGGCCCTTCTCCGCCCACGCTTGCATGGGGGGGGGTGAGCCCCATCCCCTGCAGAGCTTCCACCAGAAGGTGGCACAGGACCAATGGAGGAGGGGAGCTCGGGCTGGGTACTGGACCTGCTGGTGCCAGGTGCACTCGCCGGCTGAGGAGAGACAGGTGGGTCTGCTGGGACCGGCTTTCCCATATGTTCTGTGATTAGGTGTGTTTAATTACAACATAAGCAAAACAGCATTCCAGATTAGTTGTAACAGCATGCAATAATATTCCCATTAGCCCAACACACCAAGGGTACAACAGTTGAACAGCAAGTATAACACATGCATATATTGAACCACAGTGGTTATTCCAAAAGCATGCAGGGATGTTTGGTAGCAACAGGCCAACATGATTGTGGTGTTTAAACAGGGCACATGCATCAACATGAATGCAAATATTTATAGAACAATAGGACATATGTCCCAACAAATATTTAAGATTACACATACCCATTGAGGTGTGGAATTGCATGGTTTATGCACATACAGTAGGGTGTATAAAAAACCTTGGTTAACATCTTATAATGACCTTTTAGTCTACACTTCATTCCTAGTGACTGCAAGTGTATATCCCCTACCTGAATTATTACACTTGCCACCATACATTAGGTTGTGTACTGGGTTTGGCTAGTTCAATATATGCCTGACCTATATCTGACATACTAACTGTCCAGGATGCAGATGTTACTGCTACATATTTCTTGATTGCATTTATATTTCTTTATCTACATATCTGGGATGTTTTTGCATGACATTTTCACTTCGATTTGTAGAGAACCCTGCATTTCTTGACACACACTCACACTTCTGGGGAAAAAATAACATGCTACACGTGTGCCAGGTTTACTAATTCATGCCAGCCCGTAACTGCCTGTTGTGGACTGTATATATGTTTCACAGCTACTAGTACTTCCATCACCCACTTTATATGGGACTGCACAACTCTGGGTTGCCAGCACCTTTTCAAACAGTACTGTTTGTATACTGCAAGGGTAAAACAACATTTCAGACTCTGTGACACAGACCCACTCTGGGTTTTAGACCTTTATTAATAACATTACACACTTTTCCACAGACTCACTCCTTTATTTGTTTTAACGGTGCATATGGCAGACATGTTCAAGACATATAATACCTTTATTAATAGGTTAGAACAATCTTTTTTCAGGCTCACTCACTTATTTTATATAACAGTGCCTGCAGAGATATTATTCCAGACATATGTTACCTTTCTTAATGGGTTTCTACACTCTTTTTCTGCCTCTCTGACATTTTTATCTGACAGTACATGCAGAGGACTTATTCAGGCAATTTTATGGCTGTATTATTGGACTACAACACTTTCTTTCATGCTCTCTCCCATATTTTATATAACAATACATGCAGAATAATCACTAACCTGCCTGGTGGCACAGCCTTAGCAGCCTATCATCATAGGCTTGCTGATTAATAGCACGGTCACCTGCAGCTGTAAAGTAAATGAAGGGATATTGAGACATACCTATCCATTATACATACTCCATTATCAATTCTTACATACTGCATTTCATGGCTACATACTCAGTTGTGGGGCATCCCGCATCCCACGGGCCTCCTGTATCCATTGGTTCAGGTGGTCCTGCTTTCGTCTCTTCAGGTCTGCATGGTGGTGATGGACCTGCTCACCAGTCTGAGGAACACATGTGGCACTGGTGAGGTCATGAGCTAACCAGTTCCAAGCCTCTGCCTTGTACTCCATCCCTTGGAACTGACCCTGCAGGAGTCTTGACTCGTGATGGTGGACAAGTAGCCAAACCATGTATTTGGACTCCTTGATGTCCAATCATTGCACTCGGAAGCATGTTCTCTCTCTGACACCAGACATTCTAACTGCAGATGTGAGCTACAATCAAGTTATGGCATGTATTTCTGCCTGTGGGGCTTAAATATGCCACATTTCCCACACGTTTTTGTGATTGGCCATTTTGTAAAATTCTCGGCTGACTGCAGACCTGCTTAGTAATTGTTAAACTAGCATTCGTACGTATATGAATGTTAATAGTGGCTGTTTCCCCCATGTTGTCATGGCTTAGTGGTTCTGTACTTTGCTTCTGATGCACAAAGTCCTGGGTTCACAGTTTGTCATTCATTTTATTTTCATACTATCCAGACAGGCAAGGGGGTGTGGCTGCATTTAAGCAACTTTGCACTACGTTGCTCCTCGGTGCCCAGCATGCACCTCTGCACAAACACATTGTGCTGGGTAAAGCGCCATTGAACTATGGGCAACTCTATTGTGCTAGGTAAAGCGCTATTCAACTACGGGCAACTCTATTGCACTGGGTGAAGTGCTGCTTAACTGCAGGCAATTTTATATCAGGATCCCTTAAAATATTTATTTTGTTCACTGATACATTGGCCATTTCACTGCTTTTTGGTAATGTTTAAACATATTTGTCAGGTATTATTTCATATACTGATTTAAAAAATAAATATGAAGGGGAGTGGTGGGACTTGAACCGTGAATGCTTCTTCTTTGTGCGAGCGCTCTATCATTACGCTATTGCTATTTGATGCGATTTGCATTAACATTCTTTCTTATGCTCTTCCATGTCAGAATTGCTAACTCTAGCTAAGCAATGGGCACACCCGCTCACAAACGCACAAATACGGGCAGCTATTTTGGGGATTTAAAAAAATATATTTAATGTTTTGCGTTTTAGAACTGTGATAGGGGTTTACAATATCAGGGAGTGTGGTGTGTGGTGCTGGGTGTAGGGACATTTGAGTGGACTCATTCTTGTGTGTCTGCTTTGTTTAGTTTTAAAGACTTGCAGGGGCGTGGACATTTAGACTGCTCAGGAGTCGGACACGCCCCCTGCTTTCTTACATGGTCCGTGCAAGACTTACGGTTGAGTCAGCGTGCCCTCGTGCATATTCATGGCACGCTGGCGTCTGACCGTTCAACTGCAGCCTCCGAGTAACACTTATTAAGTCTTACACAGAGGATTGGTGAATCCGGGGGATAGACTTTATCAGCACCAAATTCAGGTTAATACAACTGTCCACTTATATAACTTTACTTAGTCAATTGACCATTCTTCAGTTAACTTAGTTTACTGCTTAAAAACATACTAACATATACATTTACTTCAATACAAAACAGTACAAAAGTCCATCCTCTTTGTTTCTTCCTTTAATACTATTGTATAATTGCTCAATATAAAAAATGCAAATTAAGTAATGGGTTTAAAAAAGGAATCGATTACGTTCTATAGTTTCGCTGGTCTCTTTTTAAGAGCACTACTCACACACACTGCATCATTTAAGTCTGAATGTTTGTTCACTTTCAGATTGGATCACCATTTTCATTCACAAGACTCTATTTAGTCTCCCACTGGCCCTTTCAAGTTAACTGAAACAATCCTCTGAAACCTAAACACTTAACAGCATGCCTACTTAAGCACTTGTTAGGCCCTTTTGTCTCCCACTGGCCCTTTCAAGTTAACTGAAACAATCCTCTGAAACCTAAACACTTAACAGCATGCCTACTTAAGCACTTGTTAGGCCCTTTCTGTCTATATTACACACATATATATATATATATATATATATATATATATATATATATGTATATATATATATATATATATATATATATATATATATATATATATATATATATATATATATATATAGCATTTTATTTTGTTCAAACTTTTCTCTGTCTTACTAGCATAGCACGAGTGACATGTTAGGTATTACAATTAAAGTGGACACCTATCTTCTCTGGTCACACTTTCAAAAAAAAAATCAGTTCTCTGTGTTAATGTGGAGGCAAGAAATACTGCACTTAGAAGTATCTGCCTTGCTCTGGAACATTAACTCTCTGTCCCTTTGGTGTTCCCAAGCATGGTTCTAAAGTTAGATGTTTTCTTGTAGACACAGAGTGGGCACCACCAACTGTATTCTTTTCAATGACCATAAGGTTAAAGATCTTCCAGTGTTTATTAAGTATTTGTTTGATCACTTTCAACTGTATGGCTGAAAATCATCACTTTTTGTAATAAAATTCCTATTATTATCTTTGTTTTCACCCTTGTATAATTCTTCTACCTCAAAATGGACATGTACCTATTTTTCTCTCATCTATGACTTCATGAGATACAGATAACTGCAATTGGTCTGAGCATCCTCTATCTCTAAATATCCCTTTCCTGATTTCTATGTCTTCAGAAAAGTCATCATCATCTGATATAATTATTGATGTCCTCATCATTTGACCTTTAACCATATTATTTTTTTGGTAAAAGGGATGATTAATAGTAGAATGTAAAAATGCATTAGAGTAAGTCGGTTTTCAGAAAAGCATAGACTTAAAGCCATTGTGCATTTCATCTTTGTTCACTGAAGCATCCAGGTAATTGATATTAGCACCTAAGAAAGAATATGTAAAATCCAAATTCAATCATTTGATCTAAATAATTGATAAACATATATAATTTGTCCAATGCCCCTGTCCACGGTATAAAAATATCATCCAACTGGTTCAAGTGTAAAGAAAAAGCAGCTTATACAGTCTAAAGATATACCACCAGAAAACAAATCTGGCAAAAATTAGGACAATAGCTGTCCCTAAGGCTATACCTTTTTGCTGCCTCCAATATTCACCTTTGATAAACATAAAATGCATTCTCCCCTAGTTCATTCACTTTTGTAGAGAAGACCTACTCTGGTGCATGCCCATGTAGTATTTGCCTGGTCACAAATACTGTGACATTTCTTTTGAAGCAAGTTATAATTAAACATATTCATAAAGTTTGACAACCAAAAAAAGCACAAAATGGTTAAACTGATCTCAACCCTTCCCAGCCTAGACACAATACTGACAAAAATAATATTCATCCATCTCTCAGAAGGCATCCAATGTACCAAACTATCGCAGCCTATAAATTCTATGATTAGTCTGAAAATTATGCAGTGAGAGCCCTGTACAACTTCATTGATGGAAAAGGACTGATCACAGCAGGACATTCTACTTTTTTGAGTAAAACAATTAATGTCATGGATCACAACCATTTTATTAACTGCCTTATCTAAAATGAGAGCAGACAGAATTTCATTCATGGTTTCATAGCCTCCTCCCTCCAACAATCTCCATTTTAATGTCCAAATAAGCTTCAGCATCTCTCTTTCACCCATTACCCAAGGAGTTCATTAGGTTTCATTCCTCTCCCCATTACTCATTTTCTTATTCGTTATCAACCTTCTTCTACAACTGTTCAGATCATTGTAATGATCTGAAAAAGATGCCATAGTCATTTATAGCAAAAGTAAAGTAAGGACCACTTTTAAAGGAGAATTTACCCAGCTGCCCTGCTGGCTCTTTAAAAAAATAAACATTGTCAACGTCAATAAAACAAACACAAGTCAGCCTAAGACTGCAGCCTGTGTCTCTGGTTCACAATATGGAGGAAGCCCTCACACTCTGGCCTGAAAGAATTCCAAAAGTGATAGCTATTGCAACACAGGGGATAAGTGGGGAGAGATGCACCATTGCTTATAGCACAAATGAAATTCTCTGTGGCGATCATTGTTGGAATTGTTAGAACAAACATAAACTTTAGTTATTGAGGTACTATATAAGGCTATTGAATACTGGACTAAAAGAAAACTTTTGTCATCTGAAAAAAATAAATGATATATAGTCTGCGTGGTAAAGAACATTAAACAAGTATATTAATCTTATTAATGATGTTAACTGGAAGAGCATTAAGAACTAGAAATGGTGTCATAGTTCAGGTGAGATTATAGGAATTAGTAGACAAACTTACCATAATAGTAAAAAGATATTATATGAGTCTTATATTAAATCTGTGCTACAAATTATTTAGCTACAACATGGAATTACAAGCCATAAATTACAGTACTTCTGCAATGATATGATGTACAAAACATAACTTGTCACTGTTCTCTTCACGACAAGTTCACAAATGTTGAATTTTACTGGAAGATAAATTCTGAAACAATACAAAATATCAATTAAATTATAAGTATGACGTTACATATGATATGCAAATATTTTGCAGTATTTTCGACATTTCCCATAGACAATTGTCTAATTAAACAATGTTTATAGCTGGAAGGGTAGTTGTGGTCATGAGGAAGCAAATGCTGCAGCCAGGACAGAATATATCCCATCACAGCCCTTACATATGTCACACTTTACTGAGATTATAACATGGTGCAATATGTGGCAAGAAGTTTCTTTTGCAGAAGCAAGAAAACATTTCATGGGGAAGCAAATGCTGCAGCCAGGATAGAATATATCCCATCACAGCCCTTACATATGTCACCCTGTACCGAGATTATAACATGGTGCAATATGTGGCAAGAAGTTTCTTTTGCAGAAGCAAGAAAACGTTTCAGAAAGAGAAAAGGGAAGTCAATTATTTCTCACAGGCTGCAGTTATCTGTATTTAAAGTATTGTATGTTGAAATATAACATTTATTTTTTTTTTAAGTTGGTGGTAGGAAATTGCATTTCAGATGCAAGATGTAGCTTTT
The DNA here is from genome assembly GCF_019279795.1 of Protopterus annectens. Classification (NCBI taxonomy): domain Eukaryota; kingdom Metazoa; phylum Chordata; order Ceratodontiformes; family Protopteridae; genus Protopterus; species Protopterus annectens. The sequence goes on from NC_056726.1 coordinate 873,641,764, forward strand.
TGTCAGTTGTGTAATTGTTATAAATCTGGGTAAAAAAGCAGTTGTGAAATGTCTTCTTTAAAAAACACATAAAGAAAGCTAGAAATGTTTTGATTGCTAACTATAAATGGTCCTGGTAAAAGGCAAAATGTTTGAACATATTTGAAAAATCAGACATTACAAAAGTGAAGTGAGAGCTATTTTAGTAGGTACTTCTAGTTCAAGTTATTACTGGATATTATCCTATATGATGTTATGTTAACCAATAACAAAAAAATAGATATGACTTTGTTAGCATACACAGCTCATTTTTAATTATAGAAAACCATGTTAGATTGTAAAGTAAAATATGCTTGATGATTAAAGTGGATACAAAAGCAATTTTCTGTTTACATATTAATGTCAGTCTATTATATAAATTAATAGCATTGTTTATGAGATACTTGACTTATGTTGACAGATCTTCTCCCTGTTCTTATATATTTTTTTGAAAATAGTTTGCAAATAGATATTGCATTCCTTGAATACTGAAGCTAAACTTTTAATGGTATTCTTAATGTACTATAATTTTATTCTGGAAAAAAATGAGTAAAAAAACACATTCTAGTTAAACTAATTAAACATATGAATAGACTGTGCAATGCCATAGATCAGATGTTACCAGGCACATGAGGCACCAAGGCCATAGTTACAGACGAGCAAAGGCCAAAATGAAATGCAGAATAAAATTCCCATAGTACTAGTTTAATGAGAGAAATTAGAAAGTGAAATGTTAGCCTGCTCCCTAGTGAATCTGAATGATGGATACAGAATACTTGATATTTGGATAACATTTCATTAGACTGAAATGGAATTTATATTAAGAACTATTTAATATAACTACTAAGATATTATAACTAAAGATCCATTTTGAAATAAAATTTAAAGGGCAATCACTTCTTATCATTAAGAATCCATATATTGCTTGTTAATTTTATATTCTACTTGTCAAAATATTTCTTCTGTCTGATTTCTGAGAGCAATACATATGTTCTTTTATACTCATTTCCTGCATTGCCATAGTAGCACACAAATTGCACACTGATCGATGAGGAATAGAGTTGTAAATTCATGCCAGTAGCATCCACCTTATCATGAAGGCTGCTGTGTAATGTTTATTTGTACAGCATACACTTTGGACTCTTTTTCCCTATTAGTGTCAATTTACTTTTAGTGGTGCAGTGAAACTGGTGTAGCTACTTTGCCAAATACTCAGTAATATTAAACACAGTGTGCCGGAACGATACTGAACTAATTATCCGCAAAAAAAGTTTTAATGTAGCAATTTATATTTAAAAACTTGAGAATACTATCTGACTAAAACTGAGATTATGTTTGCAGCATATTGATGCTTCAATTTCCTAATTAATATTATCTCTTTTATCACTGTCCAAAATATATTTTGATATGTGTTGACATGTATAACGAATAATTCATGCATGTAGTATTCTTATTTACTCATTCAACATTTTATTAATAAACAGTCATGGGAAGAGTAATTTGCAAATCCTTTAACGAATCTGAGCCTGGGCTTACTCTAGGGGTCAGATTTGCCATTAGTTTTAGTTTAATTTATGGTTGTAACACAGCCATAGGCCTCATCCTTCTGTTTAAAACATTTTAAAAGTGGTGACAGATTCTTCCCAGCATTCCAATTCATTGCTATTATATTCAGTAACAATCCATCTGAAAAATGATTCACGTTTAAAACTAAACAATACTAAAATACGAAAGTACAAAAAAAAAAAAAAAGTACACGTCATTTAGAATACAAATTTAGAAGGATGATTAGAAAAACAAAATTAACTTTGTTAAGCATGATAAAGAGAATAAAAGATCATTTTTAATCATAGAAAGTATTGCGATAGAAGCACCAGTAACATTGCAATAAAATCTATCTGTTATCATCCAGCAAAGTCAGAATTGTTTGTTGTTTTTTTTCCAGGACACAGCTTTGTTGCTCAGTGTTCATATTGTGAATGCAATGATATTGAGGGCAATACAAAGTAATATTAGAAAAATGGGTAGGTAAGTCACCAGCCACTATTAACTAATAGTCATCTGTTGGGCTGGATGGATTAAATGTTCTTTTTATTTTTCCTGCTTCCACTATGAATGAATGAAACTGAATGTATCAAGAATCAGAATCCTTGACCTGCATTCACTTTTTAAAGTGTTTTTGCAGGGAGGCACAACCCACTCCCCCACAACTCTACTGATGGATCTAGTCGCAGACAACCCTGAACCTTGTATATAACAACTCCATGCTCACAAAAACTTGAAAGCTGTGACATTTTCCCAAACAAAGAATCACTTCCTGCGCAACTAGTCTACAGTTATTTCCTATGGAGGAACTCCAAGCAATGGTGAGCAAATAGCTCAAGGATTCAATCTTCATCCACCAGTAGGGTACCTTTTTTCCTTCTTCATCAAATTGAAAACAATATTACCTCTTGTTTAACTTATCACTTACAAATGAATCTGAAATATGACTTGACTCCCAGTTCTGGTAAGCTGGCAAATATCCTTATAATATTTAAATGTGGTAATGCAGGCAAAGTGGAGAGCTATCACCTTATTGGTTTGATTACTGCTCAGGAAAATGTTTCAGAAAGATTAAAAATTATTTATCAAAAATTTGTTAACAGAAAAACATTAATCAACATGCGTTTTGTCAGGACAAGTAATGTATTACAAATCTTACCCAGCTCTATACGTATGCAATCAAAGTGTTAGACCAAAATCAAGTAGCAGATATTACATTCTTTGATTTAGCAAAGGCTTTTGACTCTGTATTACATTCACGTATAATAGAAATAATGAAAGTATGGATTATTGATCATTTTATCATTTATTACATTAGCAAGAGTTTACTTAAAATAAATGTATATGTACATATTAAAAACTCACTGTGGCAATCCAACTATAAATAATGTATGGATTGCAAGACTTACTGATTATGCAAACGTAATATTTAGTCTTGATTATATTTACTGAATACATAGGCAGAACACAATAAAGCAGGACTTAATAATAACAAAAAATCAAGTTGTGTTTCTTGGGATAAATAATAATCTGCATCCATAGGGCAGGGCATTAAACAATATATCCGAAATGTATGTCATATTTGCAGGGAGTTAGTAGGACTAGTTAACAGTATATTTGGTTTTATCGTTTTATCACAATCCTAAATTTGGTTACCAGCAAATGTGATATTAAGCCATATTGTCATCAATCACCTTTTATAACAAGTATGTTTTAATAACCTTATGTAATGCATAACTGAATATGAGGAGGTTTGTGTGTGTGTGTGTGTGTGTGTGTGTGTGTGTGTGTGTGTGTGTGTGTGTGTGTGTGTGTGTGTATATGTGTGCTTACAGCTGCAAAGGTATTATTAAGAGAAAGTATAGAAACATTATACAAAGCAAATAATTTCTGTCAAATTATTATACCAGAACAAAAGGCTACTTGCCTTAAAGTCACACTTATTCTATTACAAAGGTCCCAAGGTGATTTAATCTGGGCATATAAATGTTTAAGAAATTGTTGCAAAAGAGAGTAAAATCCCATGAGTGGAGGAGCTCCCTGGCCAGCCTCAGCAAGAAGCTGAGATCCTTTATAAGATCCTTTATAGCTAGCTATGAAAACAAGATTGCCACTGATTCTAAGGACAACAACAAATCATTCTATAGCTACTTAAAGTATCTCAATGGCAACACCCAGATCTGCTCTGAGTAACAGCACAATGGCACAAAAATTACAGAACCAACTGATATTGCCAACATCCTGGCAGATAGGTTCAGTGCTAACTTTACCCCCCTCTCACCCCCTAAATGGCCCATATCTATACAGGAAGAATGCAGAGTCCCTGTAATCACAACTTCACAGATAAAAGCAGCACTCAAAAAAAACAAAAACAAAGCATCCATGGGACCAGACAACATCACAGGCTGCGTTTTACATGAACTTCAGAACAAACTCGCTCCCCACCATGTTCAATCATAGTCAGGCTTTGTGCCCACTGAATGGCACACAGCAACATTTATCCCACTCCACAAAGGGGGAGCCACCACTGTTCCTGGGAACTATCGCCCTATTAGCTTGATGAGCCTGGTCTGCAAGGCCATGGAACGTATCATCATGGAATTCATAAACAAATGCAATGGTAACCCCCAAACTCTGGACCCCACTCAGTTTGGGTTTGTGAAAGGCAGATCTTGCCTCCTGAACCTGGTCGACTTCTTTGAGGCAGTCACCAAAGCCGTAGACGAGGATAAGGTGGTTCACACAGCCTATCTTGACCTCGCTAAGGCTGTTGGCACCATCCCCCATAGTAGAATTACAGCTATACTCACTAAACTAGGTATAAATCCCTACATCACAAGATGGTTTGCCAACTGTCTCACTGACAGAACCCACGCTGTAAAAGTTGCAGACTCCTAATCTGACCTCAAACCATACCACAGGGTTCAGTCCTGGGACCTCTCCTGTTTGTTATCTACTTCTTTGAAGTATCGGCTAACAGAGAAGGCCTCTGGCTAATGAAGTTCACAGATGACTGCAAACTAGGAGCTATAGTCAAGTCCCAAATGATGTGGACATCCTACAGAAAGGCCTCACTGAGACAGATGCCTGGTGTCAGAGCCATGGCCTCAAGCTCAATGCCAGAAAGAGCATTGTTATCCCCTTTGGTAAAAACTCTGTACCTATGAACTACCACATAGGTGGCAGTCTTCTTAATGCCTAATGTGTGATAAGAGACCTTGGGACCCAGGTAGACAGTAGTCTCTCCTTTGATAATCACATTGCCACAGTAGTCAGGAAATCCTTCTACATAGCACATCTCATCACAAAAGGGTTCTCATCCAGGAAAAAGGAGGTCATTGTTCCCCTCTACTCAACACTCATTAGACCCATTATAGAGTACAATGCCCCTTTTGGAATGTACCTCACAAGACATCTGCAGCAGCTGGAAAGGCCACAGAAGTACCTCACAAAGAGAATTACTGGCCTCAAACAGATATCCTACACTGATCGTCTCAAAAACCTCCAGCTTTACTGTGTAGCATATCACCTCCTCCGAGTTGATCTCTGCCTAACATATAAAGCTATGTCAAACCCAGAGCTGTTGGACATGCTACACCTAAAGAAATTGCAATCCCACTGAGTACATGTTCTAGGGACCTAAACCTTGTCACCACAATAAACAGGACTTGCTGGAGGGATAGATTCCTATCCCAGAGAATTCCCATACTCTGGAATAAGCTACCAATCTATGTCAAGCAAAGTTCCTCATTAATACTCTTCAAAAAAATCTTGATGAGTGGATGGGAAATAGGAAATACACCCCAGGGATCACTTCTGTGGCTCTGCTCGACTGAGGCACAGGAAATGAACTTTCTTGGGTTGGCGTAAGCCAGGGAACTTTGTTGGCTAGGCTTAGTTAGGCCCTTGGGCCGATAGCCTAGTACCTACCTATGAACCTATGAACCTATAAGGGTGGTACTTAGAAAGGTTACCATGAATGGTGAACCTGTTTATTGCTTGCGGTATCGATTTCCAGTTCAGTAGTAGATCTACCACAGTGCTTTAACATAACGATATAGCACTGCAATGAGATGTCTCTGTGACATTCACAAGAAATGTTCTGGTGGAGTGGCCTTTGGTATTTATTTATTTATTTATTGGCATCTAATTGCTGGGATAGTCCACTGGGCCAGTATGAGCCCATTTTCAGTGGAGGCCTGGGCAGAAAAGCTCCACAATAAACCATTTCATAAAGAAAAGATTACATAAAAATGATTGCCTAAACAACAATTACATAAAAAGAACATTACCTAAGAAATAATCAAGTACATAATTCAATGTTTCCCAAAAGTAGATATTCAACAATATAGAACAAATATCAAACTGTGACAGTTATTACAGGCTCACACTTCAACATGGATAAGAAAGGCAGAGAAAGGGGTAAGGATTCTAAGAACAACTGACAAAGGAGAGACATTGGGCCGGATTCACGAAACCTCCGTGTAAGACTTAATATGTCTTACTCGGAGGCTGCAGTTGAACGGTATGACGTCAGCATGCCATGCATATTCATGAGGGCATGCTGAATCATACCCTAGGCTAACATGGTCTGTGTAGGAAAGCAGGGGGTGTGTCTGAATGCCGAGTACTGTAAAGGGACACGCCCCCAGAAGAGTCAGAGGCCTGAAAGTAAACACCCACGAGTGAGTCCTTAGAAATGTCAAGGAACACAACACCACACATCCCCACAGACTAAACCCTACTGAAAATGTGTAAAATGTAAAAATAGCAGTTTCATTTTTTTTTCATAATTTCAAAAATGTTTGCCCGCATTTGCACTCATTTGCGCGGGTATGCCCTTCACTCAGCCACAGTTAGCAGACATTGAAAAGCATATAAGATCTACATATGCAAATTAAGCCAAGTAGCAATAGCGTAGTGGTAGAGACGTTGGCCAAAGAGGAGGTAGTCACAGTTCGAGCCCCCACAACATCATTCACCATTTTTATTTAAATAAGTATGAAACAATCCCCTGACATATATATATATATATATATATATATATATATATATATATATATATATATATATATATATATATATATATATATAACTATAATTTAAGTAAAATGTAATGAAATGGGCCATGTATTTGTGAAGAAATCCGACAGAATAATTTTATAAAAAAAGGATTATAATTGCCCATAGCTGAGCAATGCTTTAGCAAGCTGAATATGAGTGCCCGTAGGTGAGCAGCGCTTTAACAAGCTGCATATGAGTGCCCAGAGGTGAGCAGCACTTTAACAAGCTTAATATGAGTGCCCAGAGGTGAGCAGCACTTTAACAAGCTTAATATGAGTGCCCATAGCTCAGCAGTGCTTCACCCAGCGTAATATGAGTGCTCATAGCTAAATAACGCGTTACCCAGCGTAAGCCATTTGCGCAGAGCTGCGCAGCGTGCCAACCAGCTTACCGGCGGGCAACATTGGGCAAGCTGTATCAAAGCCGCCTTTACACAGACACACCTCCTAGCCTGTCTAGACAGTAGTAAAATAAAAAAAGCAATGCCAAGGGTCGAACCCGGGATACTGTGCACCATAGTCAAAGTACTGAACCACTAAGCCATGACAGTTGTACTGAGAAATACAGTATTAGCATATATATATAGGAATGAATGAAAATAGAACCATGACAAAGCAGGTTTGCTTTAAGCTGATAAATATCCAAAATGGCCAATCACAGATAAGTGTGGGAAAACCGGCATATATAAGCCCCATAGGCAGGAATACACACCATAACTGATTGTGGTACCCATTTGCAGTCAGGATGGCAGGTGCAGGAGAGGGAAATCACTTTAGAGCACAAAGGTGGGGTGTTGAGGAGTCAAAATATATGGTTTGGCTCCTAGTCCATGATCATGAAGCACAACTCATGCAGGGCCAGGTTCAATGGGGAGCGTATAAGGCAGAGGCATGGAACCGGTTGGCACATGATCTCACCAGTGCCACAGGCATTCCAAGGACTGGTGAACAGGTCCATCACCACCATGCAGACCTGAAGCGACGTAAGGAGGACCAACTGAACCGTTGGATCCAGGAGGCCCGCCAAATGCCCAATGCCCCACTACTGAGTAAGTATCCATGTAATTATGTATGTAAGAAATGCTATCCTAGCCTATAGTATGGAGAGGTATGTTCCAATATTCCTTCATTTATATTACAGCTGCAGGAGTTCATTCGTTGAATCGGCGAGCCTATGCTGATAGGCTGCTGAGGTTGCACCACCAGGCAGGTTAGTAATTATTTAGCTGGTATTGTTATAGAATATAAGTGAGACAGATTGTAAAAGAGTTCAGTGTTGTAACCCAGTAATAAAGGTGAAATAAGCCTAGAATAAAGATTCTGCTAGTATTGTAAGATTAGATAAGTGATGCAGCCTGGAAAAGAGTGTATTGCAATCCAGTAATAAAGATTAAACAAGTCTCAAATAGAGTTTCCACCTGTATTGTAATATCAGATAACTGCTTCAGCCTGAAAATGAGTGGTAATCAATCAACAAAGGATAGACAAGTGTCGAATACATCCTTGTAAATTCTGCCATATGAAATAAGTGAGTCAGCTGGAAAGGATTGTTGTAACCCAGTAATAAATGTTAATAAAGCCTAGAATTAAGTACCATTCTGAAATGTAAATATAAAATAAGTGAGAGAGTGTGAGAAAGACAGTTTGAAGCTACCAAGAAAGCTGTAATAAGTCTGGAATAAAGGTATACTGCAGTCACTACATAATGAAATGAATGAGACAGCCACAACCAAAGAGTGTAATGTCTTAAATAAAGTACAGAACCTGGACTGTGTCCGTCCCACAATTTGGATATGTTGCTGTACCCTTGCATTATGGAGATAGTATGGTTGTATGAAATGCTGAACATCCACAGTTGTCTAGACCCATATAAATCAAATGTAGCAGGATGCTGTACCTGAACACAGCCAGATATGAACATATATGAATAAAAATGGAATGTATATTAATGTAGCAGTAACATCCCCATCACCAACATTCCTAAGGTTACATACAGGAAACTGTACTAATACATGTAGGGATATATATCTGCATCTACTAGGAATGTACAGTATATGTATAGGTAGTGTAAGTTGTTAATGTAATATTTCTCCACCCTACCCTATTTTCACAAATTATGCCATTCCACACCAAACTGGGTATGTGTATTCACAATTAATTCCCATGGACATTTGTCCTGTTGGTTCATACATATCTGCATGTACGTTGATGCATGTGCCCTGTTCACATATCCAAACCTGATGGCCTGTTGCCACCAATCAACCCTGCATGCTGTTGGAATGTGCACTGTTGTTCTAAATATGCATGTGTTATGCTTGCTGCTCAATGTTCGGAATTCATGGGTGTTTGGTTAATGGGAATACTGATGCATGCTGTTACAACTAATTTTGAATGGTGTTGTTTGTTACTAACCCAAAATGCCATAAAATACTGCTAAACATAGGACAACAGGGAAGGCGGGTTCCAGCGGACCCACCTCTCCCACCTCAGCTGGCGAGTGCACCTGGCACCAGTGCCCAGGCCGGGACCTCCTCCTCCGGTGGCCCTGTGCCACCTTCGGGTGGAAGCACTGCAGGGGATGGGGCTCGTCCCCCTCTGCAAGCGTGGCCAGAGGAGAGCCTCCACTCACCCTCCATAGGGTCCGGTCTGTGGTGCATAGTGAGATCAGGCATTCTGTGACTGATCCCCTATGCCAGCTCGAGGTGAGAGTGGCGCAACTCACGGGTGTGCCTGCCCATCCTATCCAGCCCCCAGCACAGCCCCGGCCTGGGCTGTGAAGGCGCAGTGGTAACTGCCCATGGGTGGGGATCTCAGTTCCACTGTTGCCATCTGTGGGCTCATGGGCTTGTGATATCCAAACATCCATCCCTGTCAGTTGTGTTTACCCCCACATGTGTCATACTCTGCCCCTGTATGCATCTTGTTTGTCTTGTCTGTTAACCTCCCCAACCTACCTCCCCAAATATACCTACTTCCTGTACCTCACATTCCACTCTCACCTGAAAAAAAATAAAAAAGGGCACTCTGTTCCCACAAAAAAATTACGCCCCATACATAGCTGCCCAATTCACACACATGTCCGCTGGACATGTAAACTGATAATTCTAATTGGCAGTACAACATATTTTGTTGTCCTCACCCCTCTCTCAGGGGTGGAAGGTTTCAAATTTCACACCAAATTTCAAACATATGCACAGCTGTTGCTGATAAAGAAATGGGCAGCTATGGACCTTCCCTACATCCTTCCTGCACATCCCGAGCTTGTTTTCCTACTGTCCTACCCTCTTTGTGCCCCCTTTTTCACCACTTTCCTATTTCCCCATTTTCTTTTCTTTAAAAGAAAATAGCGTGGGTGTTAGCGGGAGTAAGCACTTTTAAGCAGTAGTCAGCGGGTGTGCGCTTGTGTGCGCTTAGCTAAGCATAGCTAAGCATCGCGCAAACTCACGCAAACCCACTTACAACTGCTTAAAAGTGCCTTAGTCACTCTGTATGACAAGGCCTGTAGTCTGCTCATCAGCAAAATAAAATACCCCTGTCAGTCTCGAACCCCGGACCTTGGAAACACTAGTCTGCATGAATTACCACTGAGCCACAGCAGATATACAAGAACTTGGTGCTGAAAGAAATATATCATGAAATACAAGGAGTGAATGTAAAGGGAAAATAGGAAGGCCATTACACAAAGCTTGTTCTGTGTATCTTTACTGGCAATTCTTGTGGAATTGCATTACATTAGTGTGAGAAGAGAAACAGCCATGCTAGTAGGTAATAATGTTACAGTAGCACCTTACAAACCCCACACAGTATCAGAGCAGGATAAACACTGCCATATTTGAATAGGTAAGAGGCCAGACCTCCCAACTGTGACTGATTTACAGGGATGTCCCTGATTTGCAAACAACTGTTACCTGTGCCCCACTGACTCCCTGTGAAATGTACTAACAGTAGGCAGAAAGGTGGGGAATCCCACGTAATGGTAACTGTCAATAAGTTAAAGTAGACACTACTTGCATGTCAGAAATGGTGTAGTAATACATATGCTCAAAATACCCCACAGTCACAACTGCAGAATATCTGAAATATATCACGGGTGTATCCCACTGATATGTACCTTTCCCTGAGGCTGGTCAAATATATACCTGAGAGTATCTGAGGCCTGCAAGTGTCAGAAACACACAGGCATATCAGCCTGTCTGCTGTTACATACTCTGCGAATAGCTGTAGAATTACTTCCACAAGCATGCCCTTATGTAGGAGTACAACACAGAAATATCAAAGGATGTAGCCATCTAACATACTAATGACAGTATAGCAGTTCACAAGCACTGCATGTGCCTGATATTCATAATTGTTAGTACAATATACTTAGTTGTCCTCACCCCTCTCTCAGGGGTGGAAGGTTTCAAATGTCACAGCAAATGTCAAACATATGTACAGCTATTGCAGTTAAAGAAATGTGCAGCTATGGACCTTCCCTACACCCAGCCTGCACATCCCTAGCTGGTGTCCCCACTGACTTCCTGCTTCCTGCTTACAACTGTTTAAAAGTGCCTTATTCACTCTGTATGACAAGGCCCTAGTACTGCTCAGCAGCAAAATAAAATACCCTGTAAGTGTCAAACCCCAGACCTTGGGCTCACCAGACTGCATGAAGTGCCACCAAGCCACAGCAAACATATAAGAACTTAGTGCTGAAAGAAATATATCATGCATTACAAGGAGTGAATGTAAATGGAAAATAGGAAAGCCATAGCAACACATTCCAGTAAAGACAAATATCAGGCATTCAAGGAGTGAATGTAAAGGGAAATACAAAAGCCATAGCAACACATTGCAAGAACTACTGTTGTATGCCAGTTAATCCTCAAATCCCACAGGTAAGTACATACTCCCATGTAAACAGTGTTAGCATTAGCAGGTGTGAGTTAACATACACACTGAGAAGAGTGAACTGGAAGAAGCAACAGTCAGGTTTCAGTACAACATGCATTTCAGTGGCTACAACACAGCGTTAGATATGAGAGATATACCAACCTTCTGACTCACACAACAGTGTCCACAGCAAACCAGCATGGTCCCCACCTTGCAAAACTGAAAGGCCTATGCCTACCTAACCTATCATTTTATAGCAGTGTCCTGAAATCACAGTGAGAACTGCAATTAACACACAGCAGGCTGCATGCAATTACTAAATGCTGGCCACCAATTGGTGCAGAGGCCATCACATGCACATGTGCAGATACCTACAAAAGCAGCCTGTACTGCCAGTCCACACATGCAATAATATCATTGCAGCAACTGGAGGGAGAGAGAGCGAGAGATAGAGATAGAGATAGTGACAGAGACAGAGACAGAGACAGAGACCAAAATAAAAATAAAAAGCAAGCCAGCCAGCAAGCCAGCAGATAAAAGCTGTCAGAGACAAAGGTAATGTAAACTACATAATCTAATAATCTACATACTGTGAACCCTCCATATGTGTTAGCAGTCTGTATCTATATGTATATGCAGATGTGCATAGGGCAAGGGACATACTGCAACTGTTAGTGAAGGCTGGACATACATATGTAGTTGAAGGTTGCTATGTGCACATATCAATGTAGGTTGTAGTGTGTGGCATTGAAAACAGCATGCAGTGCAGGTATATGTCATGTGGTGGTGAACTTCTGTGGGACTGAGCCAGTGAGGCCTGCTACAGCTATATGGCCTGAGGACAGCATAATGCATTATGCACAACACTGTGCAATATCATTACAGAATGGTATGTCTCACAACTGTTTCAGAAGTGATATTCCCACCATGAAAGGTGGGCAGTCTATGTGCCTACATGTGCATGTATATGTACAGCAATGGATGTTTAGAAGTGTGTGTATATATATATATATATATATATATATATATATATATATATATATATATAAAGAGAGAGTGAGAGAGGGGGACAAGGGGGCAGATGTACTGCAACAGGTGCCTGGTGACCAAGGCATGGACTGAACACCATTGTTGATACTGCAGTACCATACCCCATTCCAAAACATGTTACCCACTAACTACCACATAGGTGGTTGCCCGCCTACCACTGGAGGTGTCAGAAGGGAACATGGGACACAGGTGTACAATAGCCTCCCTTTTGATATCTACAGTGGCACACTAGTCTTGTAATCCCTGTACATGGTACGTGTCATCACAAAAGGTGTGTCAGCTACGGAAATGTAAGTCAGTGTATCCTCTACACCTCACAATGTCCTATGCAGTATGTACCTCCCATGAGAACTACAGCAAGTGGAAAGGCCACAGACATACCTAACAAAGACTGATAATGCCCTCAAACACATTCCCTATGCAGACTGACTCTCAAAACCACAGCTAGAGTGCCTTGCATACTTCCTACACAGAGGTTACCACTGCTGGACATACACAGTTATGTCACACCCATACCAGTTGGCCAACCACCATGGCAACACCTCACAATCCGTCCAGCCTACATGACCTAGGGCCCTAATCCTTGTCACTGCACTAAACAGCACATGCTGGAGGTACAGGTTTCTATACACAAATATGCCATACCCTGGAGTAAACCACCCAGCATTAACAAACAAGGCTCCTTATTAGTAGATGTCATACATACCCCTGATGAATGTTATGGAGATAGGTAATATGCCCTGTGAGTCACCTCTGTGTAACCATTTCACAGGAGCAAGTAAAATCACATTACATGTGTCCCAAAGGGCAGGGTAGCATATGGCTAGGCTGCCCTAGGCCCAGGGCCAATAGCATAGTACCTACCTATGACACAATGCACACACACATGTACTCAGTGCAATACCAGCTATGTGACATTGAATGAGTGTGACACTGATTGTGTGCAAGGTCTGTAAAGGTGTGATAGCTTAGTGTGAGTTTGTGTCTGTCATGGTAGTTGGTGTCCTTGGTGTGAGGCCAGAGAAAGATGTGTCAGTTATCGGGATGCAAACATAGTAGATTGGCATATGTTGTGCTGTACTTCCCTGTGTATGACTGCAGTGTCCCATCGTAGGCAGAAGCAATACATGTATGCTCAGTAAGTGGTACTGCTGTTGAATCCAGCTCACATATGAACTGTTGTACTACCTGATGTTGTAGGCCTAAACACTACAGTATGGTGTATGTTCACATTCCCTGGTAACACTGTCTGGTGTGTTTCCTGTAGTCTGCACAGATTACATACCTCATGCATAGGTATCTGTAAGTAGGGGCACACAGTACTATAAGGTACACAGTTAATGCTCATCTGTGTTGTCATACATTTGTGTGTTGTATGTATGTGTAATGTGTGTGTAATGATGCCTGTACCATGGCCGCAATCACATGTGTGTTACAGGGTATGTGTGTGTACCTGGCAGCATGTATACTCTGTGACAGCAGTATGCTGGCTATAGTAACAACTGTGCACATATGTCAGGTAGGGTATGGCATCAAAGACTAGGGTGGATTACCATTGAAACTGTAAATGTGCATTGCATTCATTGCATGGGATGACAATATTCTTCATCCATTAGCTTGATACATACCCCCAGTGTGAGGTTGTGCATTGTATCCCACACAGTGTGCCGAGTGCTTGTGTATACTAGTTTGTTGTATGGAGTGTGGCAGGCACTGTCAGACAGTTGTGGGCTGAGCACTGATATGTGGTATCGAACATGTGTATCCCCTGATAGACAGACAGATGCTATATATGGCAGTTAAGTGATATCAGTACATTAGAATATTAAGTGTGCCACATGACTTGCTCACATATTTTTCTTTTCCTTCCAGGGTGATGGTGCATCAGCGAAACCCACCTTATACAGCAGCAGAGGATCAGGAGATCCACCAGAGCCTGGTGCAGAATTACTGTGTGCTGTTTTCCAGGACCAGCCAGAACCAGCATGAGAGGGCTGCACTGTGGCAAGATCTTGTCCGTCGGGTAAATGACATAGGCATGCATAACTGGACATATGAGCAGGTACGCCATCACTGCAGTGATTTAATTAGACATGTCCAGCAGCGTGCGTCTGATATCCACAGACAACAGCTTGCCACAGGCGGTGGGGTACCTATCCACCCCCCCTCACCAGTGTGGAGGAGCACCTCCTAAGTGTTGTGGCTCCAGGCCAACAACAGCAACATCCACAAACATGTGTCATCATGGAGGCCGGAGCCACCCAGCATGTTGAAATGGAGCGTGCAGGTAACATGCCATATCTGTAGTTGACTGTTCTCTGTACTGGTAGTTTATGCGTGTGTGAGATGTGTACTGTTTGTGTAGCTGTTAACCTGCCTATTCTTCTGCAAGATTGATATTCTGAGCATAATCTGTACACCTGTGAAAGCCACCTGTTGTACTACTGTACTTTATCATACTCACAGTATCAATGGCACAGTTGTGGCCACTGGCAATCACTCTCATATTTTTGCAGGTCCCTCTGGAGTGACAGCAAGGCAGCCAATCCATGCTGGTGAGTGTGTAATAACAATACTATTGCTAATGACATGTGCATGTCATATGGAGGTGTAGTCTGTGCACATGTAACACACCTATGCATAATGCATGCTGTGCATGTTTGCTGTGAGACTATGCATATCCCATTATTCTCAATAGCTGCCTCACTCACATGCAATACACAGAGCATGACACACATGTGTGGCAACACAGTACTGGACATTGTATAGGCATACCTGATACACATGTACACAACACACACATGTTTGGCATACACACTACACCTTAGCCTGCTACACATGTCCAATTATGACACCTGCTGTATGGCCACCCTTCAGTATCCCACTTATCATCTACGCAGCACACATAATATACCTGAGGGGTAGAGGCCTATCATGTCTTTGTGCAACAGTCTTGAACAAATAATACATTCATGTTAGGCAATGCTCACTATTGGCCACCTTACAAACCCATGTAACAAGTGGCTGTGTAATTGTGGATGTAGTCATGTTACTGCACGTCAGGTACAGCATGCTAGCTGCCTGTCTGGCACACATTATTATTGTTGACTGACCACAAGAAGCATGTTGATCATGGCTCACGTTACTACACCACATCCAGTTCCGCCGACCACAAAAGTACACATAGCAGTCATTGCGTAGCACCGTCATGTGTGTGTGTGTGTGTGTGTGTGTGTGTGTGTGTGTGTGTGTGTGTGTGTGTGTGTGTGTGTGTGTGTGTGTGTGTGTGTGTGTGTGCAAATATATGCACCCACAGCTTGTAACACTTGCACAACATTGTTATGTCCTTGTACACATTGTGTCCCAGGGTGGAGACAATCACTGAACAACTACACACAAGCATCAAGTACACGTATACTGTTATTAACAAGGGCTGTCTACACTTGCACTGCATGTTCCTGTGCAACACATAATCTGCATGCTGACACATGTGCAGTGATGTTTTTCCTTGTGATACTGTCACCCACCCTAAAACAGTATTGTGTATGTGTTGGATTGCAGGTGTGTCTGTGTTTGTATCTGCTGTACTGAGGAGTGTGCCTGTGTGCTTGTGTGCCTGTGTGCCTGTGTGCTTGTGTGGCTGTGTGCATGTGCGCCTGTGTGCCTGTGCGCCTGTGTGCCTGTGTGCATGTGTGCCTGTGTGCATGTGTGCATGTGTGCCTGTGTGCCTGTGTGCCTGTGTGCTAATATCGTGTACACATTTGTAAACTGTGTTTCCTATCTTCCTCTCACAGGTTCTGATGTTGCTCTGGTGGAGTGCAGCAGGGAACCTGAAGCCACTGCTGGGGATAGTGATTATGATGATACATGTGTAATGGCACAGGGAGGTGTGACAGGGTCTGTCGTTGGTCAGCCAATTGACACTACACAGCAGTCAACCCCATCAATGCGCACAGTCATCCTGCCGATACATCCATTGTCACCAATGTCCTTAGCTGAGGGACAGCATACAGTGGGCATTGACCAGGGTAGTGTGGTATCATTGGCACATGCATCCCCTCACAGCAGCCATGGCCAGATTCCTGACATGGTACCACACAGGCAGATGTCCAGGGTTCTCGTGGGAGCATCCGTGGTCATACTGCCCCTGTCAGACGTGCCCACAGAGGTCTTTCAACCTCAGCTATGTTCCAGGCTGTAATGCAGGCACAGGCACGTATGGAACGGTACACCAGACAGGGTCTGAGGGAGCTTAGAGCACATCGCACCGCTATGAATGACACTATGCGTGACGTTGCGTCTGCCATCCGTAACATCAGCGAGGTCATTGATAGACGTTGGGGGGACACATTAGATCTCTTCCACAACTACATGTCCAGGAGCCAGGACAGTTCAGGACGGTTGAGGTGTTGATGTGGATGTATGCCAGCAACATTATCAGCTGGCAGTCATCGTGGATGACAACAAACCCGCAGCCGCTCCCATAGTGCCAGTACCAGCCCCAGCAATGCTGGGTCTGTGCTGTCATTAGACCGTCCGAGAAGACCACATGCACGTGGCTCTGGACAGTCCCAGCAGGGACATGTGTCCAGTCAACAACCCACTGCTTCTGATGACAGTACCCAGTCTGGCTTAGTACCTGATACTGTCCGTAGCACCCCTGCCAGGCACAGGTACTGTGTCCATGGCCAGAGACAGTGATCTGTATGACCTGGCAGGTACAGTCTGTGGCTGTCCACAAACACCCGTATATGGCAGCCACGTGGTGGAACTGTGTGCATGCATACACACACACATAATGCTAACACCTAGGGCTAACACATACACACACACATTGCAGCAACATTGCCCCATGTTGTACTGTTGTCCCTCACTAACACACACACACACACATACATGTCAATTGGATGTGTCAATGGCAGACTCTGGCAAACCAAGTACACACCCTGTGCATATGATGAAACTGTGCCACCTCCTGCCATCTGTAACATTGATGCAGGAACAGGGTAGCATGGTGCTGATGCACAGGGTGACTACATAGCACTGTAGTAATATTATCATGTTGTTAACAGTACAGTGTAATGATATTGTTGTGGGTATATTCGAGCATGCATGATGCATTACCTATGTTTGTCATTGCAGTTTTGTATACACCAGTGTTAATTCCCAAAGTGTACTGTCTGCACATGTGCCACATGGCTGTTGTGTGTACCTGTGCCTGCATGTGTTGGGGTGTGGACAGTACATGTGTGATGTTTGCAGCACTGAGTTGCAGGTGTACATTTGTGAACATGGTTAGCATGGAACATGACATGGTTTGACAGTATGCTGTGGGTGATACGGTTTCCAAATGTCAATGGTCTGCATTCTGGTAGTATACACAGCTTACATAGCCTGACATTCAGTGGTCATTACATGGTGTCTCCTCAACTGATACACAGATGTAGGAACCTGGTGTCAGTGATATCCCTGCAGTACTACACTATACCAGTAGCCATTCTTACTGAGCCCCACATCCCTGGGAACAATACTCTTTGGCATATAGCAGTCTCACATACATGCCAACACACTACGGATATGTCCATCCATGACTGCAAATACATACAGTGGCCTACAATGCATTCTACACATGACACACCTAACCACCACAAGGGTATCATACGGACAGATACCTGTTGTCCAAGCCATGCTGTATTGCTGTAACACAACTGTGGCATTGGCATCGGCATGTAGTTAACATAGTATTCCAACAGTACCATGTAGGTGGTAGCACCCATCATGTAGAACGGGTAATGGTGTGTACATGTGGACAAGTGTTATCTTGTCTTTCCTGTGATATTCACATTTCCAAAGGTATTCTGCAGTCCCTCGGTGTATCACCTAAGCAAGAAGGTGTCTGTATGCATATCGGTGACAGTTGCCATACACCTACACTGGGTGTCCATCACTCACAGACTTTGCTGTGTTTTAACATGTCTGACATATACTCCAGACATGAACCCTCACCCACATTAATCTATCAAAGCTTTCATGGGTGTGTGTCACATAGTTGGCCTAGGACACAGATCACTGCAGTAGCCTGCATTGTCACCAACATACATGTATGGCCTAAGGTCTGGTAAGCTGCGGCACATGCTGGCAAAGGTAACAACTGTATTCATATGGGGCAGGCTTCACACATAGGAACTATTAAAGGTCACAGGTACATATCTGTATGTGGCACACACATACCTGATGTGTGCATTGAAATTACTGTTATAATAATATGTCATACAATAATAAAAGCAAAACACACAACACATTGACAAACTGTGTGACAAATGCACACATGGCATTTGTAGGATTCAAACCCCTACCTAACTATGTTATGATACTTGAGAGAGAGACGCATTAGCACAGTGCGCTATTCGCATTACTGGATGATTTCCCTTCTCCTGCTGTATTTATAGGGTGCTGACATCATCAGTCTTTCCAAAGAGGAATGTACATCTTTTAGTGTGTTATCCCAGTCTTCAAAAAGGCCATTCCTTTCACAGAGAATTGCATACTTACCCCCCTGCCCCCCACACACAGCGTTTGCAAGATTCAACCCCCTACCTAACTATGTTATGATACTTGAGAGAGACGCATTAGCACAGCATGCTATTCACATTACTGGATGATTTCCCTTCTCCTGCTGTATTTATAGGGTGCTGACATCATCAGTCTTTCCAAAGAGGAAGGTACATCTTTAACTATCCCTCAGTATGGGGGATAACAATATCTGTGCATTAACAGATGCCTAGTTCAGGGTCACATATGCACACTGGCACTGCCAGGTTATGTTCTATAGCATGCTTCATGACCACAGGACTTGTAACACACAACACAAGTAGGGGGTGTATCCATATACATCACAGATACACACTCCTCTGGGTTGGTACCACTGCACTAAGCATGACAGGCCATACATATACAACTACCATTGTGCAAAACTGCCTTTTGGTTTGGTGTGTAGTTCAGACCACCCCCCATACCCAGTAACCACACTTGGCTTTCCTGGGAACAGTGTAGGATATGCAGGTCTTCACACACACCATTATAGTGGTTTACTTCAGGTACACAAATATTGACTGGGGATACTACTCAGGCCCTCAACAACATCACCCTACAGCCACTACAATTTGTGAATCCATGTGCTATGGCACAACCAGTCACCACACCCACAAGGGGGAATACATATTGGACCTGATCATCACCAACATGGGGACTCTATGTTCCACACCAGAGGTAGAACCGTCATTGTTAAGATCAGACCATAAACAACTTTCCCTGGACATCCATATCCCATCCCCACCCCAGCCAAGGAAATCACTGTAAAGAATTTCTCAAAAGCAGACTTTGCACTTGTGAAGACTGGGGTGGAATACTTCAAAGCCCCGTGCTGGAGGATAATACAGCCCAATCTGCAGAATCCTTTACAAATGCATTGTATGAGCACCTGCAGGTATGCATTGATCATGCTATCCCAAATAAAACCATGACTCCTCCAAAACAGGAGACCTGTCTGGTTGACCCCAGCCATATATAAGCTGTACAACAGAAGGAGGAAGCTACTACATAACAGAGCAATATCCCACAGACCCACATAGATAATAACCTCTCCTTTGCTAATCACATTGACAGAGTCATTGCAAAGACCTTTATATAGCCCTCCTTATCACATGGGTGTTTGCATGTAGATCATGGGAGGTCATTGTGGCCCTCTACTAGTCACTCATCAGGCCCATGTTTGACTACAATGCCCCTTTTGGGGTGTACCTTACCCAACACCTGCAGCAACTACAGTGAACACAACAGTACCTCCCCAAGAGGATCATGGGCTACACACAGATGTCCTATGCAGCTCAACTAAAGGATCTCCAGCTCTACTCAGTTGCTTAACACCTACTCAGAGGTGATCTATGCCTGACATATGCAGCCATTTCAAACCCAGAAGTAATGGACATGCTCCACCTCATAACATCCAAGACCCTTAGAGCTACACACTCCAGGGACTTAAACCTCAGCACAAAAATAAATAGGACATGCTGCAGGGACAGATTCATTACCCAGAGGCTCCCCTCACTCTGGAATTGAATCCCAATTAAAGTTAGACATAGCCCCTCGCCAACCCTCTTCCAGGGAAATACAGCCTCATGGATGGGAAATTACAAATTCACCCCTGGGATCTCCACTGTGTCCCTGCTTGACAGAGGCACAGCAAACTAGCCTTAAAGGGTGCCTTCTGTGACCAACTTTACAGAGGCACAGTAGGCTACTCTACTGGGTAGGTGGACACCAAATACACTCTGCCTAGGCTTATGAATTCCCTAGGGCAGACAGCCTAGTATTGACCTCTGCACCTATGTTTATGTTTGGGATACACAATATTTGTTGCTGCTACTGTTTGCAGGTCTTTATTGCCGTAGCTTTCCCAGTTTCTATGAACAACTTGTGTATCTGCGTAACATGTTTGATCATGACAGGGTTCCAGTATATTAATATATGTGTCTGTTGTCATTTAACTGTGTGCACAGGGCAGATTGCTGGATCATGGGAGGTTCCTGGCTTAACACATACAACTGCCAGATATGTGTGACTGACTGCTATACTCAGACATGGCCTAAGTGTGTGAGCATGCCCAGTTCAGGCTTTCCATGGTTTGTTGCCTGACATATGTCTCATTTATCCAAGTGTGTGAGCATGCCCAGTGTGACCTTTCCATATGTTGTGATCTGGAGTCCACTACATTTCTGGTTGTGTGTGAACATGACCAATATTGACATTTATACTGTGTGTGTTGGAAGTCATGTTGTGTTCTTACTGCCAGACTCCTTTGTGTCATAACTCAACAGGGATTATGCTGTGCCTGCAGGGTTTCCATGTGATAGTTTGCAAAGACTTGGCAACATTCTCTCATACTGGCTGAACACTTCAATACTGTCATGGTGTAGTGGTTCAGTACTTTCACTATGGTGCACAGTATCATGGGTTTGAGTCCCATCACTGCTTTAAATGTTCATACTGAGCAGACCAGACTGGTTAAGGGCCAGTTGGGCAACTATGAGCATGTTGCATTTTGTTCAGCTATGGCCTACTTAAACCAGGCTTGTCTGTCATTGCTGTGTATTCACCAACTTGGGTGGACATTGCCAAACATTACTCCACATTGACCACAGTTGTACTAGTTGGTGTGTGTGATTCTGTTCATAGGTTCATACTAGGCTATCTGCCCTAGGGCATTTATAATCCTAGCCAGAGTGTGTTTGGCTTTCAACACACATTTTAAGTGGAGTTTGCCATGACATTTTTCAAGGTTAGTATACTGTGCCTCTGTCTAACAGTGACATAGAAGTGATACCCAGGGTAAACCTACAATCTCCCATCCACTCATCAAGATTCCTCTTGAAGAGAGTCAATGAGGGACTCTGGCTAACCTGGAGTGGTGGTTTACTCAAGAGTGGGAGGAGCCTCTGGGTTATGAATCTGTCACTCCAGCATGTCCTATTTATTTCAGTCCTGAGGTTCAGGTCTCTTGAGCGTGTAGCTTGATGGGATTCTGATTTTCCGAGGTGCAGCATGTCCATTGATTCCAGGTTGGACATGGCTTTATACATCAGACACAGATTGCCTCTGGGCAGGTGGTATGCCACTGAGTGGAGCTGCAGTTTCTTTAACCAGGCAGCGAATGGCATGTGTTTGAGCCCTTTGATCCTCCTGGTGAGGTACTTTTGTGGTCTTTCCAGCTGCTGCAGGTGTCTGATAAGGTACATCCCACAAGGGGCATTGTACTCCATTATGGGCCTGATGAGGGATGAGTTAAGAGGCACAATGACCTCCCCTGATGTAGATGTGAATACCTTCATGATTAGGTGGGCTATATGAAATGTTTTTCTAAACACTTTGGCCACGTGGTTATCGAATGAGAGATTGCTATCAGCTTGGGTCCCCAGGTCCCTTATCACTTCTTCCATACTTAATGGGTTACCACCTATGTGGTAATTTGTGGGCACTTAGTTTTTGACAAAGGGGAGGACTATACACTGTTTTGCGTTTAGCTTGAGGACATGGCTCTGGCACCAGTTGTCTGTTTCTATGAGGCCCTTTTGTAGGATGCTTGTGTCAGATGGAGGGTCGATTATGGTGCCCAGTTTGCAGTCATCTGCAAACTTGTTCACCAACAGTCCTTCTGTGTTGGCCTGTACCTCTGAGAAATATATACCAAACAAGGGAGGTCCCAGGACTGAGCCTTGTGGGATGCCACTTGTAGCTGGTTTGGGGTCTGACATGGCTCCAGCATTTCTGACCATGTGGGTTCTGTCCTTGAGCCAGTTTGCAACCCATCTAGTGACATAGGGGTTTATATTGAAGCTGGTGATCTTATCTATGATGACCAAGTGGGGTACTGTATGGAAGGCTTTTGCGAGGTCCAGGTAGGCTGTGTGGACCACCTTCCCCTCGTCAATGGTCTTGGTGACTGTTTCAAATGACTCAACCAGGTTTAAGAGGCAGGATCTGCCCTTAACAAAGCCAAACTGGGTAGGATCCAGTGTCTGTAGGTCCCCAATATGTTTATTTCTGAGGTCCATGATGATCCTTTCCATAGCTTTGCAGACCAAGCTAGTCAGGCTTCTGGGGCGATAGTTTGCAGTATCCATTGAGGCACCACCTTTGTGGAGAGGGACCACTGTTGCTGTACACTGCTCTTTGGGTACATATCCTGTGGTAAGGCTGAGATTGAACAGTGGTTTTATGTTTGTGTTCAATTCTTCTTGGGGTTCATGTTGGACACAGCCCAGGACACCTTCTGGTCCCATTGATGCTGTGTGTTTTGCTTTGGAGAGGCTGGCTGTTACCTGAGCATCTGCGATGTCAGGGGGCCAGCACTCTGCTGGGATAGATATTTGCCCTTTTGGTGGGGAGGGGGGGTGAAGTTTGCACTGAACCTGTCAGCTCAGATGTTGGCAATGTCTGTGGGTTTGGTGTATTGTTTGTCATTTTGGACTACTTCTGAGCATATCTGGGGATTCCCACACAGGTTCCTACCATAAGTAAAGAATGCCTTGTGATTATCCTTGGTGTCCTGTACAATTTTTATCTCAAAGATGGCCTTAGAGGATCTTATGTGTGGCCGTAGTTTTTCAATAATACTGATCAGAGATGCCTTCTCTTTATGGGATTTTGATCTATCATATAGTAGCTTCCTCCTTGTATTGTATGGTTTGTTTATGGCTGGGGTCCACCGGACAGGATGCCTGGCTTTGGAGGATTGGGTCTTGGTTTTATTTGGGATTGCATGATCCATGCATTCCTGAAGGTGTTAATAGAATGCGTTTATAAAGGGTTATGAGGTCTGGGCCATATGTTCCACAGGCACAGGGGCTGTGAAGGATTCCACCTCAGTTTTGAGGAGTGTGACATTTGCTTTAGTGAATAATTTTCACTGTGTTTTTCTGGCCATGGGCTGGGATCGGGATGTGAATATCCAGTGAGATTACTCTCTGGTCTGATCTTAACAGTGAGGGATAAACTTCTGGTCTTGGGCATAGAGTCCCCATGTTGGTGATGATCAGGTCCAGTATGTTTTCCCCTGATCTGGGAGTGGTAGCAAGTTGTTCCATAGCATTTTGGTTTATAAATTCTGGGAACCTTTGGGCTAGGGTGTTGGGGCTAGGGTAATGCTCCCAGTCTATGTTTGGGTAGTTGAAGTCACCCAATATAATGGTGTTTAGGGAGACCTTCATATTTTCATGTGTTCTCCAGTTGGCCAAGTGTGGTTCCTGGGTTTAGAAGGGTGGTCTGTAGCAGGCTATGAAATGGAAGGCAGTGTTAGCCACTGTTAGTTGCACATGGATAGTCTCCAATGCTTCATGCTGTGCCACCAACCTGGAGGTGTGGGTATCTTTGAAAAATATTGATACTCACCCTCCTTTTGTAGTTTGTTCCATGTTTTGCAGCTGTAAAGCATGATATGAGGTGCAACCTGCTAATGCTAGGGTGATCTTGGGAGCCTTGAACCAGGTTTCTGCTACTGCACAGATATCAACATTCTCCATGCTGAGGAGAGTTTGGAGTGCGTGCATCTTGCAGTTTAGACTTCTGGCATTGAGTAGCATTACTTATGGTTTCTTATCCCTTGTGATACCTATGGAGGTGGGTTTGTGTTTTGAGCCTTACCTAAAAAAGGCACTATGGGGGTAACAAGAGCCTTTGGCAATATCCAAAAGGCCACAGGTGATAGGTGAAATCCATCCCTAGCGAAGCATCATGTCTTGTCGAGCATGTCATCCCAGGCTGACAGGCATTGTATCCCCTTTCACTGACACCAATACTTAAGCCAATTGTTGTAATTGATCATCTTGTCTTCATATTGTGGCCTCATGTTTGGTGAGGGTAGGATGATACTCAAGGTAATCAAGTTTGCATATACTACATGGTGGTAAATGCTGTTTAGCACTACCTTACATTGCTTAACACATGGTAATCATGCCTCAGGTGGTGCTGCAGGGCTGCCTATGTCAGATGCACATACTGCACTCCCTATACATGTTTGGAAACATGTAGTGTCAAGTTAGGCATCCCTTTTACTATATGTGTGAGTCAGAGAGTGGTATCATTTCCAGGGTTCCTACTGAGCCAGTGTATGTGCTATGCGTTGCCTCTTTGCCAAGGCCAAGGCATACTGTGCACGCCTCCTTCTGCCTACTGGGGCAGGCACAGGTTGTTCCTCCTCCGGGTCACGCTCTGCCTGTGATGGCCTTGGCACTGGTGGGGGGCTGTTTGTCCCAGGCCTATGCTTGTCCTGCTGCAGCTGTTTTCTCAGAATCATATTATGTAGCATAGCACATACCATGGCAATTTGGGTACATGTAGTTGGTGAGTATTGCAAGGCTCCACCAGATGTGTCCAGGCACTGGAACCATGACTTGAGCAACCCAAACACACGCTCGATTACATTTCGTGTTTGTGCATGTGCCTCATTATGGCATTCCTGTTCAGGTGTGTGTGCATTTCTGATGGGTGTCATCAGCCATGGCTCCAGTGCATAGCCAGCATCCCCCACTAAGTGACCATGTGGGATGTCCCCATTGGCAAATGTCTGGTACAGCTGCATCAGATGCCAGATATGGGAATCATGGTAGCTTCCAGGGCAGCCAGCACACACATTCATTATTATGCCCTGGGCATCACACACAACCTGGCAGTTGATGGAGGGGAAGCCCTTGTGGTTAATGTAGGCCCTACCCTGCTCACTGGCTGGTGCTTTGATGCATATATGCATGCAGTCTATTTTACCCACTACCTCAGGTTATTCTGCTATTTGCTGGAAGAGACGCATATTGCTGGCCAATACCTCTTGGGAATTGGGGAAATATACATGATCACCAACATGTGCTGACATGGCATCCAGGAACTGGTGCAGTACCCTGGATGCTGATGCCTGTGATATCCCCATCATATCACCAGTTGGTCTCTGAAAGGTACCTGTTGCTAGTATTCTTTGGTTTCCACTGGGATGGGTTCCCCTCTATTGGTTCTGTGTGTGAGGCATGGCCTGCACAGCTCAACAATTTGCTGCAGAAGGTCTCTGTCCACTCTATAGTGCTCCACTATCTCCAGCTCATGTAACCCCTGGTAGGTGACCCTGAGCCTGTACACTCTTCTCCATCTCCTCACTGTGAGTTGTCTGGCAGCATTTGCATTGTCACCACCCTCAGCATGTTGCATATGTAGTGGGAGGTTGGCATAATGGTTAAGGTGTTTACCTTACAAACAAAAGGTGCAGGGTTTGATTCTCACATGGGGTAACTGGGTCGGCTTAAAGTGGTCCACAAGGACAGTTAGCCTAGTACTAATCTATGATATGTTGCCTTATAACAGCAATGGCAGACCCTAGCATTTTTTGTCTGAGTGTAGTTTTTCAGTTTTCACTTCTAGTAACTTACTCCAGTGTTGCAGTGTCTCTTGAGAGAAACAAACTGCACTGTTGTTTGCAGAGTTTTAAGTGCTGGGCTGGGCTAGTGTTCTGCCTGTGTAATTGCCTGATTCTGATTGTTTGCACCTGCTAGCTCTACTACTATTCCCTGGTAGCTTCCTATTATTTGTTGTGCTTCCTTTTTCCTTTCTGTTTCCTCGGGGGAGCGACGCGCATACAAGCGGAAACACACTCACAGCAGCTCACACGCGCGCACACATGCTTACACGGACTAAAACTTGCTTATTCGGGTTAAAACGCATGCACACCAGCGCAAACATGCTTACAGGTCTTCCAACAGCCTTATACATGCTTACTCTAGCTTAAATGCGCGCACTCACGCTTCCATGCGCGCACTCTGTCTTACTCGAGTTTACAGGCGCGCACACATGCGCATACCCACTCAGCAAGAAACTTTGGTGTTATCCAAAGTATACACCTTCCATTTCTTGGCTTTCCCTGGCCTACCTGTTGACACACCTCTTTCCATGATGTCTAACTGACAGCTAACACGTGCCACTGTGCTCCAATGAGCTTCACTACTTTCATATATACCCGCCTTGTGATGTCACCTATCTTCTACTCTGTTCCTCTCCATATCCTACTCCTACACTCTACTGACTGTGCTCATTTGCTATGTAAAAGTGTGATTCACTATCCTAACACTCATTTACATAGAATTGCCTACTAATGCTTGGTTACATATCTTAGATTGGGCTTCTCCCCTTAGCAACCCCTACTCAGTGGCCATGTTGTCTTCAGCCTACTATTCCCTTACATTGTCACTTAACAATTTTCATAAATTCCACGTTTGTGGCTTTTATTGTCTTATTTTATGATTTTTATAGCACACCCCGTTTGCACGGCACTGCGCTATGCTTAAACATCAGAAATCGCCGAAAAAAAATCGTTTTATTTTAATTTTGCATCTGGGAAACTTTCTAATGGCCATATATTTGGCCATTGGCATGCTTCCTTAACCATATGCAACCTTTATTTGGAGCTGACAAGGCTCCATTGTGCTATTTGCAGAACAGTGCTCAGTTGTCAACTGAGTACATTTCTGCAGCTAACACACATCTCCTACTCGGACAGATTTGTGCTTCCTAGATCGCATATTTACCTCATTTGCATGCCTTTTGGCTGCAAGTGAGGTAATTTGCATATCCCAGCCCTGTCCGTGTAGGAGACATTTTAAGAGCTCTCTTACACGCTCCTACAACTCTTACGAGCTGGATCGCTCGTCGGACATGATGGCTGCATGGAGTCTTACTCTACTCATAGACTCCGTGCAAGCCATCGTGAATCTGGCCCATTGTTATGTCAAGGTCTTATTGTGAGAAAATAATATATTGGTATTAAACTGAAGGATGTATAGGTGGAAGGAGAGAGGTTGTTAGGATTTAAGGGCTGGGGCCTTAATGCATGTGCAGTTCCAGGATGAGGTGAGATATGTATGTAACCAGGTTTCAAAGTAAGTTGAGGTTTGAGTAGTTCTAATTGGTAATGAGAGGGCATTCCTGGCTCTAGCTATGTTATAGAGTATAGAAGCTCTATGGCTAGTAGTTTCACTTTGTGGACCAACAGAAGCTGTTAATTTTTTGATTTGAGAGGTAGATAGTGACTAAATAGTGAACTAAGAGTAAGAGAGAGGAAAGGTTTGTGGATTAATTTATGTGCATTAGTCAATTGCAGGTAAGTGTGATAGTGAGGAAGCTCAAGCCATTTAAGGAGAAGAGGGATGTGCAATTGTGACTGGAATATTTAGCATTAGTAGCAAACTTGGCAATTTTGTTGTAGCACATTGTAAGCTTAGTTTTTAGTGAGGATTGAAGGTTTGTGAGTAGAGTGGCAGCATAGTTTATAGAGGGAAGTAAGCAAGTGATTGCAAGGGTTTGTCTAGTGGAAGATTGTGCTTATGCCGTTAAAGTACACCCAGTTTTTGACATGCTTTGCTAATATTGTGTTAAATGTGTAAGTCAAATTTTAAATGCTCATTGATTATTACTCCTAGTAATTTGGTATGAATAATGACTTTGATTGCTGATTTGTTTTGGGACTAGATAGTGAACTGTGTCTTATGTAAGGTGTGATGATGTGATGTATTGCCATCTGTGCCAGGGAGAATAGGCAGTGTATGTGTAACATATACCAGCATAGTTAGCTGGAGTTTTGTAGGGAATTTTGTGTCATTTGACTATCACACTGATTTCTACCGATGGTTGTCTTAAAAATGTATAACAGTGTTATTATAACTGATTAAATATTTATGTTTAAACAAAGAATTCTATAAGGGAAGAGTAGACGTTTTTGAAATTGTTCTATAATTTTCAAATACTGCAACAGATTAACAAAGCTATGAGTGTATATTGTACCAGAGTCAGATGATGAAATGTGATGTCATTCTATAACCAGCACTGAGATGATGAAACTCTCACAGCAGTTTGTTTTCTTTTCTTTTCTTTGGAACCTGATATGAAAAAGATCTTTGTCAGTTATCAGAGTCATTTGAGTTAATTCAGTTCAGTCAGGTAGAAGTTCATCACCTTGTCTTGTGAAAGTAAGCATCTCAAAACCTAACCTTGCCTTGCTGTATTAATTAAATTAGCTAGGGAACAGTAATTCTTTAGACAGTCAAGAAATACAGTGAGATTAGTTAAGTAGTATTTTTTGCATCTGTTTGTATGTGTTCAGCTGTGTAATTTTCATTTCTCCTGTGATTGAAACTCTGTTGTTTGTTGTACTTAAATATTTAGTATACTACTGTTTCCTATTTTATTATTTATTATTAAATATTTTATACCTTTTATTGTGGCTGGTCTTTAAGAGAATACTTCTACCATCTTGAAAGTACTTGTGCTTATTTTAGTGATGCTGTATCCACTCCGAAAAGCCTTCCTGCTTTGGTTATACTCTCTCATTTATATTAGCATTGATTTTACTCAGTATAATTTGATACCCTTGTAAGAGCCTAAGACTGGTTGACTGGTGGCAGCATGGTTACCTTATAGTCTTGGCAGAAGGGGGTACAGCCAGTTAATCTGTACCATCCTTTCCCAGGAGTATGTGTGAAAATCAAATACTCAGGTGTGGTTGTGTCAGCTACTTGGGAACTGGAACACAGTGCTCCAAAGTGAGTCTTGTTTGGGATCTGGACTGAGAGTCTATTCCCAAGTCTGAAGCATGTTCTGTGTGTGCTCTAGGGGGAAATTGTGCTTGATGGAGAGAGCTGCATCTGAAAATACCATGTAAGTTCATTCCTACTTAATGCCTGTCCCTCACCAGTGTCAGTGGTGAGGAATGAGGCTCTTTGATTACTAGCCTGGGGTAGAGTGTCCATCACATATTGGTGTCAGAGTGGTTATTAATTGAACTTCACTAGCCTGTGGGCAGTTGTCACTGAAGGTGTGTGTACTCTCAACAGCCACAAGGTAAACATTCAGAGTTTCATTTTCAGAACAGTTGTATTTATTTTTGTTAGTTTAGTTTAGTCAGGAAAAACATGCAAAGATGTCAGCAGAGGATTATGACAAGCTGGCAAAGAACCATTTGGCGAAGGTATAAAGCTGAAGGACTGGTACATGCTAACTGGACTAAAGAGTAAATTATTTCAGCTTTAATGACAGCTGCACCGTGAACCAGTGAACAGGAGGACAACCAGTCTGGTGATGGAGATGTGTAGCCTTCAGAAACAGGACAGTTCACCTTTTCCTCAGAGGACTTAAAAATCCATCTGGAGTTAAAGAGACTTGAACTGGAGGCCAAACATTTGGAGGCTGAAGAAAAGGAGAAGCAGCATAAGCATGGAATAGAGGCTGAAGAGAGACTAGGGGATTTGGAGGGTGAAGAAAATGAGAAGCAGTATGAACTGGAGGCCAAACATTTGGAGACTGCAGAGAGACTATGGCATTTGGAGACAGAATAGAAACTGTGGCATTTGTAGGTTGAAGGCTGTGTCAACATGAGTGAGAAATGCTGACCCTTCATCAGGGTAATTGAGGTAATGGGGAAGGGAATAACTGGACCCCAAAAGCAATAAAGGTCAGTAAACCCCTTCCACAAGTATGTAAACAGTATAATATTGAACAAGAGCTCTAGATATGGTTTGTGACCCCCTTACTACATGGGAAATATGTAACTGCTGCTTTTAAATTGTCTGATACTGATTATTTAAGCTATGATAGCGTGAAATAATGTTTGTTGGCCTGTTATTAGTTTACACCTGAAGCTTACAAAAAAAAAAGTTTTGTGAGCATAGATCTAAGGCAGATGAAAGTGTATGTGATTATATTGCTGAGTTAATCACTTATTTTCATAGGTGGTGAATGGGTATCAGGTCACCACTTCTGAAAGACTGACAGACCATTTGGTGAGGGAACAAGCTCTTAATACTCTGCCTGAGGACATGAGAATCTGGTTGGCAGACTGAGTGTGTAACTCTGCAGATGAGCTGGGGAGAAAAGGGATCTCTGCTTAGCAAGCAGAGCATGACTGCATAAGAAAAGGATACCCAGTGCTGCACATTGATATCCAGGAACCCATGGCAGGCAGTCTAAATCACCCCAACAGAGTCTACCAGGGGAATCAACTAGTTTGGGTACACAGCTATGATCAGGGGTTAGATGTATTAAATGTAACTGGAGGGGCCATATAGCATGCAAATGTCCACTGAAGCAAGGTTGGGAACAAAAGGTGAGAGAGCCATGGACAGACAGGCCAGTGCTAACTGAGACATAGCTTCTGCCATAACTATTGTGAAGCCTACATTGGTTAAAGAGGAGCTGTACTTGCTTGGGTAGTAAGGAGGCTTGGGAGGATCCCTTGTGTTACCCAGTCCAGATTACAACAGATAATTTGTTGTACAGGTGGATGCGTCAAACCATGGGGTGGGGGCTGTACTCAGCCATGTTTCCTCAGAGGGAGAAGAGCAGCAGTTGTATATCTCGGCCATAGACCCCAACCCAGTGAGGAATGGTATGTAGCTGTAGAAAAAGAATATCTAGCCATAGTATGGACACTGCAGAAATGTCATTCTTATCTGTGTGGAAGAAAATTCACTGTGGTTACAGAACACAATCCCTTAATATGGCTACATAGAGTCAGTCAACAAAATGTCAGGTTATTAAGATGGAGCCTAGGGTTGCAGGCATATGACATGACAGTACAGGACCATAGTGGAGTCAGCAATGCAAAAGTAGATGGACTCTCAAGACAGGGTATGGGGTAATGTGTTCTTAGACATCCCCATTTCTCTCAAGCAACATTTTTTTCCAGGGTCACTTGAAAAACTAGCTTTAGTCTTCAAAAGGGGAGAGATGTGACAATGTGAGGTATTGCCATCTGTGCCAGGGAGAATAGGGCAGTTTATGTATAACATATGCAAGCATAATTAGTTGGAGTTTTGTAAGGAATTTTGTGTCACTTCACTATCACACTGATTTGTATAGATGCGTGTGTTAAACATGTATCAACAGTGTTATTATAACTGATTAAATGTTTACATTTAAACAGAGAATTAAGGAATGGAAGAGCAGACGTTTTTGAAATTGTTAAAATTTTCAAATACTGCAACAGATCTTAGCAAAGCTCTAAGCGTGTATTGTACTAGAGTCAGGTGATCAAATGTGATGTCATTTTATAACCATCCTGAGAGGATGGAACTCTCACAGCATTTTTTATTTTGTGTCCTTTTCTTTGGAACCTGATATAAGAAAGATCTATGTCAGTTATCACAGTCAGATGAGTTAGTTTGGTTCAGTTTAGTCAGTTAGAAGCTCATTACCTTGCCTTGTGGTAGTAAGCATCTCAGCATCTAATATTGCCTTGCTGTATGAATTAAGCTAGCTAGGGACCAGTTATTCTTTAGGCAGTCAGGAAATGCAATGAAACTAGTTAAGTAGTGTTTTTTTCTGCACCTGTTTCAATCAGTCTAACTGTATTATTTTTTATTTTTCCTGTGATTGAAACTGTGGTGTTTATTGTACGTAGATATTTAGTATTCTCATTTTTTCTAATTATTATTTATTATTAAATGTTTTTATACCTTTCATTGTGTCTGGTCTTTAGGAGAATACATTTAACATCATGAGAGTACTTCTGCTTATTTTAGTGATTCTGTGGCCACTCCAAAAAGCCTTGCTGCTTTGGGTGCACTCTAACATTTATATTAGTATTGATTTTATTCAGTATAATTTGATACCTTTGTAGGAGCCTGAGAGTAGTTGACTGGTGGCAGTATGGTTACATTATAGTCTAGGCAGAAGGGGGTACAGCTAGTAAATCTGTACCAGCCTCTCCCTGGAATGTTTGTGTGAAAATCAAATACCTAGGTGTGGGTGTGTCAGCTTGAAACTGGGACAGAGTGCTCCAAATTGAGTCTTGTTTGGGATATGGAGAAAAAGAGAAGCCAGGTCTGGACTGTGCTTCCTGTTTGCTCTTAGGGAAACTGTACTTGATGCAGAGAGCTGGATCTGATAATACTGTGTAAATTAATTCCTATTCTTAGTGACCATCTCTCATTGGTGTCAGTGATGAGGAATGAGGCTCCTTGATTACTGGACCATGGTAGAGATGCTGTCACATAAGGGATCATTCTTCTTTGGGGTGAAGAGGAGTACATTGGTTTTATTTGGATTTAGTGTCAGTTGATTGCTGTAGAACCAGGCTTCAATAGAGAAAAAGGCCCACTGAATGATTTCTTGTAATAGGGATATGGAAACCACAGAACATATACAGTAAGCATAGAATCATCTGCAAATTTAATGAAAGAAGACTGGCTGGATTAAGAGTGGAGGTTGTTGATAAAGTTGCTAAATAGGAGGGAGCCTAGTATGAAGCTTTGTGGGATGGCTGTGGGGTTGTGAAGATATGGGGAAAAGGAGTTTTACCATTTAATATCCTGTAGTTTATCTGATAGGTAGCTGGAGAACTAGTTAATAGTATAGGAAAATACACCAATTTAGAGAGTTGTTGTAGAAGTAATTAATGTGAGACCATATCAAAAGATTTTGATAGGTCAAAGGATAGGGGAAGATGAGTTTGCCTGAGTCATGAGCTTTGTTTATAGTACCCATGAAATATATCAAGGCAGTCATAATGCTGTGACCTGGTCTGAAACCATGTTGTGAAGGTGATACAATTTGGTTATCAAGAAGAAAATTTAGAAGTTGTACATCAATACACCTCTCTAGGAGTTTAGAGATAGGTAATAGGATGGCTATGGGAAGGAAATTACAAGATATCAGTAGAGCCGTCACCTTTATGAAGAGGTAGACTGTATGCCTTTCTCCAGAGTATTGCCACATAGGAGTCAGAGATGGATCTGTTAATATGTATGTTAGTGGGATAGGTGATTGCTTCATCTGCCAGTTTTAAATATTCTATGGGTGGGTTATTAGCAGCAATGGAGGTAGGTTTGAGTTTGAAAAGTAACCATTTTACGGTAACAGTTGGCATTGATTTAAGGATAAAAGAAGGTAATGCTGAGGTAGTTGTTTTACAGGTATGATGTGAAGCTTTAGCACAATGAGTGTGAGTGGAAGTGGTTTGACTTGATGGCAAAATATAGTTAGAAGTATTTGAGGCTGGGAAAAGTTAGTAGTAATGCTGTTAATAAAGTGAGTGTTGAAGAGACAAGCTATTTCAACAGGAGATTTATCAGGCTGTGGACTTGGATTGCTTTTAGTGCCAGGTTGAGTAGTGAGTTAAGTGATGTCCAAAATTTTCTATGGTACTGTTTGTGGTAAGCTTGGAGTTTTAGTTAGCAATCTTTTTTGTCTTCGGTTACTTGTTGTTTTAACCTGATTATGGAGGGGTTTGAATTTTATCAACTCTGAAGGGTCTTTCATTTTTAGCCATTGTTTCCATATTTTAATTCTGGCTAGCGCTGGTTAACCATGGAGCATTGTTGATTTTAATTCCTTTAGTCCTAGTGGGTGCGAGACTGTTTAGGGTTTGAAGGAATGTTGTGTTGAAGTAATTTACTGTCTTGTCTAGTGGTACTGATATGAAGATATTCCAGTTAAAGATTTTTAATATACTGATAAATGACTGTTGTTAGAAGATGGCCAGATTCCATATTTGTTTGTAGTGATGTTCTTTTGGATACTAGGAGCAGTTATTTGAATAAAGCAGGAAGATGATCACAGAGTGTTTGTGGTAAAGTATCTGCTGCAGAGATCTTACTTGGGTCAGTGACCTAGATCCAGTCTAAGATCCAGCTTTCATTTTTACTTTTGTTGTACATTGTTGGTGTTGAGAGAATTGAAATACGTTGATGCAAGAGGTAGGGGAACTGAAACTGAAATACAGCCAATTAATGTTGATGTCTCATTTTTGATTGTATTAGAGGTTTAGGCAAGAATATCTTCCAGGATGGGTACATTGTTGTTTTTTTTTTTTAAGAATAAGGGTGATGTGTAGAGCTGAAGTAACTACAGAGGGATTAAATTGATCAGTCGCAGCATGAAGTTATGGGAAAGAGTAGTGGAAGCTAGGTTAAGAAGGGCGGTGATGATTAGTGATCAGCAGTATGGTTTCATGCCAGGAAAGAGCACTACAGCGATGTTTGCTCTGAGAGTGCTGATGGAGAAGTACAGAGAAGGTCAGAAGCAGTTGCATTGTGTCTTTGTGGACTTAGAGAAAGCATATGATAGGGTGCCTAGAGAGGAGTTGTGGTATTATATGAGGAAGTTGGGAGTGTCAGAGAAGTATGTAAGAGTGGTACAGGATATGTACGAGGGCAGTGTGACAGTGGTGAGGTCTGCAATGGGAGTGATGGATGCGTTTAAGGCGGAGGTGGGATTACATCAAGGATCAGCTCTGAGCCCTTTCTTATTTGCAGTGGTGATGGACAGGTTGACAGACCAGATCAGACTGGAGTTCCCGTAGACTATGATGTTTGCAGATGACATTGTGATCTGTACTGAGAGTAGGGAACAGATGGAGTAGACCCTGGAGAGGAGGAGATATACTCTAGAGAGAAGAGGAATGAAGGTCAGCAGGACTAAGACAGAATATATGTGTGTGTGAATGAGAGGGAGGATAGAGGAATGGTGAGGATGCAGGGAGTAGAGTTGGTAAAGGTGGATGAGTTTTAATACTTGGGATCAACAGTTCAGAGTAATAGTGAGTGTGGAGGAGAGGTGAAGAAGAGAGTACACAGGATGGAGTGGGTGGAGAAGAGTGTCAGGAGTGATTTGTGACAGACAAGTACCAGTAAGAGTGAAAGGGAGGTTCTACAAGAGGGTAGTGAGACTAGCTATGTTATATGGGTTGGATACAGTGGCAATGACAAAAAGGCAGGAATCAGAGCTGGACGTGGCAGAGTTAAAGATGTTAAGATTTGCACTGGGTGTGATAAGGGTAGACAGGATTAGGAATAAAGATATTAGAGGGTCAGCCCAGGTTGGAAGGTTTGGAGACAAACCAGAGAGGCAAGATTACATTGGTTTGGACATGCGCTGAGGAGGGATGCAGAGTATATTGGAAACAGATGCAAAGGATGAAGCTGCCAGGTAACAGGAAAAGAGGAAGGCCTAAGATAAGGTTTATGGATGTGGTGAGAGAGAACATGCAGGTGGTTGGTGTGACAGAGCAAGATGCAGAGGACAGGAAGAAATGGAAACAGATCATCCACTGTGGCGACCCCTAATGGGAGCAGCCAGGAAAAGAAGAAGATAGGTACATTGTTTCTGCAGGGAAGAAATAATACTATGATTCATATTCTTTTGAAGTTGTTTACCTTTAAAAAAGAAATGAGAATTTCTACACTGGAAAACTGAGGAATAGCGTTAGAGTATAGGGTTAAGTTGTAGGTGTTAGGGAATTAAAGTGCTATGCCACCACCTTTTTTGTGAAGTCTGTCTAGCCTTATGGTATTAAATCCAGAGGGGAGAAGTTTGGAGTCTTTTATAAAAGGTGTGAGCCAGGTCTCAGTAGCAGCTATAATATCTGGTTGTTGTGGGATACCCATGCATGAAGCTCAGTTATTTTATTGCAAATACTTTTGAAATTTAGACTGACAATGTTCAAGGATTTATAGTAGTTAGTTGGGTTGGATGGGAAGGAAGTGAGTCCCTGATTTAGATGAATATCCCCACAGGGCAGTAATATTGAAAATGTGGGGTAGTAATGCACGGGTACTTTGTCTGTTTTCAGTGAGGTTAATAGCTTGTGGTGGTATAGGGTAGTGTTATACAAAGGAATAGCTTTTACAATTATAAAAAGTAGCTGATTTAGTGGAAATAAGGAAGGAGATATATCAGAGAAACATTTGAATGGTATTCTTTCCAGAGAAGTGGCAGATGTGGGCTTGGAGAGAGTGGAAATGTCTTTGGGAGCTGTATAATTTAAGAGCAGGAAGAGAAATAGAGTTAAATGGGAGAGGAACAGTATATTGACACATGAGAGAGTCATTGGAGGTGTAGGTGGGAGAAGGCTGGAATTAAAGGATTGACAGTCAACAGAGGAGAAAGGTGTTAATGTAGAAGATTTTTATAGAACAGCTAGGGATGGTGTAAATCAAAAGGAATGAAGAAGATGTGGATGAATTCTGGAACTGATTTAGAATGAGACACATGAAGTAGTAGAAGAGTGGAAAGTAGGAGGGTGATAATGAAGACAGGAGGAATAGGGTTGGCTAAGATTAAGTTTGGATGCAGCAATAGGAGGGATTGTTATGTTTCATGTTACAGATAGTGAAGGTATCTTTGTGATAAGAGTATTAGTTGTGGTTAGACAGTAATAGTTATGGGAGGGAAGAAGACAAGGAGGGAGACCAATAGAAAGCTTGGAGTGAGTGGGGTATGGCTGAGAGGGAAATATGATAGAGATTGGTTAGATTAGGCAGAGTAGGAAAGGTTAGCTGGTATAAGTTTAGGTGTACTGGCCATGTGCTCTTCCCCCAGAAATACATACAGTGAGGCATTCCTTCAGAGAAGCAATTCAGAGAACTGCTAAGCTGCAATTTTTAGCTTGTGTGGCCATTTCAATGAACATGGCCAAAAGCTCATATTCACTTATTACCTTATTACTTTCAGTGTGTGAGATCATATTACAGGTAAGGGCTTGAGAGTTTGTGGCAAAACAGAACTGGGAGATGTATACATACATGCATGTTTGTAGCTGCATGTGTGAATGAGTATGTTTGTGTGTGTGTGTGTGTGTGTGTGTGTGTGTGTGTGTGTGTGTGCATGTGTTTGAGAATGACTGAGTTGCCTATGCCAATGTTATGCATGGGCTGACAAAAATGCTTAAAACAAAAATGTGCTGATTTGTACA
Organism: Protopterus annectens; assembly: GCF_019279795.1. NCBI lineage: Eukaryota > Metazoa > Chordata > Ceratodontiformes > Protopteridae > Protopterus > Protopterus annectens. The sequence goes on from NC_056726.1 coordinate 873,679,588, forward strand.
AGCAGTATTTACCAGCAATTCATAGAAATGCAAATTACATAACAAAAAGATCTTCCCTCATTCTGGCTAATATGTTTATGAATCACATTTTCCACTCTCACTCTCATGGAACACTTTTGACCACACCTCTTACCATCTATGCTATGTTTCTTTTGAATTCTAAAGGAGATGCTACAAGCAACTATGAGAAAAAAACATTTTACACTATCAGAATGCAAGAGACCTTACTTTTTAAATGCATTTTGATAATTTCCCCAGTAGTAAAAAAAAAAAAAAAAAATTCAGGTTAGAGAACAACAATTGTGGAAGATTTTACTGGTACAAGTCTGAAGTTGTAAGATGTTTAGGTAATTCACAAGTTAAATTTATCATTTTTTTTGATGATCAAACATTTAATGAAAGACCTAAGGTAATAAGTTTAAATTCTGATTTGTCTGTAGCATTGTAACACTGTTCATAGCTTCATAGGTTCATAGGTGTGTACTAGGCTAATGGCCCTGGGGCCTTTACAAGCCTAGCCATAGGATTGCCCTGGAATAGTGCCATCTGACCTTATGAGTCGCAGCAGTGCTAAATTATTAATGCATTGCATTTTGCCCTATTACTGTTTATTTATGGGTATTGGCCCTGATAAAGTTTTCCATTCCTGGTGCAGCAGAGAGTAGACCAATATTATCTAAGCTGTAATGAATAAACATGATATAAAAAAGTAATACAATGTTGGAAGCAGAGCATGCTAAAAAAACTAAAAACGTTCCTTTATTACTTATTGGTGTAATGCCAAATAACATTAACACACTGTTGGTGTATTCATGTATTTAAGTATATGTTTTACGTTTATGTGCCTGTCCCACAAGTATACATCATATGCAGTGCAGTGAACATCTGAATAATCATATGCTGAAAAATGTTTGTTCCTCCACATCTTAGAGTAAATTCATACCTCTCAAGTGTACAGATTTTCACAGAATGTTCAGATTTTTGCCTTGTTTTGCATCTGTTTCTCATAAATTTGTGGTTTTCTGGAAAATCATCAAGGACTGAAGTTTTAAAAAATGGCACACATGAGTTTCAGACTTCATATTCTTGAGATAATCCATGCTAATGCATAACCTGTTATTCTATCCACTTTCTAAGTTTCTAAGACCGATATTTAAAAAGTGTACCTATTTGTTAGGCCTTTGTTCCCCCCATCATTTGTGCCTTTGTCCAAAATTCTTACTCTAACAGGTTAGAGGCATGTAGAATATCATTTCTTGACACAGTTTCAGCGGTTACGCAGATACCGTATTTAATTTTGATGTTGGAATTTCAGAAGGTGTGTGAATGATATCCTCATGAGACACTTGGTTTTATGAGTGAGAATAAATACTGTAGTACTCCCCAAAAGGAAAGTTTCACTTCTGAAGTCCTGCTGTTGAGATTTTATTTAAATTAGCATTTCATTGATTTTATCTAGCATCACGTCAGGCAGAAGAATAAGATAACAAGTACATCACACGTCAAATGAAAAAATGTAAACAGCAGCAGGAATTCAAAATAACCCATCAAAAAGGGATTAACTTGTTCTTCCTGCAATATGTCACTCATAAAGCAATTGAGATTTGAAAATAAAAATGGTCAGCTGTCCACTGTAAAAGATAAAGCACTGACTTTGTTAGAGATGGCCTGCACCTGTTGTCCTTGGGATTCTGGATACTGGCTAAGGTTCTTACCACCCCTATAGTGCCTTTTTTAGGCAAGGTTCAAATGACAAATATACCACCATAACAAGTACAAGCAAGCAAAATCTGAGGGTAATACTACTCCATGCTAGAAGTCTAAACCTCAAAATGCATTCACTCGAGGCATTCCTTAAAATGGAGAACATCAACATCTGTGAAGTGACAGAGACCTGGTTCAAGGCTCCAGAGAGCACCCTTGCATTACCAGGCTATAATTCATACCACACCTTTCGGCCACCTAACCCAGAATGAAGCACTAAAGGCAGAGGCGTGTCCATATTCATTAATGATATCCACACCTCTAGGCTAGTTGCTCAGCATAATGCATCTGAGATTGTCCAAGTGCAACTAAATCTGGGCAAGACCGCAATCCAAATTGTAACTTGCTACAGATCCCCCACCATGCCCCAGGATTCCCACTCCTAATTTCTTGATACACTGGAAAATATTAGGGAACAACCCAACACCCTAATAATGGGAGATTTCAACTACCCCACCATTAACTGGGAAAACTACTCACGTACAAACTCTTTTGCGCAATGTTTCATAAATTCCAATGCCTTGGATCAACTTATCCACATCCCCACTAGGGGCAGCAATATCCTAGACCTGGTCATTACCAACATGGGCAACTGGTGTTCCACACCAGAGGTCAATTCCTCGTTGGTCACATCTGACCACAAGCTAATCACCCTAGACATCCACATCCCACCCCCCACTCCCCATTAGGGAAACCACAGTAAAAAAATTCTCCAAAGCCAATTTCTCGCTTCTTAAGACAGAAGTGGTAAACTTCATGACACCCATGCAGACGGACTATAGAGGTACAACTGCTGAATCCTATACAAATGCACTTTATAAGCACTTACACAAGTGCATGGATTGTGATATCCCTAACAGAACCAAAATGCTATCCTCCAAAAAAAAGGAAGCCAATCTGGAGGTCCCCTGCCATAAACAAACTCTACAACAGGAGAAAGAAACTGTTGCAAAAAAGAGTAAAAATCCCATGATTGGAGGAACTACCTGGTCAGCCTAAGTAAGAAGATGAGATCCCTCATAAAATCCTCCAAAGCTAGTTATAAAAACAAAATTGCCACTGATTCTAAAGACAACCAGAAAGCATTCTGTAGCTATGTCAAGAATCTCAATGGCAACACTCAGATCTGCTCTGAGTTACAGCACAATGGCACTAAATTTACATAACCAACTGATATTGCCAACAGCCTGGCAGATAGGTTCATTGCTAACCTTACCTCCCCCTCTCCCCCTAAAGGGCCCATCTCTATACCGGAAGAATGCAAAGTTCCTGTAATCGTGGTTGCACAGGTAAAAAACACACTCTCCAAAGCCAAGAACACAGCATCCATGGGACCTGACAGCATCCCAGGCTGTGTTCTAAATGAACTACAGAATGAACTGGCACCCATGTAAGCACCATGTTCAATCATAGCCTCACCTCAGGCATTGTGCCCACTGAAAGGCGCACAGTGACGGTTATCCCACTCCACAAAGGGGGAGCCACCATGGACCCCGGGAACTACCACCCAATTAGCCTAATGAGCCTGGTCTGCAAGGCCATGGAATGTATTATCATGGAACTTATAAACAAATACACTGGTAATCTCCAAACTCTGGACCCCACCCAGTTTGGGTTTGTAAAAGGCAGATCATGTCTCCTAAACCTGATAGACTTCTTTGAAGCAGTCACCAGGGCCATAGACAAGGGTAAGGTGGTTCACACAGCCTATCTAGATCTTGCCAAGGCTTTTGACACCATCCCCCACTCTGGAATTATAGATAAACTCACTAAACTAGGTATAAATCCCTATGTCACAAGATGGGTTGCCAACTGGCTTGCTGACAGAACCCACGCTGTGAAAATAGCAGACTCAAAATCTGACTTCAAACCAGTGACATGTGGAGTACCACATTGTTCAGTCCTGGGTCCTCTCCTGTTTGGTATCTACTTTTCTGAATTACAGGCTGACACAGAATGTCTTTGGCTAATGAAGTTCACAGATGACTGAAAACTAGGAGCCATAATCGAAACTCCTAACAATGTGGACATCCTACAAAAGGGCCTCACTAAGACAGATGCCTGGTGTCAAAGCCATGGCCTCAAGCTCAATGCCAAAAAGTGCATTGTCATCTCCTTTTGTAAAAATTCTGTACCCATGAGCTATCACATAGGTGGTAGTCTACTTATCACCAAAAGTGTGATAAGGGACCTTGGGACACAGGTGGATAGTAGCCTCTCATTTGATAATCACATCGCCACAATGGTCAGGAAATCCTTCTACATGGCACACCTCATCACAAAAGGTTTCTCATCCAGGAAAAAAGAGGTAATTGTTCCCCTTTACGCATTACTCATTAATCCCATTATAGAGTAGAACACCCCTTTTGGTATGTACCTCACAAGACATCTAAAACAACTGCAAAGTCCGCAGAAATACCTCACAAAGATGATTACCAGCCTCAAACAGATGCCTTACGCAGACCATCTCAAAAAAACCCCAGCTTTACTCCGTCACATATCGCCTACTCAGAGACAATCTCTACCTAACATACAAAGCTATGTCAAACCCAGAGCTGTTGGACATGCTCCACTTAAAGAAATCCCAATCCCTCCGAGCTACACACTCTAGGGACCTAAACCTTGTCACGACATAAACAGAACATGCTGGAGGGATAGATTCCTGTCCCAGAGACTTCCCATACTCTGGAACAAACTATCTATCTATATCAATCAGAGCTCTTCATTAGTACTCTTCAAGAAAAATCTTGATGATTTGATGGGAAATAGGAAATTCACCCCGGGGATCACCTCTGTGACTCTGCTCAACAGGGGTACAGGAAAATAATTTTCTTGGGTGGCGAAAGCCAGGGTACCTTTTTGGCTAGGCTTATATAAGCCCTAGGGCCAATAGCCTAGTACCTACCTATGAATTTATGAACTAACAGTGGTAGATTATAATAGGATCTATTCAGGTAGTCACCTGAGACCTACGGTTCCAGGGAGACCCATGGCCAACAAACAAAATAATTTAACTTAATTAAAAAAAAAATGTTTTGTTCAGCACTGTGACTGTGTTTTAGTTTGCTTATGTACTAGCTTATAAGATAAACATAACAGACATTAAGTAAACTTGTTTCAAATAGCATTAAGTGACAGACACTGTAAGTATTTCCTCTTTATATTCTCAGTGCCAGCCATTTGCACATATGTTACACAGGTCAGTGACTATAGTTACCTTGGGGTACTTATTTGGTTAATTGTTTCTAAGTAAAGAAACATTTCTTTATTTAGAAATAAATAAATAAGTAAATAAACACCCCCTCCCTGTGGGCCTACACGCACATAGCTTTTGATTCAACACCTCCCCCATGATTCATTGGGAAGGTAACGAATAAAGAAAATAGTAAATAATGTACTGGAGACCTCTGGCCTGTTTAGAGTATTGTAATAAAGTGAGGTTAAGCATGTATTTATTTATTTATTTATTTATTTGTTTGTTTGTTTGTTTGTTTATTTAAATTTTTATCCTGACAGGCAACCAGATATGCTATTCAGAATTGTTAAAAATAAATAAATATAGAGGATACTTCAAGCTGGCTGGATAGCGCTGATCCTGTCTCATATTTTTGTCATTTTTATCATACAATATTTTGGTTGGCAGATAACGGTGGATTAAAGCCACTCAATAGTGTTAGACATTATACTTTCATACTTATTGTGCAGAGAATGCACACTGATGAAAAAACTGTTGGTTTATTAGCATTTTAAGTGAAATAGAGTAATATTAAAACATGTTGGCTTCCTAATTTTCAGTGTAACCACTTGTCAGCAAATGGTAGCTAATTGTACATAAACAATTGACAGATCTTTACAGTAATTGTTAAAGGCAGTTACTATAAGAACACCGATAATGAAAAATCAAACACCATAAGATGGTACTTAATGCTTTTGTTGCAGTAAAGTAAGAAAGCCTGTTGCAAAGAAAATTGCTCACTGCCCATTGGTGCAGTCGTTATAGCTCAGAGTCGATCAAGAAGCTTCTAGTGTTTGGATCAAGCCAAAGACTTTTTTTCTGACTCTATGTGGAACCGTCCATTAATATGGTCTCTGGATCCTGAAACCTGATTCTGTCTTTCTACCTGATTGCTTTGCTGGTAGCTGGCTTTCTCTATCCTGCATGTGTGCAGTAATTTATTTTTTTTTACTATTTCTTTCTGTCTTGATTTATTTTGTCATTTATTTCCTTATGCTACTGCCTGTATTACTTCCCTTCTTACCTATGGATCAATGTTCCTACAGTCTCTGCCTTAAACATTTGCTGTAGAAAAATTTGTTTATGAATGATAAACTGCCATTGTCTCACAAGTGATTTCACCGAAAGTTACGTAAATAAATTCTCCAAGGCATAAGTATCAGCTATCCCTGACTTGGCAGAATGTCCTGCTCCTTATAAATGTTAATATTCTGGTAAATCATCAAAGTTTACTGTTAGTCAGTAATGCTGTATATTGCAGTTTCTTACTTATTATTATTATTATGGAAATGTATGTTGATGCCAAAGCTGTTATGCTATTAACATTTTAAGTGAATTAATGTAATATTTAAAAACTGTCTATTGATATTGGGATTTTGTTATCCCATTATTTTTGGCTTTGTCTAGATTTCCTGAACAAAGTAGTTGAGAGTATTATTTAAAGTCTGACTGCATTTATATGAAATACGTTGGAATATTTACTTTCTGGCTGCAATTTCATAAAATCTTTCCTTTTCTGGCAAGCCACTGAGGATTACAGTCACTAAATGGTGGTGGCAGCGGTATTACTGTGGATGAAATCAACTTACTCTCTTGTTTTTTTTCTTAATTTTAATGTCTGGTTTTATGGGACTCATCTGCATTTGTATGAAACACTTTGGAATATCTATTCTCTAGCAATTATTTATTTGAAACAAGGTTAATGCTTTCCCTAATTTCACAGAATGTTCCTGACTTTGCCTTCTATTTTTGGCCTTAGTTTATAAAATGTGTAGTTTTTTGGCACTAACTGAATATTCCAATCAATTACTAAGAGTGGAACTGCTGGCTGTGGATGGGAGTAACTTACCATCTTGTCTTGTATTAATTTTTATGTCTTGTGATATTTAAGTAGCGTGAACTTGTATGAAATAACATCCAAATAGTAATTTTCTTACAATGCGTATGTGAAACAAAATTAAAACTCCTTGATTATACAGAATGTTTTAGGTTTGCATCATGGTTTTGGTCTGTGCCTTCCAAAAGTAGATTTTTTTCTGGAAAATCATTGAGGAATGCAGTTTTGTGTTTTGCTCATTTGAAAGTCTTGCATTATGGGACTAGTGGCCATTTGAAAGAAATGCATTGGAATTTATTCTACAATGACTAAATGAAGCAAAGTTGAAATTGCCCCTGATTTCCTGAATTAATGAAATTGTTTTTTGTGGCACATAAAACTTGTGTATTTATGAAACAACGTTGAGGACTGTAGCCACTAAACAATGTCAGGCATTTGACTTTTCAGACTTCACATCCTTTAGAAAATGTACGCCAATACAGAACCTGTTATTCTAGCAACTTTCTAAGTATATAACAGTAATTTTTAAAACTGTCACTGATTTGCGGGCTTTAGTCCTTAGTACTTTTTGGCTTTGCTTCTGATCCTTGTACTAAAAAGTTGATTTGTATTGCTTGTCATTACATGTAGATGAGGTGTGCTAAACAAAGCAGCATTAACTGCAGGGTGGGGCTGGCAGTCAGGTTAGGGTCAGTTTGTGAATAAAAGCTTTTCATGCCTAAACCTACTAATACCTGCCCCTAATGTATTCCCTCTTCAACTGTTACAGCCAAACCAAAATTATTCTTAAGACCATGAACTGTCAGTTTCCCTCCTCTTCTCCTACCAGCCTGGTTGACATAGATCTACTGAGGCAGTGTAACAACTGCATCATGTACACTGACAACCCCCTACTCCTATATCATTCCTGTGCCATTTGTGAGAGATGCACCTACATTATGATTCTGGAATCACAGGTCTCTCATGCAATAGATAGCAATAAAGAGCAGGTTGTCAACCCACCTACCACAACTCCTACTCATGACACACAGTATACACATAGGCCAACATATGAGGAGGTACTCACAAAAAAATGTACCTAAACACCAGAGACCTCCAAAACACATACATAATAAAACAACCATAACACCCAAAACACACAATACACATAATGACATAAGCACAAGTGTCTCACCATAAAAGCCCATAAGGCAACACACATCAATCCCAAATATCTTAGTCATAGGAGACACTATAGTGAGACACACAGATGTCCCCCTCACCAAGCTTAACAAGGAATAAGTCACAATCAGCTGTCTTTCTGGTGCCAGGATTCATCAGATCCTGCAGGCACTCAAGTCTCTCAACAACAAATGCTGTTATGATTCAGTCATAGTACATGTTGGTGTGAATGACCTGAGATATACCTCTCTGGACTACATGAGGAGGGACATGATTGAGCTCTCAGATTATGCGTCACAGGCAAGTATGTCCCTGTCCTTGAGCAGCATATTACCCTCACCAAGGATGATACCACATCTGGATCTGGTGCTTACCAATATTGGGGACCATTGAAGCACCCCAACTCTGAGGTCTTCCCTTGTCAGATCTGACCACAAATCAGTCTCATTCGAAGAAACTATCACACCTGCCCCCCCCCCCCCAATCAGCAAATAAACTAAAAATCTTCTCCAAAGCAAATTATATCCTTCTAAGGGATAGTATAAATAGCTTCCTGCACCCCCCCCAGATATAAGTGGCAATGCTGCAGCTGTACCTGACATACCAAAACAAGCTCTTCAAGGAAGACTAAACCTGCTTGGTGGACAACTGCCATTAACAGGCTTTACAGTAAGAGGAAGAAATTGTTGTCCAAAAGTAAGAGGGAGAGTGCCCTAAACTGGAAACATTTCCTCACCAGCTTAAACTTCTTTTGAAGTTCTCCAAAGCAAACTACAAATCCAAATTAGCATCCTCAACTAAGGACAACCATAAGCTGTTCCTTAGTTACATCCGTAACTTAAACGGAAAGATCCAGATTTGTGGCAAACTGGTATTTAATGATACCACATACTGTGAGCCTGTGGACATAGCAAACCTGTTAGCTGACAGGTTCTGTGAAAACTTCACTCCACTGTCCCCACCACACATACCCCACGACATTCCTTTCACCTGTCCACCATCTTATATCTCTAAAGAGCAGGTCATAAATGCCCTCTCTAAGGCCAAAAACATGGCATCTATGAGACCTGATAACATCCCAGGATGGATCCTACATGGGCTCCAACAAGAATCAGCAACACCATTGGGTGCTATTTTCAGTCATAGTCTAAGCACTGGCTTCATCCAAGCTGAATGGAAAATGGCCACCATTATCCCCTTGCACAAGGTTGGTGCTTCCACTGATCCTGGGAATGACAGACATATTAGCCTGACTAGCATTACCTCCAAGGCCATAGACAGAATCATCATAGACCTTATCAACAAAGATATAGGTAATCTCCAAACATTTGACCCTACTCAGTTTGGATTTGTCAAAGGAAGACTATGTCTGCTAAACCTGGTGGACTTCATCGAGACAATCATCAGAGCCCTGGATGAGGGGAAAACTGTGCATATAGCTTACCTGGACTTGGCCAAGGCTTTTGACTCTATTCTCCTCCCAGGCATTATTGACAAACTCACCCAGCTAGGTATCAGCCCTTATATTATTAGGCGAGTTGCTAAATGGCTCAACAATAGAACCCATACAGTCAAATAGGGGAAATCCACCTCCAACAGCAGACCAAAGGTGTTCCACAGGGATCAGTTCTGGGACCTCTGGTGTTTGGAATCTATTTCTCTGAAGTACAAGCAAAAACTAAAGGTCTGTGGCTGACAAAGTTTCCTGATGACTGCAAACTGGGAGTGGTCATAGAATTCCCAAACAATGTCAACATCCTACAAGAGGGTCTTATGCAAAGATTGGTGCCAAAGTCATGGCCTTAAACCCAATGCAAAAAAAATGTATTATCATCCCTTTTGGTAAGAGCAATGTTCCCAGTAACTACCACATCAATAGAAACACCTTAAGCATGCACTCTGTGGTGAGACACCTGGACACACAGGTTGACAGCAACCTTATCTTTGATTACCATGTCTCCACAGTAGTAAAAAGGGCATTTTATATTGCTCATCTCATAAGCAAGGGCATTGCCTCCAGGAAAAAAAAAGAATTATAACCTCCCTGTACTCTTCCCTCATCAGGCCAATAAGTGAGTACAATGTTCCTTTTGTCACGTACCTTTCCAGGCACCTGCAGCAACTGGAGAGACCATAAAAGTCCCTAATAAGGAGAATTCAATGTATTCAGCATATGCCCTATGTGGATCAGCTGAAATCACTCTCACTTTACTCCATTTCATCTAGACTATTCAGAAGTGATTTCTGCCTTGCATATAAGACAATCTCTGACTCTGCTTTATTGGAAATGCTGCATATCCATTAAGTCCAATGGCTCATGGGTTACTGACTCTAAAGACCTTAACCTGGTATGTGACATTAACAAAACCTGCTGGAGGGACAGGTTTGTCTCCCAGTGGTCACTGCACCTGTGGAACAGACCCCAATTCATGTGAAGCAGAGTACCTCTTTGGCCTTATTAAAGTGCTATCTAGATGATTGGGTTGGTGACTGTAAATTCACCCCAGGGGTTAAACCTATGTCTCTCTCTTGGACGGGAGCAAATGATGCTGATCATGGAAACAAGGGCAGAACTTGGCAAGGCTTGTAAGGGCTATAGGACCATTAGCCTAGTAACTTCCTATGTTTCTATGATTATAATGTAACTTACTATTTGGTCATTTTCTCAACTAACCATCTTGCTTTATGTAACTTGCATTTATGTGTGTCAAAAAAAATGGAATACTTAGCTTTCAGCTGCTCCTGAATTCTGAGAATGACTCTGGTTTTGCACATATTTTCAGTCTGTCCCTCATAGGATTTGTGGTTTATAGCAAATCACTGAATATTGTAGTCACCAAATTATGACAGACTTCATATCCTTCAGAAAATGCATACTAATGCAAAATGTGCTATTTTAGCAAACTTCTATGAATATGAGAAAAATCTCTCTCTGAATTTAGACATTTGCCCCCTGTATGTTTTAGGTTTGTCCATGATTCTTGTGCAGCTTGAAAAGTACTGTTTTTAACACAATCAGATAAGGTATACTCAACTAAGTGGGAGCAGAGGATGTTTGTGAATAAAAGTGATTTAACCTCTTGTGCTCTCAGTTTAAACAGTCTGTTTTATCAGGACCATTGTGCTTTTATATGAACTAAGTTGGAGTACCTGAGCTGTTGTATATTTATGTGACAAGTTTTAAATCCACCATTATACTAAAAGCTATGTATTTTTACCACTATAAGACACCTAAAGTGTAGAAAGTCAACAATGGAGCTATAATTGTTGATTAAAGGTACCGTCTGTGGCTGGGAATGGCTCTCACAATCATGTTAAACAGTCTTTAGCCTTTCCTTACTCCGGCTATTTTTAATCACATTTTTGCACTGGAGGTATACATTGGTAAAAGCTGTAACTAATGGACATGGGTATTGGTGAATTATAATGATGGTATCTTGCATTGTCTTCAATCAGGAAGGTGTAAAGAACATGTGCATTTATGCAAGAACAAAAAGAAAAAGTGTGTACATCCCATGGTTTAATGGCTGCACAGGACTCAAGGTGCACTTAATCCTCCATTGAGGACTATGACAAATATGACCTGAATTCAAACAGCAGATCGTGAGCTACAAATTCTGTCTGGGAGAGGGCAGGAATGAGTGGCAAAAAATAACCTGCCTATCTTAGGTACGGGATGGTGGCTTTACCTGCAAGGAAAAATGCCAGTACTAAGGGCATGGGTTTGTTGATCCTGAGCTGGTAATGGTAGCATATGGATGGAAGTATGCACATACATGAGGAAGACACATGGCTATGATGATTCGCACGTCAACCTCCATGGGACAGGATTATGCTCTCAGCAGATATGCATCCATTATCAGATTGCCAACAAAAGCACACATCACCTCCACGGCTGCCTGATGATGGACTCTCTAACTGGATCTTGCTTCCATACCGAAGGCACCTGGTATAGTGAAATGAATGTATTTGACAGTGATAGGTAAAGAACTGATGGTCAGCAGACATGGAAGCAAAAAGCACATATGAAAAAAATGGAAAATAACTTAAATTATGTTAGTACTATGAAAGATACAAAATTAAAGCAATTTAAAAATAAATACTAGAGACATATTGCATAGTGAATTTCTTCAAAAAGTTGCCACTCCTAGATTCAACACAAATGTTATTCTGCTATATAAAAGTTTCATCCTAGTCAAAGTATATTCCTCAATAAACTGTGGACACTGCATTTCAATAAATAACTACACACATGCATATGTACTATGTTATAAATCTCTAAAATGTCTATTTCCCTATCAAGTAAGAGCTTAACATCCCACATATACTAGAAAATACTTAAAAATATACATCCTTCATAATACCTTCTGTAAAGAATTTCAGGGGTCCCAAATCCTGATGTTTTACAAAGATACCCATTTAGTACATTTAGGAAAAAATGATGTACCAAGGTCTTTGAGTCCCTAATCACAAATCCTTCTGAGTACAGTTCAGCATTTATTTAAGTGCTTAAGATAAAGCACTTTATAGACATAATAAGAAAATGAAAAAAAAATTAACAGGCAAGTGTATATAAGACAACACAGTACTGTAATCACACATTTCTAGCTGAAATTTTATAGTTAATCCTGTATTTGGAGCTGAAGGGATTGATCTTGAAAAGCTAGATGGATAGTTTGTAGGTGCCACTCATACATACTTAGAAGTCATAAGAAATTTCTTTGAAATTTTGAATTTTACATAGAGTAAGGATAAGAGCCATACCGATGACAAAGCATGGAGATAATATGCTGTAAAAAATCAAGGGGACTTTTTAAGTGTTAAGTGCAACCTGCAATTTTTGGACATTTGAGAGATAATTTGCTTCCTGTTACTGAGATGATAGTTTTCCTAGGAGGGAGAGAGAGAGAGAGAGAGAGAGAGACAGACAAAAGAGAAAGTTGCTCTTAACAGCCTGCTAAGTGTGCAAAAGGCACACAAAGGAAATCTAGTGAGTCTTGTATCTGTAAGGCCTGGGGAATGGAATAAGAGTTTAGTGGGGAAAGGATCCTTACTATATAGATATGAAACAGAACTTTGTAGTGGGAAGAAGCTCTTTTTAAATGAGAGAAAGTGAGAGTGAGAGAGAGAGAGAGTTTTTTAAGAAGAATGGGGTTTTCTGTCCGAGACATGATGCCTACGAAGATATAATAAGAGTGACTTGTAAACTAAAAATGTAGTTAAGCTATGCTTTAGAGTCACATTTCTTGGATTGATATTGAAGAGCACCTAGATAGTGAGGTATAAAAGTGAGCAGACAGTGACACAAGGGGTTCCATAACTGGGGAATAAAAGGAACTATCTAAACTGTAAAACAGCAAGAGTATATGGAAGTTTATGCTTTGCTACAATTATATGACTTCATGCTTTATACAAATAAAAGAAATATGTTTTCTTTCTAGAAATGATTTAGTTTTAATGCACTCTTGGACTGATCCAAACCATGCATGCTGCTTTCTGGAATCTGAGCTAACCAGTTGACCATTGACCAGTGGGTAGTTTTATTTGCAACAGACTTTCTTAGCATACTGCAATGAAAACACCTGATACCAGTTACTGTGTTTAATTTTTCATTATTAGTGTTCTCTGTTTCATTTGTTAAGCCTGCTGCTTGTTTAATTGCAACTGACCACTATCACTACTGAACTTCAACATCATTAGTTCTGTTACACATAGTGTTCAATGTTGCAGAATCTTAATTTGTCACCGAGCTGCCATACACCAGATAAACATATAGAAAGTTATGAGCATAGATGCACTTATGAAAAATTCACAAAAGAAGTACTGCACTAACAGGTATTGATGAAATTTCTGTGAAGAAGCTGTACTTTAAAAGAACCAGTGAATTTTTGTGAATGTGTAGGCCCTTGTAAAATTAATTTTGACTAAATCAGCTGCAGTAAGACAAAGTGCACTTGCAGGTGAATTAAGTATGGAGACAAGTATGACTGCAATATAACAATGTCTGCAGGAAAATGTGGATGCAAAACAACGCTTAACTATACAATAAGTAGGACTGTGCATCTGGAACAGGCTGAACGGCCGCAAGTGTTATGTTTTCTGAAGAAGGAGGCTGAGAAGTCAGAGATGGCTGTGGAGATTGCAGCAGGAAATGTCAAATGTATAATCAGTGTTTTGTAAAATACAAAGAATAAGAAGATAAAGAAGGAAGCAGAGGTTACAATTATGATCAAACAGCTACAGAAATAGCCTGAGACTGAGCAGCCACAAATGGCCATGCTAAATCACATCAGACAGAAAAGGAGCAAGCTTGCTCCAAACAGATGGAAGAAATAACAGTACTGGAAATGGCTGTGCACAGACTGCAAGAAGAAGAGTAAAGTGAAGTGACAGATGAACGTGATTGACAGAAGCTAGCTGGTATGACAGAAGCTAGGTTTATACCAAAGACCATAGTGGAAATATAGAGATATTATTCTTGATTTCAAAACCAAGTACCAGAATTAACAAACTGTAAGTCAGTTGTTAAAAACACAAATCTAAGAGACTAAGAATAAAATTAAATACAGCTCAGAAATTCCTGCAACACTGAAGTAGCTAAAGAAATGACTTTATTAAATTGGAGGCAAGATACCATGCTCATCCTTTACAATGGAAGGATACCGAAGGTGAAAATAACAAACAAATTACATTTTTCTGCAAAAGCACTCAAAAAAGCAGAACAGGAAACAGAGTTTGCTCAGTTACTTTGTGAACAATAAATAGAGTAGTTTGGGAAATGAGTTAAATGCACTTAGCTACATGATTTATGAGAAAATGTAAAAAAAAAAGAATTAAAACACTGATAAAATGCTATCTGAAGTGAAAATAGATTTGTTCTGAAAAGTGGGTCAACCAATTGTAAGTGTAATAATATGAACAAGCAATATTTGATGACTAGAGGCATCAATAGCATTTAACTGCAGAAATGCATGGATGTCCAACTATGTTGTAGTGAGCTGATACAACACAATGTTACTGACAAACTACATGTTTTGTTTCATGTAAAAAGAAAATAGTTTGTATGTATGAAATTACAAGCTAAAACAATGAAGCCTAAATCACAGAAATTTGTAACTGATGGAATGCAGCAAATAAATGCAACAATATATCAGTTATGTAACAACAATGAAAAGTGCAATTATAAACTTTCTGTAAGTCATTGACTGATTAAGTTGGTACATTGAGCTGGAAGAAAACACAGAAAATATATGACTTGACAAACGGAAGTTTGAACAAATGTATATACTTGGAAAACCAAGCAATGGATAACATTAATAATTTGAATTATGTCTGTCTAGTGTCAGACAGATGATAATATCTTTGACTTAAATCTCTCTACTCCTGTAACTTCTGTTGTATGTTAACTTAAACCACTAGCTTTTAATTAAAAGTCCAAAATCTAAAGCTAACTTCTTGGCACAGAGAGATAAAGCCTAACTACATGGCAGGTGATCTGAGTTTAACAAGTTACTTGTGTGTTTGTAGAAGCTGGCTGGGTTACAGCGGAGTGGGCAGCCATTGCCTGCTTACCCATCCTATGGGGTATGGTGATCACTAAGGCTTTGGTTTCGGCTCACCACATGAATAACACCAAGTGCAAGAATGTTTCTTTGTTTTTCTTTGCTGTGTTGCTCCAGTTATAAGATAATCTGCTAAAATAGCATTTAAACTCTCTGATTTGTTTCATAAATACTTATTGCTTAAGCTTGCAAACTGAAATGTTGCTGGTTATATTGTTCACAGTTTACCAGAATGTGTGATCACGTTTTTTTTTACAAATATTGAATCAAGAAAAAATAAATCTAGTACTCATGGATAAAAATGGTAGTTTATCGAATACTCAAATACAGCAACACCAACTCTGGTATCACCTTTACATCCTAATCATTATGAATTTATTCACTTCACATTACCACTTTAAAATATCATTCAATACTTCTATCCCACAGTTGGACTACCACATTAGCATTTTTAATCCTTGAGATGGCACTTATGGGCTCATAGTAATATGACTGCAACAGCATATGTGTTTCTTAATCAGTCTATAATCATGTCCAATAAGCAAATAAGGCTGAGGAGGGGTTTTCCAGTTTTATTCATCAAATGTCATATATACTGCACAGCATCTACCTTGAACATATGTAAGTATTTGCATTTCTTGTACCAACAGAAAGTCCTTGCTCATTCTGACTTGTAATTACATTGGGCCAATACTATGTTACTATAAACATGCACACACACACACACACACACACACACACACACACATATATATGGGTCTAGGACACATGCTCGACTAGCATATGTCCGAATCACAAAACATCGAACACACATACACAAAAGCGCTTAACATCAAAAAGTACTTCCGTGTATGTGTAGTTAAAAAAATATATATATACATTTCTTGCAGGGGGGCTTTGCCCCCCTGTACCCCCCCTACTTTGTTATTCTCAGTCCGAGGTCGCACTACAGTGGGGAAAAGGGAAATTTCCCTTACCCGCACTGTAGTCTGATCTACCAAACAGGCACACATACACGGAAGCGCTTGTCGATGTTAAGCACTTTCATGTATGTGTGTTCGATGTTTTGTGTTTCAGACATATGCTAGTTGAGCATGTGTCCGGATCCCATAGATATATATATATATATATATATATATATATATATATATATATATATATATATATATATATATATATATATATATACACACACACACACACACATATAAACATATATATATATATATATATATATATATATATATATATATATATATATATATATAATATGATAGAATATTGTTGCACTTTTTTGAACTCTGCTCCTCTACATACCAAACTAATGTTTTGAATTACTAGATTGCATGTATTTATCAACATTTACATGGTGATCCAATAAACAGCACTACTTTATATTAATTTATCTAGCTAATTTTTAAAACTTCAACAACTTGTAATCAGATGTACCTTTCCATTTAAGGTGTTACTCAAAAATCCTTTACTAGAGTAATTTCTGTAGAAATGCATAATGAAACCACACAGTGTATCACTGCAATGTTATGGATTTATATGAAGATGGTCAGAAATCTTGGAAGACAAAAATTATCCTACACTGATTGAGCGTTTAGAATTTAAAGACTGAAAATGTGCTATGTTACAATTATTCTCTTATCTAACAGGTTTACATACATAGTTCCATTTGAAGTAACTGAGCAACAGAAAAAAATCAATGTTCTGCGTACAATGTGTAACAATAATTTTAAGATGAGTTCCAATTCTGAGGTGTTACTTCAGATATCTTTTGAGTCCTGCAGCAGCTATGATTGCACTTATAGGATCATAGGATCATAAGAGGTTACTATGCTACTGAACCGGAGGTCATTTCAAACCTAGTAGAAAAAACAAAAACCCACTCAGGCCACCATGGCATAAAACTATTAAAACTAGTGACGATTACAAAGGGGTTATAACCTCCTTTGCTCTAGAAGCAATACTTTTGCTAATTAAGTGTGCTATATAGAAAACCTTTCTTACTACAGTAGGCATGATGGTCAAAGTTAAGGTTGCAGTCTACTTGTGATGCCAAATCTCTTAGCAATTTGTAGGTACATAGGATATTGCTCTTAGTTTGATATTGTGAAGGGACATTATTTTTACCAAAGGGAGTGATAAGGCATTTCTTTGCATTCAGTTTGAGACTGTGACTAAGAAACATATTGTTGGTCTAAAAAAGACCATTCTGAAGCATACTGACATCATTTAGGGATTCTTTAATTGTACCCAGTTTGCAGTCGTCCGCAAACCTGGTCAGCTGCAGCCCCTTAGTTTTGGTGTGAACTTCTGAGAAGCATATACCAAACTTTATGGGGCCCTGCATTGACTCTTGTGGCAACCCACTTATGACAGATCTGCATTGTGGAGTCACTCACTTTGATAGTGTGTGACTGGTTTGGGAGCCACACACACCATTTTAGATAAAAGCATTAAATACATATTCATTCTTGATGTCCACAGCCAATAATTAATATGATGTTTGGTTAATTGTAATCTGAGAAGATGTCATCTTTTATGAGTTTTGTCTATTTTTTGATATAACTCATTAATAGAAGTAATTATCATTTCTTTATTGAATCATTTTAATAATGAAAGTTTTGTTACCTTTTTGTTACTAACACATTTTCATTGCTAGTATCGATGTTACATTTTAAAGATTTTTTGTTATATTCTTTATAACAATGATTTTGCTCCAATCTAGGTTATCAACCAGAAAATAGGTAACCATTATAGATGTTTCGGCTACTGGGCATGCTCAAGATTTCACCTCAAAGACCATCTAAGTTCAGCAGAAAGTTTAGCATGTGTATGATTATGTTTTCATATGTTTTCTTTCCTGAACTGCTATACAACATGCCAGTTCTAGGATATTACTAAACAACATGCCATTAAAAAGCAGCTGCTTTTCTGCAACAAATTTGGAACACTGATTAGTATTAATAATTGTAAATACTCTCTCTTACTTAATATATGCCAAAAAGACTTGGCACATGGTGGGAGAACAGATTTCAGAAAGAAATAAACCAAAAGTTACTTAATATTGGGTTTGACTAGTGCAATAAATAAAAACTGCAGGTGAGCCAGTAAAGAATAATGTAACATCTAATGTTAATAAAACTAAGATCAACTTATTAAGCATACTACACTATCCCAAATTGATTCTAGAAAGGCACTGTGTTACCTTGCTTTCATAACTGTAATTTATGCAGCAGAATTCGGCAGTAGCATAATTGTAAGCAATAGCCTGGGATTCATTAATGTCCTCTGCATGTCATGCTGGATATAACACAACTGGCAGTCCTGCTCAACAAACAGCATTGCTAATTAAAAATGCAAAATGCCAAGGCACACAGCCTGATCAGCAGCATCAGCTCAAGTCCACAACTCAAGTTCATGGCCACGTCAAGGCTAGGCAGGGCTTGACCTATGTGTGTACATGATGTAAACAAAAGAGTAGGCAGAAAAAACTGAGATCTATAAGTGAGTGCACACACACACACACACACACACACACACACACACACACACACACACACACACACACACACACACACACACACACACACCTAGTAAATTAGGAATGCTTAAAAGCAAAGGAAAGCTTGACAACAACTAGACAAGGGAGGTTAATACTTTGTATATTGCACTGAGTGCATTAATGGGCATATGGAACATGACTGGCATTGTCATACATATTAATAAAGACAAAACAGTCAATAGATTTTCAGAAGAAAAGGTGTGTGGTTGGAAAAGGTGTACAAATAACAAATGCTTGTAACAAATTCTCATGATGCATAGACCAAACTACAAGTGCAGGAATACTGTAATGCAAATACATAAATGTGTGGACAAAAAAAAAAAAAAAAAGAGTACCTTCACATACTGCACATATAAGTACTGAAAGTATATAAAATAAATGTTGCAGCAGTAAAATGCATGTTGTGAAGGGCAGGAAATGAAACACAGAACACATCCAAATCATTACAGACTTCAAAAAACAAGGATATTCTGCAGAGATAGAACTGTCAAGGTGGAACAGAAAATAAATTGTTATGATGTGTAAATTGTTACAGACATGTAAACCATAACATGTGAGATGTATTAATATGAGAGATGTCAGAAAATGTGTACTAAGGTAGAAATCTTGCCAGAAACATTCATGTGAAGGCAGTTCATTATCAACTGGATGTATGCATGTGCATGAATATGGATACAAATAAAGGTGTGCCAGTTATGAAAGCTACCTTCAAGGAGATGTAGTCACAATATGTTTGTGTATTATTTCATTGTAGTAAATGAAGTGTGCTTATTCCCCAATATTCAGAAGAAAGACATGACAGTTAAGCACCAAAGTGGTGCGAGACCTGACCTAAACAAATGTTATGCACCCCCTGCTAAAGTTTTCAAGGTTGGGTCTAGCACTAGCAGTAAAATCTGCCTGTACTGACCAGCTAAAGACTGGCAGAATAAAACACTTGGTTCTGCTTGCTGTCCATCGGTAATGTTCCTGACTTTCTGTAATAAACTGCCAAATGACAGGATATGTGTTTGCCTGCATTTTCTGATGGACATGAACTCTGAAAACCAAATGCCTGTCATTATTTACTGTTTTCAGTTTTCAGCAATTTGTCTGATAGTCATGGACTTTAATACGAGCAGACTAAACATATGCAACAAAAATCTGGTCATTCTGTGAAAGAACTGGACAGTTGTGAGGCATGAGAAGGCCAGTGTAAACAGAAGGAACTGTGTTACATTGTGTTCATGGGCGTGCTCACTAAGTACTTCATGGCTTTGAAATCCTAAAACACTTAGCATTTTTTTTTTTAACATTTGTTTGTAATACATGGAGCAGATAAAAGCTCCATGCACTACAAAGAATTATGATGGTGTTTCTTATTACTATCTGTTCTTGACATGGATGTCAAGAAATTCACCTCTTGAGATTCGCTCTTGAGTGAATTTCTTAGCATCCATGTCTTGTACACATTATAAATTAGTTAGGATTGGCAATGCGATCCTAATCCTATATATTGTGTATGAATAATTGCTGTGTGCACTTTTTCAGAGTATTATGCAATGGGAGTGGAAAGCATGCGCACTTATGTAAGAATCATATTACATGTGTGTTAGCTGCTGCTGCCACAAATATACAGTTAACACACTAATTACAAAGTGCACATCTGAAGGTGTTTGATAACATTTTGGCAGGTGACTACTATATTGAGAATTGTGCAACTCATACTAATAACTAGATCCCAACACTCAATGTACCTCACAGTTTTAACATCACATGAGGTTGTAAATGAATTGCAGAAACTACTACAATCTGCATACAACCTTCAGACAGCCATATAATGTTAGTGTCCTCTGCAAATTGTACCCAACCTCCATTGTGTGACAGTCAGCAGGTCCATGCTGCTGGAGGCAAATCCTCAGCAGTTTTTGCCAGAAAATGAGAAATGACAGTAAATAGTCTCCACTATTGATGAGTCATGGTGCTATTGTGCTAACTGCCATGCAACAGAATTTACAATAGATGCATCCTTCTAGTGGACATGCTCACAAGGAAGTGCAGCAATCAGTAGATGAAGATCACCCACCCATCCAAAGGCCATCACAAAATATCAGATATCTCATGTGTTGAGCAATCCATTCCTGCATGTCACCAATGCCATTATTGTTTTTTTAATATTTTTACAGCCTCATACAAGGTAGATAATGCTGGATATGAAAACATGGCTTTTTAATTCCAACATTCTGCAGATATGGGATGTTGCTGCTGACATCAGAATAAAAGTCTTAGCACTGCTTTAAAAAGGAAACACTTTGAATGCATATGGGGTACCTTAAAAAGGGAGTAACCCCTGAAGGATCAAAGCACAGGTACTGAGACATTGTTCCACTATGTAGCATATCATGTTTTGCCCCAGTCAGACGTTTCCCTATTAACAGAGATAAATAAGTAAATATAAGCTGTGCTTGCCTGTTAACACTTGATTTGAGCATCTGTAATGAATTGTAACATTATTCTGAGCTACGCAGTAATTGATGATGACACAAAAGAAATCATATTATAGTTATCAGAATGTACACAATTTATGCAATTATATGAGTAGTGTTTTAGAATGTCAAAAGGTACAAAAACACCTGAGTGATAATAATCCTCTACCTGGGTCTATGTAACCCCCCTACATAGATTTATACACAATCATGTCAGTTAATTAAATCAGTTCTGCCTACTAATTTTTGTAATTTTATACAATCACAGGAGGTACACAATGCTGAATTTGAGCACCTCTCTTTGTACATCATACAGTCTCAATACCTGTAAACTAACACATAATTATTCATAACAAAGATGTCAGCAAGCACACAGATAAAGCATCAACTTGAGCATTGCATTGCACTACATGTGACTTCCCTCAAAAGACAGTACAATAATTTTGGAATCATAACCTTCTTCTTTTGTAAATGTTAGTACTATCTGAATTGTCCACATAACTTTTGTGTATTAATGCAGTCCTGTCCTGCCTTTTATCATTTTTTAATATACGCTATACTACTTACACTGTGTACAATGTAAACAAATGCCTACCCAATCATTTGTTAGTAAATGCCATACTACTTACACTGTATAGAATGTGAAGAAATACCTACCCAGCTCTAGTTTCTTGGCTGTTCACTAACTGCTGACACCACACATGACTTCCTGTCATAGTGTTTAGAAAGCAAACATTACAAAGGGTATCTTGACCAGAATGTTTGAATACATATGGATAAAGTTTACAAGAAATAAAATTAATGGAGGATTAAAACGTATCCCTGTGGACAGTGTTACTCCTTCATCAAATGTGACCTATCACATTTCTTGAGTGACACAGTCATGTCTGTTACTATATAGTTACACAATGACAGACTCAAAAAATTGCATACCCTGCAAAGCTATGTAGTAACCTCTGATTCCATAGAATAAGCCACAGGACAGTTGTCTTAAAATATACAGAAAAAGGGATAACTTGATCAATGTTTCATGGATAGCTTTTAACCAAAAGTGTGTTTCATGGATCAAAAACATGTAGCTACACAGCTGTTAACACTAGGATGAATTACCCAATTCACATCTGTTAATTATGCCATTTCAGCCTATCATTATTCTATTACACAAGCACAGCAGTTAGACGTTGCTAGATTTGAACACCTGCATATACAAGTTCATATTCTTTATAACTGCATATTGTCCATTGATACCACGGGATACATCATATCACAGTTGTTAAATGATACACACTTGAAAGTATAACTTGAGCACTGTGTTTGAATGAATAAATGTCTAACATAAAAGGCAGTACAAAACTGGTTGTTTCTCTCCTATTGTTACTGTTTCCATTCACTGAAATTCTATACATTGGATCTCTGAGAGAAGCCCCTTATGTCTGTTAACATTCCCTTGCACACTCAGTAGTATCATGTTGCCAGACTTGGACACCTACCTAACATCCATATTTTATAGAAGCAGCATGTTTGAATGAGAATGGCTTCCCTTAACAGGGGTCTGAGGGATCAAATTCTTGTAGCCATGTAAATGCTCACACAGGTTTGAATCATCCTTATTACATCTATTGAGTAAGCCAGTCCTGGCTATCACTATTCTGCCACATACAATACAAGTGTCAGATAGCACACATTTAGGTTCATAGGTTAGTACTATGCTAACTGCCCTTGCGAGCCATTATAAGCCTAGCCAATTATCCCTTGTGAGACTCAAACCATGCACCTTGTGTTTGTAAGGCAAACACCTTAACCATTAGGCCACCCTCCCAACCCCCAATTTGAAGGTTTTTACCTAAGCAGATTGCTGCAAGCATTCATTTTACCTAAAACAGAGAACAAGGGTATCTTGTGGTTACAAAACTTGATGGGATTCAAGACTGTGATCAGAGACATACACAAATTCAAAGCTGTGCACACATCCTAATGTAACTTGGCTAAGACCTTCAACCAAGGGCACTCACAGGCAGGTGCAAGGGAGTGCACTTGCACCCCCCCTGGAACTGGCTGGCTGAGAAATTAATTAAAAAATAAAACAAAAAACTTCTTTTTGTTTTTTTTTTTTTTTAAGGGCATTCCTCTTTATGAACGCCCTTTGCATCTTGTCCAGTCGCACAGATGCAACGGTGTCTACGACCTGTTTTTGTCTTCTGCGTCAGTTTACGTCTTCATCTTTCGCACGTCTACAGGGAATTTGAATTCCAATCCAGAGGATGTTTTGACTACGACAAGCCAGACGAATATAGAAGTGAGAGGTGTGTGTGTGTGTGTGTGTGTGTGTGTGTGTGTGTGTGTGTGTGTGTGTGTGTGTGTGTGTGTGTGTGCGCGCGCGCATGTGACAGTACTCCATATAATGAAACGTTCAGAATCTCGAACATGTTTAACACCAACAGAAGCTGTCGAGACTTTGGATCTAATAAGACAGGAAGGATAAAACAGTGTAAGTAGTTTTATTTACAGAAGATTGGAAGCAGGAATGTGTCTACAAGAAGAGAATAAGGTTTATAAGAAAGCTTACAGGCAGCAATTCAGTGTACATGAAATCCCAGTTAATGAGTAAGCTATTAAGTGGTGTTAATCAGGAGTAGTTAGTTGGTCCTGTGTGGAGCTAGTTTGACATACTGCTTTAATTGCTGTAGAATTATTATTATTATTATTATTATTATTATTATTATCATTATTATTATATAAATTTTTTGTGAGAAGCATTTGAAGTGCTTGGTGAGTTTATGCAGAGTACAAAAAATAGTCTTCTTTATTTTAGTGTTCAGAGTTAGGCTGAGTGCATTACCAAGTTATTGAGCGAGATTATGTATTTTTCCTTTTGGCTTCTTATGGAATATGGAGAGGGACCCAATTTGTAGATGTATATTTTGAACGCTTTAGAATTTTTGTAGTTTATGTGCTCTCTACATTAGATTCTGTTTATACTGTCTCTAATAAAGCCTTCCTTGAAAAAAGAAAAACACTCAGTGGACAGTGATTTACCCAGTGCAGTTAAGTACTGCATTACATAAAGACTACTTAATCTCCCCATAGTCCATTCATTGCTGTCTTTGTATCACATCATGGAATCCTTGCTAATGTGTTCATCCAACAAATCAAACAATCCAGTGCAACTATTTGAAAATGATGCATTTTCCAGTGTATACTGGTAACAAAGATGGGTGAAATAAGGCTTCATTTCTGTGGTTTATTACCATTTCACTGTGTCCTGACTGACTTTTTTAACAGAACTGGTTCATTTAACTTTAAACTGCAGGCCATGTACCTAGCCATTAGGAACCATGGGATTGCTGTGTATGTGAGATAACCGTTAGCTATTTTGGGCTTTTTCTCCTTTCCTCGCTGTTATGTGATCCTGCTATTTGCATGTATATATTAGAGGAGTGCGGATTGCTTAACAGTATGTGTTGTGGGTGCAGTGGGTGAGTCTGCCCCTACAAAAACAGTTATTTTTATCTGTGCAAGTAGGTTTAAGTATAAAGTGCTCTAAATTATTTTGGTAGGTATTCTTTTTTTTTTTGTAAGCAACTGTGTGTCTATCATACATTGTGGAATGAAACTATTTATACAAAGTATATGGGATATCCACTGGTATTTTCTCAGCTTTATCAGCCGGTGTAGTATTTCTTTGGGTCTATATCATATGAGTAAATCCCACAAATTGCGAACGCTCATAATATTGAACATACCGTACCTCAAACTTCCTATTTTGGGGGGCTGCACCTCCCACACCCCCCGCTAAATATATATTGCAACTCCGAGATCACACTACAGTGAGGAAAGAGAAAATATCCCATTCTTCACTGTACTGCAATCTCAGAAAAAGCACTTCGAGGTCCGGTACGTTTGATATTATGAGCATTCGTAATTTGTGCAATTCTCTCATATGATATAGACCCTATGTCTTTCACTGTATGCAAATTTGTTGTTGTCTATATGCAAATCTCAATCATAATTAAGGAAATACTAAGGGACTATCCCCACCGGCACAAGGAGTTAATTTGCACAATTAGTAGAGGCTAGTGGTATGGGAATGCAGTAGTGATATCCAGAAATGAATATCAGTGCTGCATTTCTGGTCATGGCTCAAGTGCTTAGTTTGTGGTAATTCAGATCTAGCAACTCGTTACATGCTACACTCTCAGTGCAGTAGTGTTTTGTGATGAGGGGTACCACTTTAGGAAACTGCACATAATGCCAGGTATGGTTCTTGTATGAATTCCTACATCTTCAAAGTTTTGTTTCCATTTTTTATGATGTTGTCTCGTAATTCTAATGTATATTAGATTCCTTCATCTGAGGGATTAGCAGTATCCCTAAGTCGAATGAAAAGAAAATAATGTACTGTAATTTTTAATGCTACCGCATATAAACAATATAAATATCTCATGTATTTGCTCATATACATATATGGTTTTAATCAACAAGAGCAGACACTGATATGAGCGAATGCTTTTTAATGTTGTAAAAAAGTTAACATTCAAATGAAGGAACTTTCTTGTGTGAAATTACAATGCAGCAGGGTTAGGAAATCTGCCCTTACCCCACTGTTTTATGATCCTGCAGTTGCTATATACAGTTAGCAGGGGTAGTATGGGGTGCAGGGAAACTTGCCACCCTGAAAAAAACATTAGTTTTAGATTATGGAGTTTTTGATCATTTTAGATTGACTCCAAAATGATCATAGGTTGGTACTAGGCTATCGTCCCTAGGGCCTATACAAGCCTAGCCATAACAATTCCCTGGCTATTTCTTCCCACACTATTTACTTCCTGGACCCCTGTCTAGCAGGGTAACTGACATGATCCCTGGAGTGAATTTCCTTTCTCTCATCCAATTGTCAAGGTTCCTTTTGAAGAGGGCCAATGAGGAGCTCTGCTTGACATGTATGGGCAGTCTACTCCAGAGTCTGGGGAGTCTCTGGGTCAGGAACGTAGCCCTCCAGCATGTTTTGTTTATTGTGATGACAAGGTTTAGATCCCTGGAGCATGTGGCTCTGAGGGATTGAGATTTCTTTAAGTGTAGCATGTCCAACAGCTCTGGGTTTGAAATGGCCTTGTATGTTAAGCAGAGGTCACCTCTGAGTAGACGATATGCGACAGAGTATAGCTGGAGTTTTTTAAGGCGGTCAGCATAGGGCATCTGCTTTAGGCCTGTGATTCTTTTAGTGAGGTATTTCTGTGGCCTTTCCAGTTGTTGCAGATGTCTTGAGAGGTACATACCAAATGGGGCATTGTATTCTATAATGGGTCTAATGATGGATGAGTACAGTGGGACAATGACCTCCTTTTTTCTGGATGAAAAGCCCTTAGTGATGAGGTGTGCCACATAGAAGGATTTCCTAACTGGAGATGTGGTTATTGAAGGTGAGACCACTGCCCACCTGTGTCCCTAAGTCTCTTATCACACTTTTGGTGTTTAGTGTACGGCCACCTATGTGGTAATTCATGGGTACATGTTTTTTCCCAAAGGGGATAACTATACATTTCTAAACATTGAGCTTAAGCCCATGGCTCTTTCATGAAGCATATGTTTCTGTAAGGCTCTTTTGTAGAGTATCTCCATCATTTGGAGATTCAATAATGGCTCCCAGTTTGTAGTCATCTGTGAACTTTGTTAGCCAGAGTCCCTTAGTATTGGCCTGTATGTCAGAGAAGTAGATGCCAAACAAGAGTGGTCTCAGGACTGAACCCTGAGGTACTCCACTTGTCACTTGTTTGGACCTGGATTTGGAGTCAGCTACTTTTACAGTGTGGGTTCTGTCAGTAAGCCAGTTGGCAACCCATCAAGTGACGTAGGGATCAATGCCCAGCTTAGTAAGTTTATCTATGATTCCAGAGTGGGGGGATGGTGTCAAAGGCCTTGGCAAGGTCCAGATAGGCTGTGTGGACCACCTTACCCTCATCCACGGCTCTGGAGACGGATTTGAAGAAGTCAATCAAGCTGAGGAGACAAGATCAGCCCTTCACGAACCCAAACTTGGGTGGGGTCCAGTGTTTGTAGGTTGTCAATATCTTTTTTTATAAGTTCCGTGATAATACTTTCCATGGACTTGCAGATCAGGCTCGTCAAACTGATGGGGCGGTAGTTCCCTGGATCCAAGTTGGATCACCCCTTGTGGAGTGGGATAACTGTAGCTGTGTGCCACTCAGTGGGCAAGAAGAAAGTTAAGAAGTCCTTGGGTGTCTGTCTCCATCACTGCCTCAGTCATTGATGAGTGACTCCTTTGTGGCCAAAGCTGTTTCCTTGGACGATCCATCTTTTGCCTTCTGGTTCCTCTAGCTGTAGCTCTTCAGGAAGCCATTAATGGCTGGGAGATTGACATATTCCCTGCAGCTATAGGGTTGATTCATTGGGCAAGGAAAAAACACCTTGGTTGACCTACCAGGTATGAGTGGTTGAATGTATACTGCTTAGCTGCGGTAAGGTACCTGATTCCCAGGCTAGTGCTCCTGTCATGAGTCAGTCCCGTTCCAGGGATTTCCCTAGGAAGAAAAAGCAGAAACTTAAAAATGTCTTTTCTCCTGTGTCTGTTGTTGAGTCAGGTATACTAATAGCACCATTTAAAAGAGGGAAAAACTTGGTTAGGCTTGTAAGGGCCTCAGGGCCATTAGCCTAATAACCTCTTATGATCCTGTGAAGCTTGGTTGTAAGCAGTCTGCTATCAAAAGACTGTGAAGATGCAGCCTGCACATACAGACATTCCGTTGGCCTAGACAGAGCGAGAGAGAGAGAGTTTTTCTTTTTCTTTTTTTTTTTTTATGGACAATATGGCTCCTTGTTTGCATATATGCCTACAAAATCTTGCATGTTAAAGGTCAAACTAAACATAAGTGATATAAATCCATGGAAGTATAACAGTATTTATGAAGTAGTGTATGTATTTTGCTATTTTCTTTTCTTAAAAATGTTTATCTCACAATTCAGATTTTTGTCTCACATTTTCAGTTTGTTTCTCATAAAATTTTGTTCTTTTGGCAAACCATTGAAGACTGAAGTCAGAAAATAATGGCAGGCATTTGAGTTTGACTTCATATCCTCAGAAAATGCATACTAATGTAAACTTTGTTGTTCTATGCACTTTCTAAGGGGGTCAGGGGATGTATGTGTGTGTGTCATACCTATCAAATGTACAGATTTCCACAGAATGTTGACTTTTGCCTTATATTTTTGGTCTGTTCCTCATAAAAATTCAGTTTTTTTTGACAAATCACTGGGATGAGCTAAGGATTAAAGTTACTAAATAATGACATGTTATTTGATTTTCAGACTTCATATCCTGTAGTCATTCAAACACAAATCCTGTTATTCTAGCAACTTTCTAAATGTGGCCCTAGTTTGGGCCTTTGTCCCCAACATTATAACAGGCTTTTTCCAGATTTCTTGTGCTAAGAGATTGAGAGGTACTGTGTGTGTGTGTGTGTGTGTGTGTGTGTGTGTGTGTGTGTGTGTGTGTGTGTGTGTGTGTGTGTGTGCGTTCAGCTGTCCAGATTTTTTCAGAATGTCCAGATTTCTGCCCCATATTCCTCCTGAGCTTTTCTCCCCGGGCCTCCACTGAAAAAGGGATTTTGCATAGATGGACTATCCCGGTTAACAAATGCCAAAAAAATAAAAAGGATTGAAGTTGCTAAATAATAACAGACGTTTGAGTTTTAGATGTCATATCCTTTAGAAAAATGCATACTAACACAAATCCTGTTACTCTACAATTATTGCATTCATGAGAGCAATATTTATAATCCGTCCCTATTTATTTTAGGCTTTGTCCAGATTTCTTGCACTAAGAGTTTGAGGTGTGAGAGTGAAATACCCTATTTAGAGTTAGCAGGTGGAATTTATTTTCACATACATTTTCAAGGAATTGTGAGCTTCAAGGGAAGAAATGTTTACTGTTGTTCATGCTAAGTCTGCTTAAAATGTGCAACTGTTTTGTTTAGCAAATGGTATCACTGTTTTGGTGTAGACTTTTAAAACAGTCTTAGTAGCACAGCAGGTAGCATATTTGCATCTTGATGTAGAGAGCTGTAGGTTCTACTCTTATGACATGTAGATTTGTATTTTAAGGGGGTGGAGTGCTGCAGTCCTGAGTATGCCCTCCTTTGGATGAGATGCCTAGTAACTATGAACCTGTGTTTCCACTTGCCACTTATTCCTATTGCAATATACAAGCTTAGCATTTTTTTTCAATGTAATATAGGCAATTTATTGTTTAAAGGCAGTAGGCACTGAATTTGTAGATGAAACACTGAAATATAAAGCTGTTTTTTAGAAACAACCTCTCCATTAGTTTCAGATCTCTTTAATGTGAAATTATTCAGACGACTTTTACTTCTGCAGATATTGTGCATATTGACTGATATTGGTAGATTGTAATGATAGAAATTTAAGTGGCCTTTTATGTTTGAAATGTTCTGAATTGGGCAATTTGTCATTATTGGTTCATATGTATTGTTTCATTGCTTAATGGAAAAATGTTAAAAACTATAAAACACACTCTAAGTGGTGCTGTATTAACAAGGGATATAATTCAGTTATTATATATTATAATTAATACAATCAGGAAGGTGAATCAAAGCAGTTATGCATGGTTCTGAAATGTGTGCAAGGGGCCTATGATTTGAAAACAGTCCAAATGTAAATTTAACCTGCCACTGGCCAGATGCATTTTCTTTGAATGTGGGTTTAGATTCATAGATTCATAGATTACCCTCCCAACCCCCTGTTTCAGTGCATGCGAGTTTCAAAGGTAAAGAAGTTTTAATGCTAAGTCTGTTTTCATTGTAAGACTATTGCTTTGTTTAAGTTAAGCAAATGTCTAGCAGTGTTTGTGCTATAAAATAGGAGGTTACTAAGCTATTGGCCCTGAGGCCCTAAAATCTGAAATAAAAGTTGAAAATTAAAACCAAGTATCTGTAATCATTGTAGAAGTAATGCATAAAACAGTATGCACATAGAGAGTTTTGAACAGTGTTTATGGCAACTGGGGAGAAATAGCCAAGTAATGGGATACTGGAATGGCTGTGTGTGTGTGTTTGGGGGGGGCAGTTGAAGGGGGTGGGGTTTGGGGCAGTGCTTTGAAGGGGATGGGGTTGGGGCAGTGCTCTGGGTTTGCACCCACCTGCAAAAAATCCTGCGGGCTCCCTTGCCTTCAACACAATCCAACATTTGTTCTCCGTGATGAATATCAAATCCTATGTTATCAGTAGGTTTGCAAATGGGATCACAGGCTAATGACATTCAATCACAGTGGAAGACAGTGGAAGACTTCTCCTCAAGCAGCAGACCTGTCACCTGTGTGATAACAGAAGTGTCAGTGCTGTAGACCCTCATGTTTGACATATACAGAAGTCCTGAACAGAACAGAGAGTCTGTGGCATACCACATTTGTGGCACTAATGACGGCTGACAAAGCTGTGGGTGTTATATCAACTGCAGAAAAATGCATCAGCATACCCTGGGTAATAATAAATAGTTCTGCTTATCATAAAATAACCAAGACTACACTATTCCCGACTTCTGTATTGATAAACCTTGGAATACAGGTTGACTGCGACCCGGATCTACTACAGGGAGGTAGGCATTCTACATCTCACATCTGATTAGCAATGGCATTCCATCAATAGCAAATATATCAGTCTCCTATACTCATCCTTCATCAGTCGTATTAATGACTATAATCCTCCCTTTGCTATGTATTGTATCAGACACCTGCACCAAATTGACAGACCTCAGACATGCCTGATTACTAAAATATCAGAAGGTCATGGGTAGACTGAAGTACCTGGCACTGTGTGCAATGTCATATAGATAGCTTTGAGGCAGACGATGCATGCTTTAAAGGGCTATGTGTGGCCAAAATCGGATGAAAATGCTGCACATCCATAACAAATGTGGGAGTAGAGTTACCTGTTACAGGGACCTCAATATACACTATGAGATACATAGGACATGCTGAAGAGACAGATACATCTCTCAAAGGTTGTCACACCTCTACAGTAGGCTTCAAATCCAGGTCAAGCAGGGCACCTCCATTACCCTGTTTAAGCACAGGCTGGATGACTTGATGTGAAAACATTTTCTTCCATGGATCACTGCTGCTTCTCTTCTGGACATGGATGGTCCTTGCTAGACAAAACTTGGCCATGCATTATATCTGCCTTTGAATATTACATTGTGATGTAACTGCTATGCTTCTAAACACCATCAGGTCAATACTCTAGTCATATCCTATGAAGCCAGGAACCTATGGCGAAGTAGATACAAAAAGGAACATTATACTGTATTACCATTCTGATGAGATTTTTCTTTATTGCTTACATACAGTCCTGAGCTCTATATCTGATGGATTGATTTTGGATGTGCACCCCTAAGTTTGTACTAAACAATCATTAAAGAGGAAGTTGGATATATTAATGAGACACATTTAATTGTCTGACTTCACAGCCCTTACAAAAGCATACCTCGTAAAATACACAGACCAATACAAAACACAGGAAATACCAGCTGCTGAAAGTGTATAAGCCAAATACTATGTTATTGAACACAGATACCTTGCTTTAGCACTTTCGTTCATAAAATTAAGAACTTCATCAAAACAGATAGTCCCACCCATTCACTCATAATATACCTTAATTGTAGTTACATGACCCATTTTACCAACAAATTTAAACTGGTGTAAAGGGCATTTAGATGTATGCCTAAATAAGCCATTAGTAGTTTTTTGGTTCCTAATGTCTAACAGA
Organism: Protopterus annectens; assembly: GCF_019279795.1. Lineage (NCBI taxonomy): Eukaryota > Metazoa > Chordata > Ceratodontiformes > Protopteridae > Protopterus > Protopterus annectens. Next base: position 873,711,982 of record NC_056726.1, read on the forward strand.
TGTTCATACATCCAATCTCCGAGTCTCCTGGAGGTCTTGCCAACATAAAAACATGGGCATGTATCACACATAGCCACATATCCACATATACTATACATATATTTAAATTTATTTTTTTGGATTCTATTAAAAAGGACTTGCAGGGGAAAGTGACTGATGAGCATTTAAATTTTAGGGAATTGCAATGGCAGATTAGACTAAATGCAATGATGTTTCCTGGATTAAACAACAGTTATTCATTAATTCCTGTTTTAAAGTTAAGACAATATGTCATTTGATATGTTTTGAATAGATGTATTAACTGAATTTTGCATAATGTTATTTCATATTCAGAATTTTAACTAATTGGTAAAATGGGTGATGTAACTACAAGGCTTTTATACCTTCAGTAGCTGGTATTTCCTTAGAAAAGCATCCACTATAAAGTAGATAAATTATTATGCTAGCAACTGTCTAAATCGGTAAGTACAATCTAACTGACAAGTACAATTATAAGTTCAACTGCACAAATGGAGGTAATAAAGTCATATTAATATAGATAGTCACCGTGTGCATCAGACACGCAGCTTTAGTATCGCTGAATCCAAAAGATAGACAACAGGGATGTGGTACCATTATCATCAATTGCACAAGGTGTTGTGTGGGGGTACAGGAGGCCTAGGCTGGCACAAATGTTTGACGAGTGTGTGTGTGTGTGAGTAAGCAAGGGAAGCAGACATGATGGAACATCTAAATGTTGTGTGTATGTCTGTAGGTGACCTCAATGTGACATTGGTGTGTGTGTGTGTGTGTGTGTGTGTGTGTGTGTGTGTGTGTGTGTGTGTGTGTGTGTGTGTGTGTGTGTATGTGTGTCTGCATGAACACAGCCAAACTTAGTGCTAGCCCTACATGTCTGTATGTTGAACAGCTGTGAGCCATGCATTACAGAGCTGACAGTTCATCTCCACACCCAAATATGAGAACTGGCTCTGCCAGGAGTTGAACCGGCACCTCCACACCCAAGGTCAGATGATGTGCTACTACCTGAAGGTGACCAATGTCTGCTGGCCATGCTTCCTTCATGGGAATGCCCAGGCCCATGACTCCATGGCCTGCTACATCTGGTTGTGGACACCACACTCCCTTTTGGAGCAGTGGATGTACTGACAGTATGGAAGCGTGATTGGGCACAGCCACATAGGGTCTCAACAGATGTAGTTGTTGACCTATGCCCATGAGGCCAACATATCCCTCCCAGCAGGTGTACCACACAGACAAAGTGGATTCCATGACAGATCCTCTGAGTTCCCTCACAGACACATCCCAGACCAATGTGTCATTCAAACGAACCAGGGAATCAAAAGCATGGTGGAGGCAGTCATGGATGTCAGACTGTGCTGTATCTATAACCCTGAGAATTCTTCTAAAGTTCCTTTCTGAAAGTGCTTGGGCCTCCATGATGGCCCTTAATACATATCGAATGACATGTGGCGAGATGCCTGCAACAGGTGAGGGAGGGACAGCAGGCCTCTTCTGAGCACCATTATCATTCTGCCTATGTGGCACATCACCGGCAGTTTGGCTATGGCCAGTGTCAACAGTCACCGAAGCTGCAGTAGGCATACTTCCCTGGTCAATGTCCTTGCCCTCCAACTATCCAATATGGACTGGGTATGTGTGGGCATACTAGCTGTGTCTGGTGATAATGAGGGAGAGTTGCTGGATGTCAATCTCTGTGTAAGATTCAGCCTCTGCAACCCTCAGCTGTGCCTCACTTTCTCCACCATCATCATCAGAGTCTGATGGGACAGACATCAGGTGGCGAAGGGGATGCAGAACCACTTCTGTGTCCACCTGTGATAAAAAAGGAAACAGGAATACATTAATACATGCACTACTGTCTGCAACATATGTTAAACAATTTACTCTATTCACTATTACAGATATGTATACCTCTCAATCTCTTAGAGCAAGAAATGTGGACAAAGGCCCAAGAATAGGTACCATTGTGACATATTGCCTTACAAACCTAGAAAGGTGATAGAATAACAGGTATTGCTTCACCATGACATTTCTGAAAGGCATGCTGTCTGAATGTGAGATTTCTATCATTATTTTATATCTCCAATCATTAATGACGTGTCAGTAGTTTGCAAGTCAATCACTATGAACTTAAATACAGGCCAAAAGTATGAGTCAAACATCTGGACATTCAGCAAATACCTGTACAGTTGACAAGTATGCAGACAGTACAGCAATCCATACAGCAGACCTAAGACAACACTTTAGCAGATATGTTGGAATATATCTGGAGTATTGGCATAAATGTATTCTGCTTACCAACTGCAGGACCCCCATATCTGTGAATTCCTGATGGTCATGAAAAAAGAAAAGGGAGAGGTAATGGCAACAGAACCACATTTAACAGTATAATAGGGGGTAATATTTTTGATAATCTATATCTACAGTAACATCATTGTTAACAAGAATGTGCCTGACAGCTTCTACATGAGCATAAAACTGCAGCTATCGTAATGACCCCCACCAAAAACACAACCTGACACATATATAAACTATATACACTATTACAGAAGGAATGCAACAGTATTCTACTGATGATCTAACAAACTCTACCAGGAAGCTCCTCCAGAGATGCAGGAGTAGCAGCCACATCCAGAATGTATTGGCTAATGGATTGCTGGGAGCTGTCCTATGTGGCAATGCTTTCCAGGAATTCCTCTGTGATGGTGAGAGGGTGTTCTGCTGCAGTCTCACCAATGGTGACCTGACAACAATGTGCCCCTTCAGCTACACACCTCCTTGCAGTATGAATCATGTCTGTGGCTATGTGTCATACCTGCTAGTAGATGCAATTGTTTCACTCAATTGCATTACGTTTTCAGACCAATTTGTCCTGCAGGGCTGCATGTTCTGACATATTGGCCCACCCTCTGGACATCAGGACTGCATGATGTTGGCATAATGCTTCAATTATAAGGTCATTCTCTACTTCAGAAAACAGTGGCCTATGGTGAGTGGGCATATTGTTTACTGAAAGACAATATAATGATAAAACATATAAGGATCACAGTAAATGAAGGGTCTCAGCATTCACCACTTGATTATAATTTTAAGATTCAACAGTGGTCAAAAAATAACAAGGGGGTACAAAACAAGGAGAGTAGCAAGAGGAACATATCCTTGTTTGTGTCCTAAGAGATACGCACTAGTGCTCACACACCCAACAAAACAATCCATTCTAGTTTGTGCCATAGCAGGAATTCATCTTCCCTCCTCAAAAAAAATAAAAAAAATAACAGGCTAAAGGACAATTGTGCTAAACAAACAACAGTGTAATTTTAAAAGTGCTATCAAATAACCTATCAATGAACTGTGTATATAGTTATCACACATCATTGTATCTTCGGCCTACTCTACATCCTCTGTACCTCACAAATAGCTGGAAAACAAGGCCATGTCAAGAGTACAGTTCTAGCAAATGCTTACTGATTTACTTCACATTATTCCCAAGCACATTCCAACATATACCTTATTTAGGTAACAAAATGGATACATACTTGATGGAGTACAATATACCTCGGTTAAAATATACTGCTCCAAAAGAAAAGTGCAACTGAGTTTGAATAATGAGAATACTCTCATGCACATTGTTTTCCCTAGCTACACATTTGCCTTATTATAATGGTTTACATTAGTAATTGATTGCATCTGCCCTAGTCTGTGCTTTAGAGATGCTAACTGCAGTATGCTCTGCTGAACTGCATGCAGATGGTGCAGTGGTGCAGCGGTTGCATTGTTGCCTCACAGCAAGCGGTTCTCTGGTTTGATTCTCAGCTGGGGTGCCTTCTGTGTGGAGTCTGCATGTTCTCCTTGTGTTTGTGTGGGTTTCCTCTGGGTGCTCTGGTTTCCTCCCACATTACAAAGACATGCATTTGGAGCATTTCTCCCTGGGCCTCCACTGACAATTGGCTTTGTTTCAAGTTGTACTTTCCCGGTAAACAAATGTTAAATAAATAGAATGCCAACCAATCTTGTAGAACTACTCAACAAGATATAAGGCATCAATGTAGACTCCATGCCTCTTCTTATATGTGGAGTTAGAAAATTAGAGTACAGACACAATGTAAGCACAGAGCGATCGTTAATCGCAGCTACTTGTTACACATACTTGTGTGTGCTACAGGCTGAAGCCAAGGCTGCTGCTTCTGCCAATAGCCATAGACAGGGAGATTGAAGTCTTTGCAGGCCGAAAGAACTGTAGAGGAACTGTGAGACCTCTGGCAGCCTTGAGTAAGATACAGAGCCAAATGCAAGGAACCTTCCCAGTGGAAAATAAGGTAAGTATCTAACTTAGTATCTTACCCACAGGTACGCTTAACAGACTACCAGGGGACATGCTTGGTGTGTCATAGGCATCAGTATCCATGATCTTCCAAACATTCCTGCATACTATGCTACAATGTGGCAGAGAGCATATGTATTTTAATGTAACTTCTGAGGAGATGGTCACAAGTATGCTACAATTGTAACATATATTGCGCTAATCTCCAGTAATGTGTGCCATACATTGCAGTCATGTACACATGAAAACAACACCTGGTGAACAGGGTAGGGTCTACATTAACCATAAGGTCTACCACTCAAACAACTGCCAAGTCTTGTGTGGTTGCATGAGAGTCATCTGGATATCTCCAAGCTCAATTAGGTGTGGACGCATGCTATGCACTGTTGTCATGGCTGATGAAGCCCATCAGCGATACACACACACACACGCACACACACACATACACACACACACACACACACACACACACACACACACACACACACACACACACACACACACACACACATACACGCACACACACACACACACACACACACACACACACACACACACATGCACACAAACAGAGGAACACCTTACTGAGACACATAGTCCAACCACTAACGCCACAGAGCATGTTTTCCAGCTACTGCACAGTGTCAGTGCCTACATACCTCTGGCCGAGGGCACCATTACAATCCACTGACATGTTCCTCAATGCTAATAGTATGTGCTATGCTATCAAGTTAATATAGTGGAAACAGCTAAAGCAGCATCATCAAGGGGACAGGGAACACATCCTACTGACAATGCTAAGGCCACCCCATCCGCAGGCCGATGATGACTCAGAGGAGGAACCATCAGTATGTGTGGTTGTAGGCAGACATAGCTATGCTCAGTAAGTCCTAACACTGGCTGTGAAACAAGGCATAGCACAGTGACTCAACACTTTGCAGGCTAAAACCATCCTCCGACGTCACTATACGTTTGCACTAGGGATGGATTAGAGATAACAGTTCTCAACCATAACTAAATCAGATAACAGGCTGGATGCCAGGCATGTAGAGTAACCAGACCAACTCAGTCTTGTTAGTGCCATAGCAGACACACATCTTTGCTTTCCAAACCCAAAAGGACTGTCAAGGCTTGTTGGTGACATCCAACCTGTCTTTCCTTAGTTGGCAGCTGCGTATCATATTATTCCCAGTTAATGTTCTTTGACATTGTAAATGCAATGATATAGAATGGTGTACATGCTCTTTGTCCCAAAGTACTGGACAGATAATTGATGAATGACCAAGAAACACAGACATGTAAAATAGTGCTGTATATTTGCAAACAAACATCATAGTAGAGTGTGTAATCAGTAGGTGCAGTATTTTAAAAGTGAAACATTTCACTACATGTACAGGTAATATGTAATATTTTATTAAGACTGTAGATTATTTTCACTTTGATTTTGTGCTGGACAGCCATCTCAACTGTACAGATTTTTGCAGAATTTGCAGATTTTTGACTCATATATTTGGTCTGTTTCTCATAAAATTGTGTTTTTCTGGCAAATCACTGGCAAATCATTGAGGACTGAAGTCAGGAATTAATGGCACGCATTTGAGTTTCAGACTTTATATCCTTCAGAGAATTCATGCTAACACAAAACCTCTTTTTCAATCCGCTTCCTAAGTTTGTATTAAAGAGTCACTATTTTTAGGCCTCTGTCTCCCCATTAGTTGTGGAATAGATTCATGTTCACTGTCATCTGATAATGTACAGCTGATGGTCTGTGTTACAGACTGTACCTCACTACCTTTTAGAGCAGGATATTCTGACATACCATAAAATAATGGGTGTACAATGACCCATAACTAAGAACATATTGCAAATATTGCTCTTACACATATTGGATAGTTCCATAGAATTTGTCTTAACATAGATTTTGACACTCATTATTTATTGACTTCAATATAAATTACTTGCCAGACAACCACAATCTTATAAGGAACAGAAGAAAAATTCTAAAATTTGGGTATTCAGCAAAATAAGTACTGTTCAAAACTATGCTACAGACTAATGCATGCATGCTTGCTTTTGCAGTTCAGATATGCATTCCCAAGTGCATACAACTGTATGATATAACAACTAGTCTGTCTATAACTGTTAAGGCTGCAATAACAGTACTTTATATAATTATGCTTACATAGCACATGCTTCTCACATCCTGGCCAATCACCTTCATGGGACCCCACATTCAAGGCCATCTCTTCTGCAGTTGTGGAAAGAGAGAAAAAGAAAAAATCATTATGAATACCAGTTTTTACCATATTCAGCTTGAATATTTATGAGTACTAAATGAAATTCATACATATACAGCTCTTGGGTATTCCCTGCCTGACACTCCCTGATTCACCAATCAAGGGTATCCAATTTCCTCTGGCTGAGGTCATCAAAATGGTCACAACATTGCTCCCCAGCCCATGGGATACTGGTTGAACTGGCAAGAGCCCTTGCTAAACTACACCAGGCTTTGGATTTATATGGTGAGCTGGTATGATTTTCTTGCATGAGGCTAGGCCCATGAACCTTAACCAACAGCACAATAAAGAACTTGGACTTCTGGACACCCCAGGGCTGAGCTCTGAATTGCATACAATCTCCGACAGCTGACATATCTGCACAAGTTCAAGCTCAATGTCTAATGTGCAATTCCTACACCAGTTCACCTTTAAATATCATGTTTTCCTGGGTTTACTATCAAAATTGCGAATGGCACTCCGTCGACTGTCATATACTCGAACATGGAAGTCCGAAATCGGTAATGTCGAAGACAAAATAATCAATCTAGGAATGGTTTTAACATGGGTCAAGGTAGGTGTTAAGTAGTATTCCGAACTACAAACATCTCCCCTACCTCGACCCATGTTAAAACCATTCCTAGATTGATTATTTTGTCTTCGACATTACCGATTTCGGACTTCCATGTTCGAGTATATGACAGTCGACGGAGTGCCATTCGCAATTTTGATAGTAAACCATTTTCCTGACAATTGCACTTACTGACAGTATGCACTGACTGCATTTTGATACATTGGAGAAAACTACATGCCTCTCCCCATCGAGCAAACACAGTAAAACAAGTGCATTGGTTTGCACGATGCTAAGCAGTGTGCAGCTTTTTCCAGTGTATCAGTAAATAACTTTCAATCAATGCAATTCCATGGTTATTTCATTAGAATACCACTTTATTTCTCTAAGCTGCAATGTCACAACAGAATAAATAAAGTTTGCATATACAGGACTAGAACTGAGGACCATCTGACTCTACTCCCACACTCAACTCATGTTGCCACAAAATTAGTTGCATGAGGGCACCTGTTTTAGTAGTCATTGTTAAGTTGATAGTATGAGCATGGTGCACCATTGCTCAGCAATAGCAATTGCAGCATCTGGTTTCTATTTTTGGATATCTGGGTCATGTCTGATACATGGGTGTTCCAGTTATGCAAACAATGTAAGCATATCCAAACAATGCGGCACATCGTGCAAACATTGCAAACATTTTAAAAAAGGAGAAAAGCCAAAGTATACAGCTATAACTAGTTCTGGCAATTTTTCCAGGGCTGATATTTTTGTGGTCTTCATAGAATGTGTGTTTTTTTAATAATTATTCAGGATGAAAGTCACTAAATAGTGACAGACATTTTCATTTCTGACTTCATAATCTTCAGAATATGCAAACTAATGCATAATCTTTTATTCTGTCAACTTTCTAAGTTTATAAGGGCAATACACACCTATCCCCCAATGTTTCAGCCTTTGTCCCACTTTATTCAATGGCTTTGAACAAATTTCTTGATCTAAGAGGTTGAGAGGTGTGGGAATGGTCCATCAGTGCTCTCTTGTACACAGATTCAACATCCATGTTGTTCTATGAGGTTTCTCAGCCAACACTACTGGGATGCACTGCAAAACCTCACTTAGATGCTCTGCACATCATTCATAGGTGCATAGTTTCATAGGTAGGTACTAGGCTATCGGCTCTAGGGCCTATATAAGCCTAGCCAAAAAGGTACCCTGGCTTTCACCACCCAAGAAAATTATTTTCCTATGCCCCACAGAGGTGATCCATGGGGTAAATTCCTTATTTCCCATCCAATCATCAAGATTTTTCTTGAAGACTGCTAATGAGGAGCTTTGTTTGATATAGCTAGGTAGTTTGCTCCAGAGTATGGGAAGTCTGTGGGACAAGAATCTATCCCTCCAGCATGTTCTGTTTATTGTGGTGACAAGGTTTAGGTCCCTAGAGTGTGTAGCTCGGAGAGATTGGGATTTCTTTAAGTGGAGCATGTCCAGCAGTTCTGGGTTTGACATAGCTTTGCATGTTAGGCAGAGATCACCTCTGAGTAGGCGATATGCGAAGGAGTAAAGCTGGAGTTTTTTGAGACGGTCTGCATATGGCATCTGTTTGAGGCCAGTAATCCTCTTTGTGAGATATTTCTGCGGCCTTTCCAGTTGTAGATGTCTTGTGAGGTACATACCAAAAGGGGTGTTGTACTCTATAACAGGTCTAATGAGTGATGAGTAGAGGGGGATAATGACCTCTTTTTTCTGAATGAGAAACCTTTTGTGATGAGGTGTGCCACACAGAAGGATTTCCTGACTACTGTAGCAATGTGATTATCAAAGGAGAGACTACTGTCCACCTGTGTCCCAAGGTCTGTTATCACACTTTCAGTGTTAAGTAGACTACCACCTATGTGGTAGCTCATGGGTACAGACTTTTTACCAAAGGGGATGACAATGCACTTTTTGGCATTGAGCTTGAGGCCATGGCTTTGACACCAGGCATCTGTCTCAGTGAGGCCCTTTTGTAGGATGTCCACATCGTTAGGAGTTTCAATTATGGCTCCTAGTTTGTAGTGATCTGCAAACTTCATTAGCCAAAGACCTTCTGTATTAGCCTGTACTTCAGAAAAGTAGATACCAAACAGGAGAGGACCCAGGACTGAACCCTGTCATACTCCACTTGTCACTGGTCTGAAGTTGGATTTGGAGTCTGCTACTTTCACAGTGTGGGCTCTGTCAGTGAGCAAGTTGGCAACCCATCTTGTGACATAGGGATTTATACCTAGGTAAGTGAGTTTATCTATAATTCCAGAGTGAAGGATAGTGTCAAAAGCCTTAGCCAGATTTAGATAGGCTGTGTGAACCACCTTACCCTCGTCTGCAATTTTGGTGACTGCTTCAAAGAAGTCAATCAGGTTTCGGAGACAAGATCTGCCTTTTACAAACCCAAATTGGGTGGGGTCCAGAGTCTTTGTTTATAAGTTCCCTGATGATACGGTCTATGGCCTTGCAGACCAGGCTCATTAGGCTAATGGGGCGGTAGTTTCTGGGGTCTGTGGTGCCCCCCCCCCTTGTGGAGTGGGATAACCGTTACTGTGCCCATTCAGTGGGAACAAAGCCTGAGGTGAGGCTATGATTGAACATGGTGCTTAGGTGGTGTGCCAATCTATTCTGTAGTTCATGTAGAACATGACCTGGGATGTTGTCAGGTCCCATGGATGTTGTGTTCTTGGCTTTGGAGAGTGTGTTTTTTACCTGGGCAGCTGTGATTACAGGAACATTGCATTCTTCCAGTATAGAGATGGGCCCTTTAGGGAGTGGGGGAGGGTAAAGTTAGCAATGAACCTGTCTGCCAGGATTTTGGCAATATCAGTTTGTTCTGTATATTTAGTGCCATTGTGATGCAACTCAGAGCAGATCTGAGTGTTGCCATTGAGATTCTTGACATAGCTATAGAATGCTTTGTGGTTGTCTTTAGAATCAGTGGCAATTTTGTTTTCATAACTAGCTTTGGAGGATTTTATGAGGGAACTCAGCTTCTTAATGAGGCTGACCAGGGAGTTCTTCCATTCATGGGATTTTATTCTTTTTTGCAACACTTTCTTTCATCTGTTGTAGAGTTTGTTTATGGCAGGGGACCACCAAATTGGCTTCCTTTTTTTAGAGGATAGCATCCTGGTTCTGTTAGGGATTGCACAATCCATGTACTCGTGTAAGTGCTTATAAAGTGCATTTGTGTAGGATTCAGCAGTTGTACCTCTATTGTCCATCTGCATGGATGTCATGAAGTTTGCCACTTCTGTCTTAAGAAGCATGAAGTTGGCTTTAGAGAATTTTTTTATGGTGATTTCCCTAATGGGGGGGGGGGTTGGGGCGGTATGTGGATGTCTAGGCTGATTAGCTTGTGGTAGGATCTGACCAACGAGGAATTGACCTCTGGTGTGGAACACCATTCACCCATGTTGGTAATGACCAGATCTAAGATATTGCTGCCCCTGTTGGGGGTGTGGAGAAGTTGATCCAAGGCATTGGAATTTATGAATTCCAGAAAATGTTGAGCAAAAGAGTTGCTACATTAGAATTTTTCCCAGTTAATGGTGGGGTAGTTGAAACCGCCCATTATTAGGGTGTTGGGTTGTACCCTAATATTTTCCAGTGTATCAAAAAAAGAGGAGTGGGAATCTTGGGACATGGTGGGGGATCTGTAGCAAGTTACAATTTGGATTGCAGTCTTGCCCAGAGTTAGTTGCACTTGGATAATCTCAGATGCATTATGCTAAGCAACTCGCCTGGAGGTGTGGATATTCTTAATGAATATGGACACGCCTCCACCTTTAGTGTTTCAGTCCATGTTAGGTAGCCGAAAGGTGTGGTATGAATTATAGCCCGATAATGCAGGGGTGCTCTCTGGAGCCTTGAACCAGGTCTCTGTCACTGCACAGATGTTGATGTTCTCCATTTTAAGGAGTGCCTCGAGTGAATGCATTTTGAGGTTTAGACTTCTAGCATTGAGTAGCATTACCCTCAGATTTTGCTTGCTTGTACCTGTTATAGTGGTGAATTTGTCATTTGAACCTCGCCTAAAAAGGCACTATAGGGGTGGCAAGAACCTTAGCCAGTATCCCGAATCCCAAGGACAACAGGTGCAGGTTATGTCTGGCAAAGCATCGTGGTCTGTCAATCATGTCATTGAGCACTGCTGAGAGCACATTGTGGCCATGTACAAGGATGCACTTCATGTATGGTCTATTGAATCCTACAGACTAAATTAAAGTAATTTAAAAATAAATACTAGAAAAATATTTCCATGTGAATCTCTCCAAAAAGTTACCACACATAGATTCATCACAGCTATTATTCTGCTATATAAAAACTTTCATCGTAGTCAAAGAATATTCCTCAGTACTCTGTGAACACTACATTTCGGTAAATAACTGCACACATACATGCATATGCACTATGTTATAAATCACTAAAATGGTTATTTCCCTATCAAGTAAGAGCTTAACATCCAATGTTTGTTTGTGTCTTTCGGCTTTTCCCGGTTAGGGGTCGCCACAGTGGAATTCCGGTCTGCTAATGATTGGTAGTGGATTTTTACGTACCGGGTTACCAGCCCTGATGCACAACCTACAACGAAGGCATGCCCCATTCACGTATGCCTCCACACAGAAGACGCTCTAACTGAGAATCGAACGGGACAATGTCTTGCTATGAGGAGACAATGCTACCGCAGCACCTCCACTGCAGTATAGCTTAACATCCAATGTATACTACAAAATATTAAAAAATATACATCCTTCAAAATACCTTCTGTTAAGAATTTCAAGGGTCCCAAATCCTAATGTTTTACAAAGTTATCCATGTAGTACATTTAGCAAAAAATGATGTATCAAGGTGTCTGAGTCCCTAATCACAAATCCTTCTGAGTACAGTTCAGCATTTATTTAAGTGCTTAAGATAAAGCACTTTATAGACATAATAAGAAAATGAAACAATTATTAACAGGCAACTGTATATAAGACAACACTGTACTGTAATCATACATTTCTAGTTGAAATTTTAGAGTTAATCCTATATTTGGAGCTGAAGGTATTGATCCTGAAAGGCTAGCTGAATAGTTTGTGCATACCACACACACATACTTAGAATTTATAAGAAATTTCTTTGTTTGATTTTTTAGATACAGTGAGGATAGGAATAATCTCCATGAGAGCCATTCCTGTGGAGATAACATGCTGTAAGAAATCAAGACTGGGACTTCTTTCAGTGTTAAGTGTAACCTTTGTTTTTTGGAAAATTTGAGAGATAATTCAACAGGAGATATTGCTTCCTGTTACTGAGCTGATAGATTTCCTAGGGGGATCATAGAGAGCCTGCTATGTGTGTAAAAGGCACACAAAGGAAATCCAGTGAGTCCTGTATCTGTAAGGCCTGGAGAATGGAATAAGAGTTTAGTGGGGAAAGGATCCTTACTATATAGTTAAGAAACAGAACTGCAAAGTGGGAAGTAGCTCTTTTTTAAATGAGAGGCAGACAGAGAGAGATATTTTTTTGTCAGAAGATAATGGGGTTTTCGGTCTGAGACATGATGCCTAGGAAGATATAATGAAAGTGACCTGTAAACTGCAGATGTAGTTAAGCAATACTTTAGTCACAGTTCTTGGACTGATAGTGAGGTAAAAAAGTGAGCAGCCAGTGAAGCAAGGGATTCCATAACTGGAGACTGAAAGGATCTATCTAAATTGCAAAACAGCATAGCTATATGGAAGTTTATGCTTTGCCAAAATTGTATGACTTTCTGCTTTTATAAGTAAAAGAAATATGTCTTTCTAGAAATTATTCAGTTTTACTGCACGGATTGAGATAAACCGTGCATGTTGCTTTCTGGAATCTAAGCTATGACCACTACACCAATGACCAGTGGACAGTTTTATTGCAATTGGCTTTTATAGCTTACTAAATCAAAAACATTTGGTACTATTTTATGGTGTTTAATTTTTCATTATCAGTGTTCTCTATTTAATTTAATAAACCTGCTGCTTGTTTAACTGCAACTGACCACTATCACTACTGAACTCCAACATTATTAGCTGTGTTACACATAGTGTTCAGTGTTGCAGGATCTTAAATTGTCACCGAGCTGCCACACCCCAAATAAAAGTATAGAAAGTTATGAGCATAGACGCACTTATGAAAAATTTGCATAATAATTATTGCACTAACAGGTATTGGTGACATTTCTGTGAAGAAGCCGTACTTTAAAAGAACTGGTGAATTTTTGTGAATGTGTAGGGCCTTGTAAAATTCATTTTAACTAAATCAACTGCTGTAATACAAAGTGTAATAGCAGTTGAATTAGGTATGGAGACCACTGTGACTGCAATATATCAATGTATGCAGGAAATTGTGGATGCAAAACAAAGCCTAATAACTATACAATAGGTAGTTAGGACTGTGCATCTGGAACAGGCTGAATGGCAGCAAGTGTTATGTTTTCTGAAGAAGGAGGCTGAGAAGTCAGAGATGACTGTGGAGATTGCAGGAGGAAATGTCAAAGGTATCATCAGTGTTTTGTAAAATACAAAGAATAAGAAGATAAAGAAGGAAGCAGAGGTTACAATTATGACCAAACAGCTACAGAAATAGCCTGAGACTGAGCAGCCACAAATGGCCATGCTAAATCACATCAGACAGAAAAGGAGCAAGCTTGTTCCAAACAGATGGAAGAAATAACAGTACTGGAAATGGCTGTGCACAGACTGCAAGAAGAAGAGTAAAGTGAAGTGACAGATGAACGTGATTGACAGAAGCTAGCTGGTATGACAGAAGCTAGGTTTATACCAAAGATCATAGTATATACTTGTAGAATTATAGAGATATTATTCTTGATTTCAAAACCAAGCACCAGAATTAACAAACTGCAAGTGAGTTGTTAAAAGCACAAATCTAAGAGACTAAGAATAATTTTAAATACAGCCCAGAAATTCCCTGCAACACTGAAATAGCTAAAGAAATGACTTTATTAAATTGGAGGCAGGATACCATGCTCATCCTTTACAATGGAAGGATACCAATGGTGAAACTGATAATAAACACGTTACATTTTTTTTTGCAAAAGCACTCAAGAAAGCAAGACAGGACAAAGAGTTTGCTCAGTTAATTTGTGAATGAAAAGAAATAAAGAGTAGTTAGGGAAATAAGTTAATTGCACTTAGCAGCTATATGAGTTGTGAGAAAAATGAAAAAAAAAAAAAAAAAAGAATTAAAACACTGACACTATGCTATAGGAATTGAAAATACATTTGTTCTGAAAAGTTGGTGAAACCACATCTAAGTTTAATAATATGAACAAGCAATATTTGATGCCTAGAGGCATCAATAGCATTTAACTGCAGAAATGTCTGGATGTGCCACTATGTTGTAGTGAGTTGATACAATGTCACCTTCCTTACATAACAAACCACATATTTTGCTTCATTTAAAAAGAAAACAAGTTTGTATATATGACCAGAGCTAATTACAGGCTAAAACATTGAAGGCCAAACCACAGAAAGTCTTAGCTGGTGGAATGTAGCAAATAGATGCAACAAAATATCAGTTATGTAACAACACAGAAAAGTGCAGTTATAAACTTTCTGTAAGTCATTGACTGATTTAATTGGTACACTGAGCTGGAATAAAATGCCGAAAATATATGACTTGACAAACACATTTTGAACAAATGTATCTACTTGGAAAACCAAGCAAAGGATAACATTAATAATTTGAATTATACCTGTCTAGTGTCAGAGAGATGTTGCCATCTTTGACTTAAATCTCTCTTCTTGTGACAGTTCTGCTGTATGTTAATTTAAATTGCTAGCTTTTAATTAAAAGCCCAAAATCTAAAGCTAACTGCTTGGCACAGAGTGATAAAGCCTAATTATACTGCAGGTGATCTGAGTTTAACAAGTTGCTTGTGTGTTTGTAGAAGCTGGCTTATATATATTATAGCATATTGCTGCAGTTTTTTGGTGTCTGCTCATCTACATGCCAAAGTAATGTTTTGAATTACTTGATTGCAAGCATTTGTCAACATTTATATGGCTAGCCAATAAATAGCAACACTTTATATTAATTTATCTAGCTCAATTTCAAAACTTTAACAATTTTATATTAGATGTACTTTCTTTTTTCTAATAATTTTTATTAAAGTTTCAAATCGAACATGAATAATAAATTCTTAATAACAATAAAAAGTTATGATAACACCAAACTGAATAGAACATGAATGAATTGTCTTATCTTGTAAAGGAAGAAAGATATAAATTATTAACAAAACAACTATTTACAAAGGGTGTCTACTAATACACAATTAAACATACATGTATATTTCAGTTGCTATCCTATATCAATCATTATTTGTTTAAGAGTTCACTTAGTCCTTTCCATGAATTGTATGAGGATGTGATTCTTGTGGTTTTTGTTCTTATTGTGATAATCTCCAAATGGCAAGCTTCAAAAGTGATGTTTCTGAATTTTTTAAAAGAGGGAATAATATCACTTCTCCAGTTTCTTCTTATTACGTTCCTTGTGATTGACATTATGCTCCACAAAATTGGACATTTCACCTTTGCAACACAATCAGGTACTGGAGCATTAAAAAGAATCAAGGATTTGGTCAAAATTAATTTGTCAGACAATAGAGCCTGTAAAAAGTTATTAATTTCTTCCCAGTATCTTTTAATAAATATGTTCCCAATCAGCTTTTTCATATAATTTGCATCTCCAACAAGTGATTCTAGTTTTAGATATAATTTCTAATTTATGTGGTGTAAAAATGATCTACGTATATATTTCGTGAGAACAATTTCCATTTAAGTGAAGATGTAGTTAGTTTAGATGATTTTAAAATTAATCTTTTATCTTCTTCACTTCAGAATGTTTTATTTATATTCTTAAAATAGTTCCAGTATGATTCTTTAATGTATTGCATCTTTATCCTTATTGTTTTATATGTTTTGTATAGTATGTTGTTACTATCTATCTTTTGCTGCATAAAGATTGTTAAAAATTCAATGAACTTTGGAACAGATTTTTTAACTGTTGATTACATAAATTCTATTCTTTTTCAACATATTTTAGGCAATTTTGAATATGTAACCATAGTTCTTTCTCCAAATTAAATTTATCCAGTATATATAGGGCTATTAAAGCATTCTCTTTATGCATCAATTGAGACCAATATATTGAGTTGTTTACTCTAAAACATTTCATAATTAACTCATTAGAAGATGTGCCATTATTTTGTGTGTAAGCTATTGGAAAAATAAGAAACAACCATGCTTTACTTGATGGATTTTTAAGGAAAAAGCTTCTCAACATTCTTATTGTTATATTGATTATGTCTGAATTGATTTTAGGGTTGGAGTTATTTATAAATTCTTTTTTTAGTATCCAATACATGGAATTATGAGAAGATATGTTTATTGGGATGTGTAAAAAAAGTAGATTGAATTAAAACATTACCAAAAATGGATTTCAATTTGGCTGTATAATAGGAATTTGACCATAAGATTATTGTTTTGGTGACAGAAGCAATTGAATATAATTCAAGGTCTGGTAAACTAATACCCCCATTTGACCAGTTTCTGATATGATTATTCAATGTTATTGTTGGTCTGTTGGGAAACCATAAGTATTTTAGGATTAATGAGTTACATGTTTTTATAATGGTTTTGAGTGGAGGTAAAGAAAGAGATTGTACTATATATAAAATATTCGGTAAAATGATCATTTTAAGAATAGAAAGTCGCTCATCCACAGTAAAGAAGTATTTTTTTCCAAATATTTATAAGGGTTTCTATATTTTCTAGGGTAGTCTCATAACTGATATCTATTATCTTTTTAATGTTTTCTGCAATAACTATTCCTAAAAAATATATATATGTCATTCTTTTGCTATATATTTCTTGAAATCTTCTTGTATATCTTTATTACTAGAATTCATAGGCATGGTTTTCATTTTATTTTCATTAAAAGTGAGTCCTGATTTTCTTTGAAAATCTTCTATCATGGTAAATAGAGTTATAAGAGATGTATTGTAGTCTTTTAAAGTTAAAAGAATATCAAATCTTGACTATTAGATCTTTTTTCCTAGTCACTCCTTTAATATCAATATGTGATCTTATTAGATTAGCAAATGGCTCAATAATTAAAGTAAATAATAGTGGTGATGGAGGGCATCTTTGTTTTGTACCTTTTGTTATTTTTATTGGTTCAAATGTAAATGACCCTATTTTAATATATGCTTTTGAATTAGTATATAATAGATTAATGAGCCATATGAAGTTTTGAGAAAAGTTGCATCTTTTAGTACTAGTGAAAGATGCTTCCAATTTACAGAATCTAAAGCACAATTAATAGCAAGAATTTCTACTGTTAATATTATTTTATTTTATTGGCCAGTTCAATTAATGGCATTATTCTCTTTATATTATCATATACATTCCTGTTCAGAATAAAACCATTTTGATTATTATCAATTAGAGAAGGGAAATACTGTTTTAATCTGTCTGTATGTATGGCCATAAATAATTTATAAATCAACATTTAGCAAAGAGATTGGCCTATATGACAAACATTTTATTGGGTCTTTATCTGTGTTTAATATTGTAGTGAGAAGAGAGTAACCCCATGAGGAGGAGCTCCTTCTAAGTTTTTGACCATATTAAAAACTTAAAGTAGTATATTTAGAGTTTCTTTAGTCATTAATTTATAAACTTCAAGCATTTTAATATGCGACTTTAATTTGGAAATTGAAATGGGTTTATCTATATTATTAATCTGATCCTCTATATTATTAATCTGATCCATGTTTTGTTTTTTCTTAGTATATTTTTTATGAAATCTTTTATTTTTTCATTAGAGTCTATTAAAATGTTCTCCACATTTATTTTTGTAAAATAGTCTTTAAATTATTTTAATATATCTTCTAAATCTGAAACTTTTTTTATTTTTGGAAGTTGAAAATATTTCTCTAATATGATTGGACATGTTATATATTTTATCTCCACTGAAGGCAAGAAAACTATTTAGTACCACAAACGGCCAGGAATTATATCTCCAAGTTCTTTTATTTTTACAGCAAGTGTAAAAAATCTCATAAAACTGAAAATCACAGGAATAAATCTCTCTTACGCCTCGGCATAGAACAGCCTTTACAGAGTAAATTCATGATGAAAAAAACATGACTTATATAAAATCAAACATCAATTAAATTCATACAATTGATCAAGTAAATATATTACACATTTTTAAAAAGACATATACATACTTTCAGGCTTATTCTATATAACTTTTCCAGTTAAATTCTCTACTCATATCCCTGGGATGTAAAGTGTTATATTTTAATATAAAAACAGATTCCTTCTTTCTTAATATATATTTAATTGTATCTTCACCCAAATAAACTGTTTTTACTTGTTCTAATATTGTTACCTTCAATTCACTAAATTCACCTTGATGTACCTGATTAAAATGTTCTGCTAAAGGACTTATACATTTATTATTCCTTATATCTCTAATGTGTTCTTTAACCCTTTCTCCAAGACTTCTCATACTTTCCCCTATATAAAAATTATGGCAAGAACATTTAATAGCATAAATGATACCTGTACGTTTACAGGAAAAATTACCTTGTGTATAGAATTTAATGTCATTAATAGTGTTAAAAGTTGATAATACATATTTGCATATTGCACATTTCCAAAAGGCATTAAGTCTGCCCATTTAATTCTTCTTATAACTAATTCCTGTGGTCTTCTTTAGGTACTATGAACTAAAAAGTCTTTAAGTCTATGGCCACATTGATATGAAAACTTTAAGGCCACTTATTTTAAAGAAGAAACTTCCCTTATGACTATTTGCCAATAATTCCTTAGAAGCTGAGCTTGTTTGTCTGAGAATACTGTATATTTAGAAACATAATATAACTGTTCATCTGAAGCTGACTTATGCAAATCCTTCTTTTTTATTATATTACCTCTATAACTATTTTCCCTCTTAACCTTATTATTAAACATCTTACTATAACTATAAGCCACCATATCTGCTTTATACCCCCTATTAATAAATATATTTGCCACTTTATTAGCCTCTTCCCTGGCTTCTCTCACATTATTACATAATCTGTTTGTTCTTAGAATTTCTCCATAGGGGATATTATTAAGTGTGTGCCTTGGATGACAACTTTGAGCATGCAACATATGATTTATTTGATGACATTTTCTCAAAATACTAGTTTTAATCTCACCATTCTCTTGACCTTCCAAAGTGATATCCAAGTAGTTTACCTTTACTCCCTCTTGTAAACCATCATATTTTATTTGATATTTATTTTCATTTATGTATTTAAGAAATTATTGTTTTTTATCTTGTCCTCCCTGACAAATAGAAATAAGGTAACCAGAAATATTTAATGACAAATTTTTGAAAAAAAATTACTTCTATAAACATGGGTATTTTCAACCATGCCCATAAACAAATTTGCATACATGGGGGCAAAAGCTGCCACCATTGCTGTTCCCTGCAATTGTCTGTATAACTGACCATCAAATTCAAAAATATTATTAATTAAACAAAAAATTATCAAGTGCTTAATGTATTGTGTTCTAGGACTTTCTTTCAAAAAATATTCTATAGCTTGCATACCAAATTCATGATTTATACTTGTATACAAGCTAGCAACATCCAGTACTAGAAAATACATGGTTCCATTCCATTTTACATCCTTTATTTTGCCAATTAAGTCAAATAAATCCTTTATATAAGAAGGTAACTTAATTACTTCTTGTAATAAAAACAGATGCAAAAAATACCCTAAATTATGAGTAAAATACCCATATTTTATTTCTTATAACAAGCTTATGCACAAACTTTGGATTAACTGAATGATTTATGATTTTCATTCTTTCTAAGTTTATCTTTATTTTGTGATTTAAAATCTCTAAATACTTACTTTTCAGTTCATCTATCTGTTGTAACTTGTCTGTATTTGTATTTTGACTATCTAGTTGTAATTTATCTATTTTCTCTTGTAGTGCTATCAGTTCTTTATCCCATTGCTTTTTTTATAAACATACCAAGCAATACTTCTGTCATAATAATATCCTTTGAGGGTATCCCAGATATATATTTTAGAAGTATCTGGTGTGTTATTAGAATTTAGATAAATTTCAGTTTCTTTTTGTAGAAATTCTTTATTTTTTTTTTAAATTAGTTATATATGCAGGTATACATCTTATTGGATTTCTAGAGTTTTGTTTTAGTATAAGTTGGCAGGTTATCGCATTATAGTCTGAATGTGGACATGTTATAGTCTTTACTCTATCTAAACTATTCTTTGAATCCACGTATATATATAAAAATATATATTCTATCAATTCTTGCCTGCGTTCTATGTTTGCAAGAGTAATGTATAAATAAAAAGCATATCCAGGACTGCATGTTCTTAAATGTCTTTGAATTGTACTAAATCAATAACTGTCTTTCAGATTTTCCCAGTTAGGGGTCGCCACAGCGGAATACATTTTTTAAATTCTTTAGCCGGTGGAGAGAGTTTTCTTTTTTGTTGAGTTTGAGTCTTCCTCTTTTGTTATACAATTGAAATCTCCTGCTATTATTAGACTTCCTTTTAACAGATTTATTTGTTCCATTTGTTTCTTTACACTTCTTACTACAGTCCCAGGAAACCAGTATAAATTTATAGTAATGTTTCTTGTTAATTTCCAATGTAACTGAACACATTAGACCTTTATCATCTGTATAAGTGTTAATTATTTTGGGAACAAGGATGGTGTTCTTCCATAGTATTGTTA
The DNA here is from genome assembly GCF_019279795.1 of Protopterus annectens. NCBI lineage: Eukaryota > Metazoa > Chordata > Ceratodontiformes > Protopteridae > Protopterus > Protopterus annectens. Next base: position 873,733,012 of record NC_056726.1, read on the forward strand.
CACCTCTTCTATTTTATGTATGGTGTGAGCCTGCTAGTACAGTATATGTTTTGGGATTGAGCCTATTGACATCAGTTTGTAGTAAGTGTGTCTATTGTAGGAAAATAATCTGGGCATTAAGTAATCTTAAGTATCTAAATAGATCCCCTCTCTTAATTCAATTACTTAATCCATTAATATTTGATGATATACAGTGTAAGCATGTCATTATGCTAAATCTTTATGATTAAGACTTTTTTTTATAGAGTTCATTCCATTTACAATTTTATCACTCCTCTATATATTTGTATTTTGTAAGTAAGTGTGTATGTATTGCCCAGGTTTATAGTTGCAAAACATTTTGAACAATTTTTATAGACACCCTGAACCTTGAACCAGCTCCTATTAACTGTAAAAATAACGTAATCCTAACTTTCGCCTCCCACCTGGAGTCTACAACTCCCCTGCTCAGATAGTCATACTATACAAGCATTTCCTTTCATTCCACAGTAAGTAAAGTAAAACATATCATCAATCTGCTACAAAATATATTATTACTGTTATTAATTTTTAGAGTTAATAAACTATATAATTGATTTGCTAAGACTTATAATAAATTAGTAGAGTTTGAAGGATAAGCTTTATTCATTTATTTTTAACAGCATTTTGTTGGTGAAAGTAAATTCAAACAGAAAAACATTTTTTTATCTTAGTATATGAGAATACTTATAGGTGTTTCCTGTTAATTTTAGGTTTTGTTCAGCATGTTGAGTTTAAATCTTCATGTTAGGACTTACTTATCCATCTTAAGTACTTACGTATTGCGTACTTTTACTTTAATTCCTTCCTCCTCACTCACTTCTCTCCACACACTTCTCTTTTATGTTGATAATATATGACAGAAATTATTTAAGATTACATTTGTTTTATAACATCCTTGAAATATGACCTGTTATGACATCTTAAATAAGAATAGTATAAGTTGTACATTCAAATAAATGCTTTAACCAACAACTTAAAGGTAACATTTCTTGCAGAACATTAGATTGTATATCAAAACAGGAATGCATAGGCACATAGGATTGTGAAATACTTGCAATGACATTTTTATGAATCCTTATTTTAATACATCAATTACTGTACTTTCTTCGAATAACATATAATACATCAGTTGTTTTGAGAGTAAGATAAGCTCCATTGTTATCAATAATACAGTGCTTAGTAAATGTAATTTTATGTCCACATTAATTTATATGTCATAACTTTTTTTTTACACCTGAATAATTATGACAGAGACTCAATTTGCATACGTTTTGCCCTGAATAAATTACATTTGCTAATGCATTAGAGGCTGAAATTTTAATATTGTGCTGATTCTACCCAATGTATGACACTTGATGTTGCCATATACAATATAATGCCATATACAATATAATGTTTTAGTACTTCCAAAATATTTCTTCTTTTCATAAATGCATGTATCAACATTACTAATAGATCACCACAGATTACAATGTTGATAAGTGGTAGAACTGACTGCTGTACACTACATTTATCTTCAAGATAACTTACAGACACTTTTTTTATGTAATGTGTTGTTTTATTAACGCTATTTGTCTCCTGTGCTGTTCTATGTGATATCTTTCTCAGCTTTCAAAGCCTTTGGGCAGGATTCATGAAGGCTTGCACGGAGTCTAAGAGTAGTGTAAGACTCCATGCAGCCTTCGCGATCCAGGAACAGCCCAAAGTCCGTGTAAGAGACCAGCTAAAACGTCTCTTACATGGAGTAGGCGTGGATAAGCTAATCACCTCACTTGCAGCCGAATAGCATGCAAATGAGGTTGATTAGCGATCCAGGAAGCCCAAAACAGCCTGTGTAAGAGCTGTTTTAGCTGCAGAAATGTACTCAGTTGACAACTGAGTAAGTTTCTGCAAAATTCACAACGGAGCCATGTCAGCTCCAAATAAAGGGTGCATATGTGTCAGGCAGCATGCCAATGGCCAAATATGTGGCCATTGGCAAGGTAACCTGACGCAAAAGTAATAAAAATAGAATTTTTTGCCCCGCACAAACTGGCTGCGCTGTATAAAACATAAAAATGAAGGTTATAAACCCACAAATGTGGGTTTTATGCAATACATGGATTTACAATGCAGGGACCAGCAGACCAAAAACAACATGGCCACCGTTTAGTGGTTGCTAAGGGGGGAAGCTGAGTCTAAGAGATGTAACTAAGCATTAATAGGCAATCCGATGCAAATGAGTGTTAGGATACTGAATTCCACTGTCACATAGCAAATGAGCACATTCTGAGTAGTGTAAGAGTTACAGAAGGGGAGGAACAGAGTAGGAGATAGGTGACATCACAGGGAGGAACGGCAGAAAGAAATGCAGTTCATTGGAGGTGAAAGTTTCAGACACATATCATGGAAAGAGGAGTGCCACAACATAAGCATGGGAAAGTCAAGAAATGGAAGGTGTACACTGTTGCCTACACCAAAGTTTTTTGCTGGGCGTGCATGCGCACGTGTGAGAGCCATGAAGCACGAGTAAGACAGTGTGCATGCGTGTAAGGCAGACTGAGCATGTGGGAGCATGTTGGGAGATGTTTGACACTGTTTGCGCGAGTGTGCACGCGTTTTAACCCGAATAAGCAGATTCTGAACTGTGTAAGCATGTGTGCGTGCATGTAAGCCACTGTGAGCGTGTTTCTGCTGGTATACACGCTGCTCCCCCCTGAGGAAACAGAAAGGAAAAATGAAGCAACAGAATTAGTAGGAAGCTAGCAGGGAATACTGCTGGAGCTAGCAGGTGAAAACAATTAGAAGCAGGCAATTACACAGGCAGAATAGTAGCTCAGCCCAACACTTAAAAATCTGCAAACAGCAGTGCAAGATGTTTCTCTCAAGAGACACTGCAAGACAGGAGTAAGCTATTAGAAGTGAAAACTGAAAAAGCTGAACTCAGAGCAGAAATGTTAGGGGCTGCCATAGCTGTCATAATGAGACATAGGGACTTGCTGAGGGTGGTGACAATGCAGATGGTGCCAGACAACCCACAGTGAGGAGACGGAGAAGAGTGTACAGGCCCAGGGTCACCTACCATGGGTTACATGAGCTGGAGATAGTAGAGCACTATAGAGTGGACAGAGACCTCCTGCAGCAAATAGTGGAGCTGTGCAGGCCACGCCTCACACACAGAACCAACAGAGGGGAACCCATCCCAGTGGAAACCAAGGTATGTGTTGGCCTAAGAATACTAGCAACAGGTACCTTCCAGAGACCAACTGGTGATATGATGGGGATATCACAAGCATCAGCCTCCAGGGTACTGCACCAGTTCCTGGAAGCCATGTCAGCACATGTTGGTGATTATGTATATTTCCCCAATGCCCGTGAGGTATTGGCCAGCAATGTGCGTCTCTTCCAGCAAATAGCGGAATACCCTGAGGTAGTGGGTGCAATAGACTGCACACACATACGCATCAAAGCACCAGCCGGTGAGCGGGGTAGGGCCTACATTAACCGCAAGGGCTTCCCCTCCATCAACTGCCAGGTCATGTGTGATGCCCAGGGCATAATAATGAATGTGTGTGCTGGCTGCCCTGGGAGCTACCATGATTCCCACATCTGGCATTTGACGCAGCTGTACCAGACATTTGCCAATGGGGACATCCCACACGGACACCTAGTGGGGGATGCAGGTTATGCACTGGAGCCGTGGCTGATGACACCCATCAGAAACACAGACACACCTGAACAGGAACGCCATAATGAGGCACACGCACAAACACGTAATGTAACAGAGCGTGTGTTTGGGCTGCACAAGTTACGGTTCCGGTGTCTGGACACATCTGGTGGAGCCTTGCAGTACACACCAACTACATGTACCCAAATTGTCATGGTATGTGCTATGCTACATAATATGATCTTGCGAAAACAGCTGCAGCAGGACCAGCATAGGGCTGGGCCAAACAGCCCCCCACCATTGCCAAGGCCATCACAGGCAGAGCGTGACTCGGAGGAGGAACAACCTGAGCCTGCCCCAGTAGGCAGAAGGAGGCGTGCCCAGTATGCCCTGGCCTTGGCAAAGAGGCAACGCATAGCACATACACTGGCTCAGTAGGAACCCTGGGAATGATACCCCCTCTGACTCACTCAAATAATAACAGGGATGCCTAAAATGACATGTCCTGCTCACAAACATGTACAGGGAGTGTAATATGTGCATCCAACAGAAGCAGCCCTGCAGCACCACCTGAGGCATGAATGCCATGTGTTAAGTAATGTTAACACCATGTACTATATGCACACCTGAGGACCCTGACTAACATCCTACCCTCACCAAGCATCATGCCACAATATGACAATGAGATGATCAAGTGCAATAATTGGCTGAAGTATCGCAGTTAGTCAAAGGGGATCCAATGTGTGCCAGCCTGGGATGACATGCTGAGCATGACATGATGCTCCACCTGCTAGGACTGGCATGCCCCTATCAGTGCAGGCCATATGGATACTGGCAAAGGCTGTTGTTACCCACAGCGTGCCCTGAATATGTAAGGCTCAAAACACAAACCTACCTCCATGGGTATCAGAAGGGATAAGAACCTAGATGTAATGCTACCCAATGCCAGAAGTCAGAACAGCAAGATGCATGCAGTCTAAACTCACCCAGTATGGAGAATGTTGATATTTGTGCTGTAACAGAAAACTGGGTCAAGGCTCACAACAGCACCCTAACACTACCAGGTTACACCTCATACTGTGCTGTACAGCCTCAAAACATGGAACAAGCTACAAAAGGAGGGTGACTAGCAATAATTGTCAAGGATAACCACACCCCCATGTTGGTCCCACAATAAGAAGCAGCATGGACTAGCCATGGTCAAGTAACAGTGGCTAAAACTGCCCCCCAGTTTATAGCCTGCTACAGACTACCATCCCAACACCAGGAACTGCACCTGGCTAATGCTGGAATACATGAATATATCAAGTCCTCCAAACCACATTATATTGGGTGACTGAAAATACCCAGACATAGACTGGGAGCATTATACTAGCCCCAACACTGTAGGACAAAAGTTCATAGAATCCATAAACCAAAATGCCCAGGAACAACGTACCACTCCCACAAGAGGGGTAAGCATACTGGATGTGATAATCAGCAACATGGGTACTGGATGGCAAGACGAGAAGTGTATTGCTCACTGGTAAAACCAGACCATAGAGTAATCACACTGGATATACAAATCCTGACCACAGTCCCTGGCCAGAAAACCACAGTGAAAAACATGTGTAAAGCAATATTTGCACTCCTCCAAACGGATGTGGAATCCATTAAAGGTCCTGTGCAGGTGCAAAATATGGGCCACACCTCAGAACCTGTAATACAGCCATTCCATGAACACTGCCAAGAATGCTTGGATTATGCAATCCTAAATTAAAACAAGACACAATGCCATACACGCAGGCATCTGGCATGGTGGACACCAGCCATAACCAAACTATGCAAGAGAATGAGGAAGCTACTACATGATAGAGCAAACATAAAAAATGAAGTAATCACTGATCAGTAGTATGGCAATAAAATATGTCCACACATACAATCCACTAAGGCCAGCCACAACAAGTTGAATCTGTGAATCTTGAGGCAATGTTACACCTGCCCCAAGTACACAGACAACCCCAACTCCGCCCAAGAAATACAAATATATGTGAGAGATGCAACCATCTATCCAAACTGGAGGCTGAGCTCCCTCAACTCAGTACTCCCAAAACTAGTCAGGAGGAGAAGGTAACCACACACACCACAAACCCAGTCCCACATAGACCTATCACAACTGCAAACCAAAGACATAAACACAGAAAAACATTCCCGAGGCCCAATCACAAACACACCACACCAACAGAGGCCTCCAAAGCAGACACCCAATCAAACAACCTCCAAACATAGCACATGCAACACATAGTACACAAAGCTGGTGTGCCAAACAGTCACAGGCCAGAAGTAGAAACAACATGCCTGATACAGTTGTAATAGGTGACTCCATAGCGAGACACACTGCTGTCCCGCACACCAGATTGAACAAGGGAAAGGGTACAGTAAGCTGCCTGTAGGCTGTCACAATACGCCACATAACACAAGTATGCAGGTCACCCCAAAGCAAGTAGAAATATGATGCAGTCATAGTCCATGCTGGTGTGAATGACCTGAGATGTACCTTCCCGGACTGCATGAAAAGAGACATAGATGAGCTCTCTGATTATGTAGTCCAGGCTGGTATGACACTGACCGTTTGCAGCATCCTACCCTCACCAAGAATGATGCCACAGTACAAACACGGAATGATCAGTTATAACAAGTGGCACAATTACTGGTGTCATTCCAAGGGGATCCAATGTCTGTCTGCTTGGGATGTCATGCTTGACAAGCCACGCAGCTGTTCCAGGATTGGCTTGCACCTGTTACCCCTGGGTATCTGGATATTGGATAAGGCTTTTGCCACCTCCATAGAGCCTTTCATAGGCAAGACTGAGAAGACTAACCCACCACCCTACAAAACATAAGTGGAAAGAAACATAAGGGTAATGCTGACCAATGCCAGATGTGTAAACCCCAATATGCATGCTCCAGAGGCCATCCCCAGTATGGAGAACATCGATGTCTGTGCAGTGACAGAAACCTGCTGCAAGCCTCCTGACAGCACACCAGCACTACCAGGTTATACCACATATCATGCGTCATGACCCAAAACCTGGAACAAAGCATAAAAAGGAGGGTGAGTATCCATATTCAGCACAGACACACATACGTCCAGGTAACTGACAATGCACAAGGCATTGGAGTCCACCCATGTGCAACTAACTGTAGGCAAGACTGCTGTACAGTCTGTAGCATGCTACAGACCACACCCTCACACACAGGAACCCCACCCAGCCGTCCTGAAGACACTGGACAGTATGAATGTCCCACCAAATACCAAACAAGGTACTCACAAATTACCACATAGGTGGTAAACCATTATGTATGGAAGGAGTAATCAGGGACCTAAGGACAAAAGTGGACAGTAACCTGTTATGTGACACTCACATTGCCAATGTGGCTAGGAAGACTGTCTACATTGGACACCGTATCATGAAAGGATTCACATCTACATCAACAGAGGTCATTGTGCCCCTATACTGTTCTCTTATCACACCCATAATCTAGTACAATGCCTCATATGGGATGTACCTTACCTGACACCTGCAGCAGTTAGAAAGACCTCATAGGTACCTCACCAAGAAGATAAAGGGTCTCAAATATATGTCATATGCTGCCTGGCTGTAAACACCCCAGCTGAATGCAGTCACATACTGCCTACACAGAGGCATTGCACGCCTGTTGTACAAGGCCATGTCCAACACAGGAGTAATGGACATGCTCCACCCCAGAAAACTCAAAGCCATCGGAGCTGTGAGAGTGAGAGATGTCTACCTCAATACATAATGAAATAGGATGTGCTGGAGGGACAGATACATAACCCAGAGGCTCCCCACACCCTGGAACAGAATCTCACTCCATGTTAGGCAGAGCCCCTCACTGACACTCTTCAACAGGAATCTTGCCAAGTGGATGGATGATCGTAGAGTTACACTGGGGGTCTTCACTGTGTCATGTCCAGACAGAGGCACAGCAAAGCAAATCATAAGTGGCCATAATATTCACATAGCAAGGGGTGGCGAAAGCCACACACACTCTGGCTAGGCTAACAAATTCCCTAGGGTGGATAGCCTAGTATGAACCTATGAACCTATGAACCTATGAAGATACAAATTGTACAGGATACTAAGGATAATCCCAAGGCTTCCACAACTGATGGTAGGAACTGTGTTGGGAATTCACAGATATGCTCTGAATCACACAAATATCACAAACAACATACCAAACACACACACATATTGCCAACATACATCCTGACAGGTGCAGTGCAACCCCCCCCCCCCCCCAGAATGCAAAATATCTATCCCAGCAGACTGCTGGCCCCCTGACATTGCAGATGCTGAGGTAACAGCCAGCATCTACAAAGCAAAACACACAGCAGCAATGGTATGAGATGGTGTCCTGGGCTGAGTCCAACATGGACTCCAAGACGAATGGAATGCCAAATCACACTACTGCTCAATGTCAGCCTTACCACAGGATATGTACCCAAAGAGCAGTGTACAACAACAGTGGTCCTTCTCAACAAAGGTGTTGCCTGAATGGATACTGAAAACTACCACCCCAGAATCCTGAGAAGCTCGGTCTGCACAGCTATGGAAAGGATCAGCATGTACCGCAGACATGAAGATATTGGGGACCTACTGACACTGGACCCTACCCAGTGTGGCTTTCTTAAGTGCAGATCCTGCCCCTAAACATGTTTGACTCATTTGAAACAGTCATTAAGGTCATTGATGAGGGCAATGTGGTCCACACAGTGTAGCTGGACCTTGCAAAGGCTTCTATACAATACCCTACGTGTTCATTATAGATATGCTCACCAGCTTAAATATAAACCCCTATGTCAGTAGAGGGGTTGCAAACCAGACCAAGGACAGAACAGACATGGTCAGACATGCTGCAGCCATGTCAGACTACAAACCAGATATAACTGGCATCCCACAAGGCTTGGTCCTGGGATCTCCCTTGTCTGGTATATATGTCCCATAGGTGCAGGCCAACATGGAAGGACTGTGTCTGAACATGTTTGCAGAGGATTACAAACTGCTCACCATATATGACCCTCCAGCTGACACACGCATCCCACAAAAGGGCCACATAGAAACAGACAACTGGTGCCATAGCCATGTCAGCAAGCTAATTGCAGAAAAGTGTATAGTCAACACACGTGGATATACAGTAAGTGCCCACCAATTACCGCATAGGTGTTAACCCATTACGTACTTAACATGTAATGAGAGACATGGGGACACAAGGTGATAGATATCCTGCATTGGACAAACATGTGGCTGTAGTGTTCACAGAAACATACCATATACCCACCTAATCATGTAGGTTGTCAGATCTAGATAAGGGGAGGTCATTGTGGCTCTGCAGTCATCCTTCATCAGCATTACAATTGACTACAATAGCCCCTGTGGGATGTACCTTAGCAGACACCTCCATCAACTGTAAAGTCCCCAACAGTACCTCACCAGGAGTATCAAAGAGCTTGCACAGATGCCATGTGTTGCCTGATTAAACAAACTGCAGCTACACACACTGCCATACTGCCCACCCAGAGGCAAGCTGTGCCTGCTGTATAAAGCCATGTCCAAGCTGGTATCAATAAACATGCTGCACCTTGTACAATCTGAATGGCAGTGAGCTATGCACATGAGAGGCCTGAACCCCAGCACTGACTTACATAGTACAAGCTGTACTGCATGATCCATAACACAGAAGCCACCCCCACCCATGAGTAAACTCCCAGTACAGGCTATCCATAGAGTCACTCATCGATTCTCCTCAAGAGGAATCTTGATGAGTGGATGGGAGATGGTAGCTTTACCCTGGGTATCACTGTTATGTCACAGGAAGACAGAGGCACAGTATACTAACCAGGACATATGTCATGGCAAACTCCACTTACAATGTGTGTAGAAGGACAAACACACTCTCCGACTAGCATTAGAAATGGCCTAGGGCACATTGCTAGTGTTTGCAAATGTACACCTATGTTGTGGAATACACTACCAATGTTGGACAAGCCTGGTTTAAGTAGTTCATATCTGAACATAATGCAACATGGTCAGATGTGCACAACTGGCCCCTAACCAGGCTGTTGTGCTCACTATGGAAATGTAAAGCAGTGATAGGACTAAAGCCCAGGATACTGTCCACCACAGTCAAAGTACTGAACCAGTACACTATACAGTACTACAGTGTTAGGTCAGTGTGAAAGGATGTTGACAACTGTATGCAAAGTATCCCATGCAAACCCTGCAGGCACAGTATAATCCCTGTTGTGTTCACACACAAAGCAGTTGGACAGTAACTACGCAACATGACACACAACACACAACCATAAACGGGAGATATTTGTTGAAGTTCACACTCATCCACAAATGTGGTGGGCTGCAGAGTTCAAGATATGGAAAGCTCACACTGGGCATGCTCACACACTTTGATAAATGAGACATATGTCAGACAACATGCCATGGGAAGGCTGAACTGGGCATGCTCACACACTAAGGCCAAATCTCAGTTTAGCAGTTGGCCACACATATCTGGTATTTGTACGTGTTATTCCAGGAACCAACCACATTACAGCAATCTGCCCAGTGCTCACAGTTAAATGACTACAGAGACATACGTGATATAGTGGATCCCTCCCATATGCAAACATCTTCCACAGATACACAAGTTGTTCATACAAACAGGGAATGCTATGGCAATAAAGACCTGCAAACAGTCTATCAGCAACAAATAATGTGCATTTGACAATTAAACATATGGGTGTAGAGGTCAACACTAGGCTGTTTGCCCTAGGGAATGACAGCTTAGCCAGAGTGTGCTTGGCGTCTGCCTTCCCACAGGATGCACATTCCCCTTTCTAAACACTGATGATGTCAGCACCCTATAAGTACAGCAGGAGAAAGGAAACCTCCCAGTAATGCAAATAGCGCGCTTTGCTAATGCGTCCGTCTCAAGTGTCATAACATAGTTAGGTAGGGGTTTGAATCCTGCAAATGCTCAGTGGGTGTGTGTGAGTGGGGTTGGTGTGTGTGCAAATCTGTGTGTGGGAAATGTCCCTTTTGGCAACTGGGAAAACACAATACAGGATGCACATTCCCCTTTCTAAACACTGATGATGTCAGTACCCTATAAGTACAGCAGGAGAAGGGAAACCTCCCAATAATGCAAATAGCGCGCTCTGCTAATGCGTCTGTCTCGAGTGTCATAACATAGTCAGGTAGGGGTTTGAATCCTGCAAATGGCAAATGTGTGTGTTTGGATGAGGGGGGTAGTGTGTGTGCAATTCTGTGTGAGGGAAATGTCCCTTTTGGCAACTAGGAGAACAGACTACAGGATGCACATTCCCCTTTCTAAACACTGATGATGTCAGCACCCTACAAGTACAGCAGGAGAAGGTATGTGGCATGGACAATGACTGAGTCATATGTGTTCATGCCTCTGACTGACCTGTATGCTTGTGTTATGTGGTGGACCATAGTGCCCCACGGGCATATCACTGTGACCTTCACCTTGTCCAGCCTGGTGAGCGTGACCACACTGTACCGGACAATAAAGGTAGCTAACACAACTGTGGCAGGTGTGTTGTCTAGCCGTACAGGCTGTGACTGTTTGGCACACAGGATTTGTGTGCTATGTGTTATGTGTGATGTGTTCAGGCATAACGTATGCCTGTGTGCAAGCTGCAGAGGTGTGTGCCGCTCAGGCAGGATGCTATTCTAAGGCTCCACGAATGGCCCAGTGTGTACACGTGCTTGTATTGCTGTCAGTGTAGGTCTACATCACACTGGTATTGTAGTCACTGTAGTATTGCATGCCACCTGACAGGTTATGCCAGTACTGGGTTCAGAGTGCTTAGTCCCCAGTTTGGCTATGTGGTTCTATCTCATACATGTGTTGTACATCCATGTGTAGGGGACAGGGTTGACTGTGTACATGTGGCAGCTGTGACATTGCCACATGACCCACATATTCCACAACTGTACCATAGAGGTGACTGACAACTGACCTTTGCACATGCTACCATAGTATTGTGATTGCCATGGTGATTAACAGCACATAGGGCCAATGGGGAACAAGGTACATAGGTTCATAGGTTCATAGCTTCATACTAGGCAATCTGCCCTAGGGCATTTAAGAACCTAGCCAGAATGTGTTTGGCTATCGCCATCCATTGTAAATATATCTTGCCATGCCCTTTTCCGAGGCCTCTGTCTAACAGTGACACAGAAGTGATACCCGGGGTAAACCGACAATGTCCCATCCACTCATCAAGATTCCTCTTGAAGAGAGTCTATGAGGGACTCTGCCTAACCTGGACTGGGATTTTATTCCAGAGTGAAGTGAGCCTCTGGGTTATGAATCTGTCCCTCCAGCATGTCCTATTTATTTCAGTGCTGAGGTTCAGGTCTCTCAAGCGTGTAGCCCGATGGGATTTGGATATTCTCAGGTGCAGCATGCCCATTAATTCCGGGTTTGACATGGCGTTATACATTAGGCACAGCTCGCCTCTGAGGCGGTATGCCACTGAGTAGAGCTGGGGTTTCTTTAACCAGTCAGCATATGGCATCTGTTTGAGCCCTTTGATCCTCTTGGTGAGGTACTCGTGGGGTCTTTCCAGTTGCTGCAGGTGTCTGGTAAGGTACATCCCAACAGGGGGATTGTACTCAGTTATGGGCCTGATGAGGGATGAGTAAAGAGGCACGATGTCCTCCCCTGATGTAGATGTGAATCCCTTCATGATGGGGTGGGCTATATACAATGCCTTTCTAACCACTTTGGCCACGTGGTTGTCAAATGAGAGATTGCTATCAACTTGGGTCCCTAATTACTTCTTCTGTACGTAATGGAGTACCACCTATGTGGTACTTTGTGGGCACTTTGTTTTTGCCAAAGGGGATGACTATACACATTTTTGCATTCTGCTGGAGGCCATGGCTCTGGCACAAGTTGTCTGTTTCTATGAGGCCCCTTTGGAAGATGCTTGTGTCAGCTGGAGAGTCGATTATGGTGGCCAGTTTGCAGTCATCTGCATATTTGGTCAGCCACAGTCCTACCATGTTGGCCTGTACCTCCGATAAATATATACCAAACAAGAGAGGTCCCAGGACTGAGCCTTGTGGGACACCACTTGTAACTGGTTTGGAGTCTGGCATGGCTCCAGCAGTTCTAACCATGTGGGTTCTGTCCTTGAGCCAGTGTGCAATCCATCTAGTGACATAGGGGCTCATATTTAAGCTGGTGAGCTTCTCTAGAATGCCCGAGTGGGGTAGTTTTGAAGGCTTTTGCGAGGTCCAGGTAGGCTGTGTGGACCACCTTCCCCTCGTCAATGGCCTTGGTGACTGTTTCAAAGAAATCAACCAGGTTTGAGAGGCAGGTCTGCCCTTAACAAAGCCAAACTGGGTATGAACCAGTGTCTGTAGGTCCCCGATATCTATATTTATGTGGTCCATGATGATCCTTTCCATAGCTCTGCAGACCAAGCTAGTGTGGCTTATGGGGCAATAGTGTCCAGGATCCATTGAGGCACCACCTTTCTGTAGAGGGACCACTGTTGCTGTACGCCACACTTTGGACACATATCCTGTAGTAAGGCTGGGATTGAACAGTAGTTTTATGTTTGGTTGTAGCACGTCTTGGAGGTCATGTAGGACACAGCCTGGGACACTGTCTGGTCCCATTGATGCAGTGTGTATAGCTTTGGAGAGGGCAGCTCTTACCTGAGCATCTGAGATATCAGGGGGGGCAGCACTCTGCTGGGATACATATTTGCCCTTTGGGTGTGGAGGGGGGTGAGAAGTTTGCACTGAACCTGTCAGCTAGAATGTTGGCAATGTCTGTGGGTTTGGTGTTTCTATTGACATTTTGGACTACCTCTGAGCATATCTGGGAATTACCACCCAGGTTCCTAACATAACTGAAGAAAGCCTTGTGATTATCCTTAGTGTCCTGGGCAATTTCTCTCAAAGCTGTCCTTAGACATATGAGTGCCTGTAGTTATTTGCTAATACTGATCAGTGATACCTTCCCTTTTTTGGATTTTGCTGTATCATTTAGTAGCTTCCTCCTGCTATTGTGTAGTTTGTTTATGGCTGGGGTCCACCAGACAGGACGTCTGCCTTTGGAGGATTGGGTCTTGGTTTTATTCGCGATCACATGACCCATGCATTCCTGAAGGTGTCCATAGAATGCGTTTATAGAGGAATCTGCGGTCTGGTCTGTAGTTTCCACAGGCCCGGGGGCTTTGAAGGTTTCCACCTCAGTTTTGAGGAGTGTGAATTTGCTTTAGAGAAGTTGTTCACTGTGGTGTTCTGGGCAGGGGATGGGGTCGGGATGTGAATATCCAGTGAGATTAGTTTATGGTCCGATCTTACCAGTGAGGGATACACTTCTGGTCTGGAGCATAGAGTCCCCATGTTGGGGATGATCTGGTCCAGTATGTTTCACCTTCTTGTGGGAGTGGTAACAAGTTGTTCCATAGCATTTGAGCTCATATATTCTAGGGATCTTTGGCCTAGGGTGTTGGAGCTAGAGTCATGCTCCCAGTCCATGTTTGGGTAGTTGATGTCACCCAATATAATGGTGTTTAGAGAGACCTTCATATTTCCACTGTTCACAGGACGGCCGAGTGCAGTTCTTGGGTTTGGGAGGGTGGTCTGTAGCAGGCTATAACCTGGAAGGCAGTTTCACCCATTGTTAGTTGCACATGGATAGTCTCTGATGCTTGGTGCTTTGCCACCAACCTGGAGGTGTGGGTATCTTTGATGAATATCAATACTCCCCCTCCATTTGTGGTTCTTCCAAGTTTTGGGGCTGAAAAGCATGGTATGAGGTATAACCTGGTAGTGCTGGGGTGCTCTCGGTAGCCCTGAACCAGGCATCTGTTACTGCATAGATATCGATGTTCTCCATGCCAAGGAGAGTTTCGGGTGCATGCATCTTGAGGTTTAAACTTCTGGCATTGGGTAGCATTACTCTTAGTTTGTTATCCCTTGTGATACCTATGAAGGTGGGTTTGTCATTTGAGCCCTGCCTAACATAGGCACTATGGGGGTAGCAAGAGCCTTTGCCAATATCTGAAAGCCCAGGGGTGACAGATGCAAGCCATCCCTAGCAAAGCAGGTGGTTCAACAGAAGATGAATATGTGAGGGCGTAGTGCCTGTGATTAGTTAGCAGTAGCATATATGACTGCTCATGTGGACAAATGCCAGGTAAGCCATATGCAATGTGTCACAGGCAACGTACATGTGAACAGGACAAACAGTGACATTCTGTCAAGTGAGACATGGACATACATATAGTAAGCTATGCAGATGTCACTAGGAGTCCACAGAAGCTCTGTAACTATGCATTGCAGGTGGGATCAGTATTCCAGGGTAATTGCAAGCAAACATGCATGCAAACAAAGCTACAGTAAGCAGGGCTGCATGTAGTCCATTGTACAACAAACAAGCTGTACCACTTCCAGTAGGTAACACTGCAAATATGCAGGCACTATGCACATGTACATGGAAATACACAGGTCAGATGGCTAGGGTCCAGTTGCAGATGTCACTAGGAGTCCACAGAAGCTCTGTAACTATGCATTGCAGGTGGGATCAGTATTCCAGGGTAATTGCAAGCAAACATGCATGCAAACAAAGCTACAATAAGCAGGGCTGCATGTAGTCCATTGTACAACAAACAAGCTGTACCACTTCCAGTAGGTAACACTGCAAATATGCAGGCACTATGCACATGTACATGGAAATACACAGGTCAGATGGCTAGGGTCCAGTCTCAGCGCACACAAGTGTACAGACCATGTACTGTCAGGATGTACAATAACTGGATAGAAACCCATGTGCTCATACTTGCAGTAATACACATGTCAAATAACAGACACTGAGCCTTCACTCAGTGGTTCCATACGTAGTAGGATGTGTGCTACCTGGCCTGCCACCACAGTATCCCTGACACGTATGGGGACTCTCCCTCCTGTGACAGTTAGTTTTGTGTGTTGGGGCTGTCTAGCATGGTATGAGATGTGAGCTTGCAGTGCTAAGGTGCTCCTGTGTGTCCTGTACCAGTCGTGTAGTACTGCACACATATCAACATCCTCAAACATCCGCATTGCAGAGTCCAGTGTGGGCAACATGCCACTTGCAGTTTACATGTCCATCATTGCGTATTAATACATTCATTACCTTATCCCCTGTGCTACCTATGTATGTAGCCTTCTGTTGACATCCTTACCACCAGTATGCCAACATGTGCAGATGATACACTATGGTACTTACCATGGGTGTAGACAACAGTACATGACAATCACACCCTTACTGCATCAGGCATGCTGTGATATACCCACAATTAATTCAGCACACAGTACTGTTAACAACATGATACTATTACTACACGTCTATGTAGTCACCCTGTGCATCAGCAACATGTTAACCTATAACTGCACTGATGTTACAGATTGCAGGAGGTGGCACAGTTTCATCATATGCACAGGGTGTGAACTTGGTATGCCTGAGTCAGCCACCGATACCACCGATTGACATGTATGTGTATGTGTGTTGGTGAGGGACAGCAGTACAAGGTGGGGCAATGTTGATGCAGTGTGTGCATGTATGCGGTAGCCCTAGGTGTTGTCAATTCGCATGTGTGTATGAATGCACACAGTTCCACCTCATGGCTGCCATATACTGGTGTTTGTGGACAGCCACAGACTGTACCTGCCAGGTCATACAGATCAGTGTCTCTGGCCACGGACACTGTACCTGTGCCTTGCAGGGGTGCTACGGACCGTATCCGGTGCCAACCCAGACTGGGTACTGTCATCAGAAGCAGGTGTTTGTTGACTGGACACAGATCCCTGTCGGGCCTGGCCAGAGCCACGTGGTCTCCTGGGGCGGTCTGATGACAGCTCAGACCCAGAATTGCTGGGGCTGCTGCTGGCACTATGGGTGCGGCCGCGGCCCTGTTGTCATCCGCAATGACTGCAAGCTGCTGCTGTTGCTGGCATACGCCCACGTCGATGCCTCAACCGTCCACCATCGCCCTGGCTCATGGACATGTATTTGTGGGACCGGTCTAATATGTCCCCACAACGTCTGTCTATGACATCAGTGAAATTACGGATGGCAGCCGCAATGTCACGCATACTGTCAGTCATGGCTGTGTGACATGCTGTCAGCTCCCTCAGACCCTGTTTGGTGTACAGTTCCATACGTGACTGTGCCTGCATGACAGCCCGAAACATAGCTGAGGTTGTAAGACCTCTGTGGGCACGTCTGACAGGGGCAGTACTCCCATGGATGCTCCCACGAGAACCTCTGGACATCTGTCTGTGTGGTACCATCTCTGGGCCACGCCAATGGCTGCTGTGTGGAGAGGCATGTGCCACAGATACCACATTACCCTGGTCAATGCCCAGTGTATGCTGTCCATCACCTAGGGACATTGGTGACAAAAGGTGTATTGGCAGGATAACTGTGAGCATTGATGGGGTCGACAGCTGTGTACTGTCAATCGGCTGACCAATGGCAGACCCTAGCATACCTTCCTGTGCCATTACACAGATGTCATCATTATCAGTACCCATGGCACCTGATTCAGGTTCCCTGCTGCATGACATCAGAGCAGCACCAGAACCTGTGGGTGGGAAACAGGAAACACAGTTTACAATGTCTACACATTACCAGTGATGCACACATCCACATATGCACAGGTCCAGATATGCACACATGCACACGTGTACACGTGCACACATGCACATGTGCACACATGCACACGTGCACAGGTGCGCACATGCACAGGTGCGCACATGCACACATGCGCACATGCACACATGCACAGGTGCACACATGCACACATGCACACATGCACAGGTGCACACAATTGTACAGTACTCAGTATGTGTGATATCAACACACAGACACAGACACACCTACATGCATACAAAGAGCACTACTAAGTGAGCCTAATATTACTATTACTATTACTATCAAGACTATTACAGGTATTGTTAATACACACTCATCAGCATGGCTAGGCTGCATTGCTGTTACACCGGAGGGAACTGCAGACGTGAAGAAACTAATGTCAGTGGGCACAACTGTGCCATTGTTACTGAGTATGATACAGGTCAGTAGTACAACAGTCGCCTTTCACAGGTCAGCTGCTAATATTGAGGATATCACACTTGCACATTAAATACTATGGTGACAGCTACAAACCAAGGACACACCTCACACATGCATTAACTACCAGTGTACACAACAGTCAACTATACATATGGCATATTACCTGCACGCTCACTGTCTTGCTGCTGCGTGGCTCCAGCCTCCATCATAAAGCATGTCTGCTGCTGTTGTTGTTGCTGGTGGACTGGAGCCACTACACTCATGAGTAGTCCCTCCAGTCTGGTGAGTGGGGGATGTGTAGCCACCCCACCACCTGTGGTGACCTGTTGCCTGTGGATATCCGACGCACGCTGATGGACATTTCTGATTAAATCACTGCAGTGATGTCGTACCTGCTCATATGTCCTATTATGTGTGCCTATGTCATTTACCCGACGGACCAGGTCTTCCCACAGTGCAGCCCTCTCCTGCTGATTCTGGATGGTGCGGGAAAAGAGTATTGCATAATCCCGCACCAGGCTCTGGTGTATCTCTTCATCCTCAGCTGTGGAGTAAGCGGGATTCCGCGGGTGAGCCATGTACCTGAAAAAGAAAATAACCTGATATCAGCAATATATGTCAGCAGAATTTGGCATGCATACTACACATGCTACTCGACTGTTATGATACAACATATATCACATATATAGCATCTGTCTGTCTATTGGTGGATACACATGTAAATGGCCAGGTATCAGTGCTCAGCCAGCAACTGTGCAACAGTACCTGGCACACTCCATATGACATACTACCAAACCCCAGCAGTCAGAACACTGATTCAGGTCCAGAGCACCTCCTCACTTTGGGGGTTTGTATCTAGGTACTGTATGGCCTACATCAACTACTGTGAGCTGACCACACACTAATTGCCCTGGATATACATATCCCACCTCCACCACCAGCACAAACGACTATAGTGAATAACATTGCAGATGCAAACTTTACACTTTGTAACAGTGACATGGTATCCTTTCAGCCCACTGGGCCAGTGGCAGATACAACCCACAATGCTGACCCCTACACAAATGCTTTCTACAGACATCTCCAAGAATGCATGGATCATGCAATCCCATATATGACCAAGACACTCTCCACAAAGGGACAGCATCCTGTCTGGTGGACCCCAGCCATAGACAGATTGTATTACAAAGATGGCAGCTACTGCAAGACAGAGCATAATTCCATAAAGGGAAGGCATGTCTGAGCAGCACTAGTAAGGATCTATTTTCCATCATACAAACATCCATGGGCAACTTTGAGAGGGAAATCAAGAGGGACACTACAGATAACCAGAAGGCCTTCTTCAGTTATGTTAGCAACCTGGTCAGAATCCATCCTCTATGCCCATAGTTAGTACACAACAACAAATATTTCACTGAAACCACAGATATTGACAACATTGTGGCAGACAGGTTCAGTGCAGGTGTCACCCCCCCCCCCCCCCCCCAAATAAGACATAGTTATCCCAGCTGATTGTAACCTCCTGTCATCACAGATGTCCAGGTGAGAGCCACCCTCATGAAAGCAGAATACACAACATGACTGGGACCTGATGGTATCCCCAGTTGCATGCTACATAAACTCTGACAGGAGCTAAACACACATATAGAAGTGCTATGTAACACCAGCCTGACTACAGGATATGTACCTGTACACTGGCGCACAGCAGCAGTGGTTCCACTCCACGAAGGAGGCACCTCAACATACCAATACAATGCAACACAATACATTACATTACAATACAATACTATACAATATGCTATTGCCCTGGGACTACAGCAGCATACTGTTCTGCTACCCTGACCATTGTGACACATGTGGTGTGATGGTACCTGCTGCTGTCACACAGTTACACAGGGTGACTCATATGGCATATTACCTATCTGACTAACATTCAGCAGGGGTATGTGTGACATGTACTCATGGGGAGTCTTGCTTCTTAACACTGTGTGGTTTATTGCAGGGTATGTCTTATCTGTGAGTAGGAACTTTTACCTACACATGTGCTCTCTATTGCAGTGGCATGGACGACACACAGCAGTCATTTAGGTTGTGGATGGTGTGAGGTGTTACTATGGTTGTTGGACATCTGTCATGGGTGTGACTTACGTATGTAAATCTGGGAGTGGTAACCTCTATGTGGTTAGTATGTGTGTACTCTGTGGTGTTGTCAGTCACTGTGCATTGGTAATGTGTTTGAGTGCATTGTCACAGTGTTGTACATGTCACTGTGTCCTTCTCCATATCTGTAGCTGTCATGTAAGGTCCATACCATGGCATCCATTATGTGGTGTGGAGGGGTACACCGACCTACATGTCCATAGCTGACACACCATGTCTGCTGACACATACCATGTGCAGGTATTCCAGGAATAGTGTGCCACTGTGAATATCATTGGGGGCACTATTGTACACATTTATGACCCTGTTCACCCCTGACACATGCAGTGGTGGGCAGTCAATCACATATCTGGTGGTTACTGGTGTAGGTGATTTGAAATGGGGTATGGTACTCCAGTTTTGACACTGGTGTTCACTCCATGCCTTTGTCACCAGGCACCTGTTGCAATACATCTGTACACATGTGCCTCACTCAGAATATATATACATCTCTCTCTCTATATATATATATATATATATATATATATATATATATGTATATAGATATATCTATATCTATATATATATATATATATATATATATATATATATATATATATGTCTGTATACATATACACATATATATATTGATGTACATATATTGCTATAGATATGGAGGGGGGGCACAGAGGGGGTGAGAGTGACAGAGGGGTGGGACAGGGGGTGTTGAGGTCGTCATATACAGTCGTACCTGTAGATAGTCAGATCAGTCTGTCTATGTATATGTATCTACATATATCTATATCTGTATGTGTGCATTACATATATATGTTTGTACATATTCTATCTATCTACATCTGTCTATGTATTCCTACATCTCTCTCTCTCTATGTATACATATATGCATATCATATATATATATATATATATATATATATATATATATATATATATATATATATATACATATTTTGACATACATACGTATCCATATGATAGACAGGTATATCAACATGTTTGTCTACCATACTGTATACACACACTAACATACTGCTAAGCATACATAACTGTGAAACCTACTTTGTACATTGCACTACAACCTACAGTCTACCTACATTGATATGTGCACATAGATGCTCTCACATACAAATGTATGTACAGCCTTCACTGATAGTTGCTGTATGTCCCCTGCCCTTTACACATCTTCATATACATATGGATATAGACCAATGACACATATGGAGGGTTCACAGTATGTAGTCCTTTATAGTATTACTTTACATTACCTGTGTTTGTCACAGCTGCTTGTGTTGCCATCTAGTTTTCTGTCCTGCTGCTCCACTTGCCAGTTGTCAGCTTTCAGGTGGCTGTTGCTGAACAGTTTTGTTTGTGTCTGCTTAATTTCAATTTTCTATGTCTCTGTCTCTCTCTGTCTGTCTGTCTCTCACGTCCTCCTCAGGGTGCAATGAAAGTATTGCATGTGTGGACTGGGAGTACAGCATACTTTTGTAGGTATCTGCATGTGTCCATGTGATGGCCTCTGCACCAATTGTTAGCCAGCATTTGCTAATTGCATGCAGCCAGTTGTGTACTGATTGCAGTTCTCACTGTGATTTCAGAACAGTGCTATAAAAAGGTATGTGAGATAGGCGTAGCCCTTTCAGATTTTAAGGGCAGGAACCATGCTGGTATGCTGTGGACAATGTTCTGTGAGTGTAAAGGTTGGTTACTCTCTCATATTTCCAGCTGTGTTGTAGATTAACATTCCTCCATTCATTTCTCCAGTTTCCTGTACTAACTGTGTATGTACACTGACACCTACAACTACTACTACTGTTAATGTGTGTGTGTGTGCTTTCCTTTCACTTTTGCTTGCACTTTGTTGCTAAGGCTTCACTATTTGCCCTTTACAGTCACTACTTGTATGCCTGCTAGGTGTCCTGACTGTAGTGTGCTGCTGTAGCTTTCCTATTTTCCATGTACATTCACACCTTAGAATGCTTGCTATATCTGCTAGGGTGTTACAGCATGCAGTGTGGTCTGGCTATGGTGTGGGCCTTGACATCTATTAGGGTATTTGAGTATGCTGCTGAGCAGGCCCCAGAGACTCTCAGGTTCATCTGTTATCTGCCTCATGGAATGGTACATATCAGTGGGGTACACCCATTAAATTGTCTGGTATGCTGCAGTTGTGACTGTGGGTTAGCATGAGCATATGTTTTACGACACTTATTCTGCCATGCAAGTGGTGAATACTTTCAGGACTCCATAGTTACCATTGCATGTGTTGTTACACCTTTCTGCCTACTGTTTGTACATTTCACATGGAGTCTGTGGGGCATCCCTGTAAGTCATTCACTGTTGCTATGTCTAGGCTCTTAACTATTCAAATGTGGTGGTGTCAGACCTCTCATGTGTACAAATATTTGCAGGTTGTCCACATTTCTGCCTCATATTTTGGTCAATATCTCATGCACAACTTTTTCTGGCAAATCACTCTGGGCTCAAGTCAGAATATAGTGACAAACATTCAAGTTTCAGACTTCATACCCTTCCAAACATCCCACAAAATGCAGACCCTGTTACTCTCTGAACTGTCTGCATTTGTTGTAACATTATTTGTAATGTGTCCCTGGTTTTGGGCCTTTGCTCCACATATTTTATTACTTGGTCCGGATGTGTTCCTGTAAGAGGTTGTGGGGTATGGGCAGTGATTATCCTGATGTGAGTATGTGTGTGGCTTGCAAGGTGCTACAGTGACATTATTACCTACTAGCTACCAACTAGCATGGCTGTTTCTGTTCACACACTACTATTATGGAAATCCACTAGTTTTGACAGTAATTCTAAATGACATGCTTTGTGTACTACACATCTTATATTCCCTTTACATTCATTCCTACTATTACATGATATATTTATTTTAGCACAATGTTCTTCTATAAGAGTCATAGCTTAGTGGTAAGTCATGCAGACTACTGTTTCCAAGGTCCTGGGTTCGGGACTGACAGTGGGAATTTATTTTGCTTTTGAACTGACTACAGGACCTGTCAATCAGAGTGACTAAGGCACTTTTAAGCAGTTGTAACCAGGTTAGTGCTGGTTTGCGTGGAGCTCACGCATGTGCACTAGCGTTTAGCTCCGCGCACACAAGCGCACACCCGCTTACAACCGCTTAAACGTGCTTACTCTTGCGTACACCCGCTTTATTTTCTTTGAAAGAAATGAAAATGGGGAGACAGGAAAGTGGTGAAAAAGGGGTCACAGAGAGGGTAAGACAGTAGGGAAACAAGCTTGGGATTTGCAGGAGGGATGTAGGTAAGGCCCATAGCTGCCCATTTCTTCATCAGCAACAGCTGTGCATATGTTTGTAATTTGGTGTGACATTTGATACCTTCCACCCCTGAGAGAGGTGTAAGGACAACAATAATACTTGTTGTACAGCCAATTGTAATTGATAGTTTCCATGTCTGGTAGACATATGTGCGGAATGGGCAGCTATGTATGGGGAGTAATTTTTTTGTGGGTACAGAGTGCCCTTTTTTTTTTTTTTTTTTCAGGTGAGAGTGGTATGTCAGGTGAAGGAAGTCGGTATAGCTGGGGAGATAGGTTGGGTAGGTCAACAGACAAGACAAACAAGACGCATACAGGGGCGGTGTATGACACGTGTGGGGGGGTTACACAATTGACGGGGACGGAGGTTTGGATATCCAGAGCCCATGAGCCCACAGATGGCAACAGTGGAACTGATATCCCCACCCATGGGCAGTTGCGACTGTTCCTTCACTGCCCAGGACGGGGCTGTGCTGGGGGCTGTGTAGGCTGAGCAACAGGCATGCCCGTAAGTTGTGCCACCTGTGCCTCAAGCTGGCGTAGGGGCTTGAGAACAGAGTCCTGGATCTCCCTACGCACCACAGTCTGGACGCTACGGAGGGTGAGTGGTGGTTCTCCTCCGGCCACGCTTGCAGAGGGGGGACGGGCCCCATCCCCTGCAGCACTTCCACCCACAGGTGGCACAGGGCCACCGGAGGAGGGTCCAGACTGGGCACTAGTGCCAGGTGCACTCGCCAGCTGAGGTGGGAGAGGTGGGTTCGCTGGAACCCGCCTTCCCTGTCGTCCTATGTTTTGCATTATGTCATGACAGTTTGGGTTAGTAACATACAATACCATTCACAATTAGTTGTAACAGCATGCATTAGTATTCCCATTAACCAAACACCCATTTATTCACACCATTGAACAGCAAGCATAACACATGCATAATTTGAACAGCAATACACAGTCCAACAACATGCAGGGTTGATTGATGGCAACAGGCCATCAGGTTTGGATGTATGAACAGGGCAGATGCATCAACGGACATGCAAATATTTATGACCCATGAGGACAAATGTCCAGGGGTGTTAATTGTGATTGCACATACCATTTTCACGTGGAATGGATTATATGTGGTTATAGGGTGGGGTGAAGAAAATATTATTAACACCTTCAAATACCAATACATATGCTGTACATTTCTAATAGCTACAGATATATACACACTACTGTTCTAACTACAGTTTCCTATATGATAACTACTTCAATTTGGTGATAGGACTGTTACTGCTACATCAATATACATTTTATTGTTATTCATACAGGTTCATATCTGGCTTTGTTCAGCTACATCATCCTGCTACATTTGCTTTATATAGCTATAGACAACTGTGGATGTTTGATATTTCAGACAATCATACTATCTGCATATTGCAGACTGAGAGCAGCATATCCAGATTTTGGGATACACATTCCAGCTGCAGCAACACTTTGGACACATTTCGCAGTTTGTTTCTACTTGTCACATTCATTTCATTCTGTACTGACTGCAGTATACTTTATACAGGGGTTATTACTACTTTATTGGTGGATTCATAACTCTTTCTCACACCCTCTCACTTGTTTTCATTTTACTATTCAGGATGGTACTTACTTCTAGGCTTTATTGACATGTTTTACCTGTAGTTATTACAATCCTTTCCAGCAGTCTCACTTCTGTCATGTTTCAGTATTTCAACAGGGATATATTTCACACATGTGAGTTGCTCATCTTCTGCAGCTGTACTTTTCAGCCTGTTGCAGGTTGTGCACTATGATATTATAGGTGGGGCATCTTTATTTCAGACTTTATTTTCAGACATTTTCATTTTTCTGTTTGTATTTCAGACTGCAACACACTTTTGTAATCAAGCAATACTTGCAAACACTTTTACACTGTTACTTGCACATTTTATTACTTAGTGACTACACTGCACTCTTTTGCTAACTGTCATACTTTTATATTTCTTTACAGTTACTGGGAGTGGATTACTGACCTGCCTGGTGGCGCAACCGCACCAGCCTATCGCCATAGGCTCTGCGGTTCGCAGAACGGACACCTGCAGCTGTAATATAAATGAAGTAATATTGGAATACACATCTCCATAATATCAGCTAATTTAATTTCTTACATACATAATTAAATGTAACTTACTCAGTAGTGGGGCGTTGGGCATTTGCCGGGCCTCCTGGATCCAAAGGCTCAATTGGTCCTGCTTGCATCTCTTCAGGTCCGCATGGTGGTGACGGACCTGCTCACCAGTCCTTGGAATCCCTGTGGCACTGGTAAGATCATGAGCCAACCGGTCCCATGTCTCAGCCCTATATGCTCCCCACAGGACCTGGCCCTGCATGAGTTGGGCCTCATGATTGTGGACTAGGAGCCAGACCATGTATCTGGACTCCTCAACGCCCCACCTCTGTGCTCGAAAGCAACTACCCTCACCTTCACCTGACATTCTGGCTGCAAGTCAGTTCTACAATCATTTATGCTGTGTATTCCCACCTATGGGGCTTATATATGCCATTTTTCCCGCACTTATCTGTGATTGGCCATTTTGGAATTGTATCCACTTCACAAAACCTGCTTTGTCATGCTCCACTTTCTATTCATCCCTATATATTTGCTATTACTGCATTTCTGAGTACAGCTGTCGTAGCTTAGTGATTCAGTAACTTGACTATGGTGCATGGTATCCTGGGTTCGAACCTGGCCACTGCTTTTTATATTTTATGACTGTCTAGACAGGCTAGGGGGTGTGTCTGTGTAAAGGCAGTTTTGTTACAGCTTGCTCAACGTTGCCCGTCGGTTAGCTTGTTGGCGTGGTGCGCAGCTCCGCGCAAAAGGGCTGCATTGGCTTACGCCTCATTTGGCTGTCAGCATGCATAGGACGCTCAGCTCAGCTAGGGGCACACAGTTTCAGCGTGTGAAACCATTGCTCACCTATGGGCACTCATTTTGCACCTGTTAAACCACTGCTCACCTACGGGCAGATGCACTCACCTTGTTAAACTGTAGCTCAGCTATAGGCACATCTGGCATTTTTTTATTGTTTTGTTACCTCACATTTCTTCAAAATAAATGGACTAGTTCATTACATTTTACATAAAATGTGATTTTATATGTGTACATGTTTGTCAGGGACTTGTTTCGTGCTTATTTTGCAAAATATAAAAGTTGGCGTTGTGGGGGCTCGAACCATGAATGCCTGCTCTTCAGCTGATGTCTCTACCTCTACGCTATTGCCTTCTTGGCTTACTTTGCATATTTAGTTCTTATATGCTTTCCCACTGACTGCTAACTGTAGCTGCGCTACAGGCACGCCCGCGCAAACGAGCACACTCACGGTTAAACATCTTTACAATTTAAAAAAATATATCACATGTTCATTAATATATTTTCTGTTCATAGTCTGTGGGGGCATGTGTTGTGTTGTGTTTATTCACATTTCCGTGGACTCTGTTGTGGGTGTTTACTTTGGGCACTTTTACTCTTCTGGGGGTGTGTCTGCTTGCAGGGCTCGGCCTACGGACACGCCCCCTACTGTCTTACATGGACCGTGTTAGACTTAGGTGTGATTCAGCATGCTCTCATGAATATGCAGAGCATGCTGACATCACTCCGTTTAACTGCAGCCTCCGTGGAAGAGTTATAACTCTTACACGGAGGCTTCGTGAATCCTGCCCTTTGTCTTGTCTGTGTGTTTTATTTATATAATGGGATAGCTACCTTGAAGAATACTGTTATGTTTCCTTCACCCTTTGATTATAATTGTTGTTTAAATCTTAGCTTCACTTTACTTTGACAAGTCAACAGCTTGTCTGTGGGGTTTTGTGAAGCTGTTTCATTGTTGTATATAAAATAAACTATTTTAAATTGAATATGGTAATATTAGACCTCTGCTTCAATTTTATGCTTGTCTGTTTGATTATAATGGAAGGGAAATGCTTTACCTATGAATGTGCATGTTAAACTGATTGTTCATGCTTGAAAACCAGTTATGTACATGTTGCTAGGGTAACCAGAACTATTTCCAGTCTAAAAGTAACACCTATGCAACTGCTGTCTTGTGTATTGCAGCTGAGGGATTTTCTTGTCGCTTGAAACTACTACCCTCATGGCTATGGCGGGAATATAATTTTTAAACAATTACTATCAGGTAAGGGCAATATTTGACTAGCTTATGCAATTTCTTTCAATGGAGCTGTACTATTAAGTCGCAATGCTGACTAGAAGCATGCCAAGATGCCGGGCTCCTTATTAACATGTATTTCATTGAATTGCAGTATTCATGCTTATTTTATATCATGGAAATCATTTCACTACATTTACTTTGTCTCAACTGATTTCATACAGTGTCAAACAGTCATTGCAATTAAGACAACAAGTAAATCCAACCATATTAACCAATAGTGGGCATTCAGCACAGTTTAACTACTAAATGTAATCTAAATGCATTTGTGTATGGAGAAATTAGTAATTCACAGTATATTATCATTTAACCATAAAGGGAGCCACATATTTGTGCTCAGTCACTATAGTATATTGTACCATGTACTTGAATAAAAACTACAGTACATTAAATGTAAATAAGACACGTACATTATGATCATTCCATTTTTATACATCAGCTAAGAAACTTTAATAAATTGTAACCACTTCTCTTGTAGTTAGTTTTAACCCTTAAAGGACAACAACGCAATATTAAAGCAGATTGCTCAACCTGCTGTCTCTTTTAGTCCCTGTTCATTGATACAGCCTTGAAAAATCACCCTTGCAGCTTTAAAAACTATTCCACTCAGCTGTTTTCCCTGTTAGGCTTCTTACCTTTCTGTACTGTTTTACTTTCACTTTGAAAACCAAGTTGAAAAACCTCTAGCTGGCTCTGAAATGATGATGTCACATCTGTCAGAGCATGTGCTCAAGCTACCAGGACATTTCCTCCCCTAAAGTGAACGAATCCCTGCCTGATTTGCATGATGTATAGAAGAGCCTGTGGACCTCCCACATTGTGATGTCAGAGCTGTCTTGCCCAGCCCACTCTTAACCTAGCAAAAATGTTAAACTATAATCTCACTTTTCTGAAGAGCCCTACCAATATGTGACAAAGTACAGGCAGAAGCACAGTAACAGCTGCAAAAACTAAGTGCATAAATTTGCAATGACCATGCGTAGACATTAATTGCATGCTTTTACGTAAGAAGCAGATGTCTGTCACAATTAATCGACAACACTACATCAGATTACAAGAAGTATGCATTACAATAATTTTCTTAAACTACCACTTAAAAAAGCATGTGGGTGCTGTCATGCCAGTCTGTGAAATATTTTGTGTTTATAGTGCATAATTTGTTAGCTATTTAACCAAACAGGAAGGAAAAATAAGTGGGAGTTTGATGTTTTGCAAAACAGTGATTATTCCCAATGCTATGGAGCTTGGTTCTAAATTTGACAGGAGGAGTGCAACAAAAAAATCTCCCACTGTAAGGAAGGAAAGGCTGACAAGAAAATAGTACATTAGTCTGATCACCTTCTGTGAGCTGTCAATCGCATGCAGATAATGGGTCAAATTATCCTTCGCTCTTTGACAGCTAGGGAAGTTAGGTGTGAAGGGGAGTGGAGATACTGTGAAGTGCTGATTTCAGCCATCACAAAAGAAGTCAATTTAGCATTTCTAAGAAGAAAGAGCAATAAAATACACTTTTCATTTCTGTTCTGTAGCATTTGCACTGCTTGTGTTTGAAGTAGTTATTGAAAAAGGATAACATTTTAACCAAAGGTAGGTGACTATAACACAGCAGTGAATGCCTATAAAACCAGTGGAATGACAGGGGCTTTAGGGAAAACGTGGCAGATCTGATGCAATTTTTTGGAGACAAACAATGCATTCTGGGGTACTTAGAGGTAGACTAAACAGTCATAATTATTTCAAGATGCCAGACCCCATGTGGCCAGAGTCAGAAATTGCATATAAAAATATCTAAAAAGCTCTAAATAGTAGCAGAGTGGTGTTAAAATTTAAGAAACACCAAACCATGATGAAATAAACATGTTTTTTGAGTCTGTGGGTGTGGTTGTCCTTTAATGCCTCTATCTAAGTACTAGCAGTTTAAAAAAAAAAACTATATAGGCTATTAGTGAGAAAGAGGAAGAAGGAAAAAGATGTTGATTTATATTTAAGCAAATGTATATTTTTCCTTATTTAGAACTGTCTATATATGTGTATAAACTGTAACATGCTTATATATTGTTAAGAAAATGCATATTAATTAGTTTAAAATATCTTACTGTATGTTGCTAATAAATGCTGACTGTGAGATTTTACTTTACCTTATTTAACTTAGAACTGCTGATTTGTGATAAGTGAAGAACAACATTGGTTATTTGGTGGTTAGCTGTAAAGTACAAATAATTCAATTATTTTTCTTTTAATTTCTTCTTCTTTTCACTAGTTTTTCCAGTTATTTTTTTCTGCTTGTCTCTTTAATGAACTGTTATTTCATTCCATAGCTTCCATTTTATCCAGTGCATCATTTGTTTTTAAGTATGATATATCATTACTTTCCATTTAAGGTGCTACGCCAAAATCTTTTACTAGAGTAATTTCTGTAGAAACACATAATGAAACCACATAGTGTATCATTGCAATGTTGAAGATGGTCAGAAATCCTGGAAGAGGAAATCATACTAAATTGGTTGAGCATTTGGAGTTTAAAGACTGAGAGTGCGATATGTTATGCTTATTCAATTATCTAACAGGTTTATTTGTGCATAGTTCCATTTGAAATAGAACAGAAAAATCACTATCTATAATGTTCTGCTTACAATGTGTAACAATACTTTTATCATGAGTTCCAATTTTGCGGTGTTACTTCACATGCCTTTTGAGTGCTGCAGCAGCTATGATGAACTTACAGGATCATAGAAGGTTACTAGGCTATTAAGGCAGAGGTCATTTCAAGTGAAGCTATTTCATCCCAATGTAAAACCATAGATACACTAGTCAATACCCAGGATTGCATTTATTAATGACTGCCCATGGCTAAGAGGGCTGCAGGCACTATCCCCAGTAAGAATCTATGATGCCCCATCCACTCATCCAGGTTCCTTTTGAACAGTGTCATAGAGGTGCTCTGCTTCACATGAATTGGTAACCTATTACAAAGATGCAGCAGTCACTAGGAGACATACTTGTCCCTCCAGTATGTCCTATTCAAGTTTCTGGACATATTTAGGTCCCTGGAATGGGTAGCTCTAGTCGCGTTTGATTTACAGATGTGCAGCAAATTCATTATGTTTAGGTTGGAGATTGCTCTGTAAGCCAGGCAGAAGTCTCCCCTAAGAAGTCTATATGATACTAAGTATAGTGACAGGGACTTTAGTCAGTTTGTGTAAGGCTGTGCTGGAGTCCCTTGATCTTTTTCGTTAGAATAGTCTGATG
This sequence comes from Protopterus annectens, assembly GCF_019279795.1. Taxonomy (NCBI): domain Eukaryota; kingdom Metazoa; phylum Chordata; order Ceratodontiformes; family Protopteridae; genus Protopterus; species Protopterus annectens. The sequence continues at coordinate 873,763,777 of NC_056726.1, forward strand.
TCTCTCCAACTGCTGCAGGTGCCAAAAAGGGTGTTATACTCAATTATGGGCCAGATTAGTGATGAATATGGAGGGGTTATAGCCTCCTCTGCTCTAGAAGCTATGGCTTTGCTAATCAAGTGTGCTATGTATAAAGCCTTCCTTACTACAGTAGATGCATGGTGGTCAAAGATAAGGTTGCAGTCTACTTGTGATCCCAGATCTCTTACCACTTGTAGATACATAGGGTCATAATTATCTTCTTTTGGCTGTTCCCTTTAGAGGTCTCCACAGCAGATCATCTGTTTCCATTTCTTCCTGTCCTCTGCATCTTGCTCTGTCACACCAACCACCTGCGTGTCCTCTCTCACCACATCCATAAACCTTATCTTAGGCCTTCCTCTTTTCCTGTTACCTGGTAGCTTTATCCTTAGCATCTTTTTCTCAATATACTCAGCATCCCTCCTCAGCACATGTCCAAACCTACGTAATCTTGCCTCTCTGGCTTTGTCTCCAAACCTTCCAACCTGGGCTGACCCTCTAATATAGTTATTCCTAATCATGTCCACCCTCGTCACACCCAGTGTAAATCTTAACATCTTTAACTCTGCCACATCCAGCTCAAACTCCTGCCTTTTTGTCAATGCCACTGTCTCCAACCCATGTAACATAGTTGGTCTCACTACCCTCTTGTAGACCTTCCCTTTCACTCTTACTGGTACTCGTCTGTCACAAATCACTCCTGACACTCTTCTCCACCAACTCCATCCTGCCTGTACTCTCTTCTTCACCTCTCTTCCACACTCACCGTTACTCTGAACTATTGATCCCAAGTATTTAGACTCATCCACCTTCACCACCTCTACTCCTTGCATCCTCACCATTCCTCTATCCTCCTTCTCATTCACACACATATATTCTGTCTTAGTCCTGCTGACCTTCATTCCTGTCTCTCTAGAGCATATCTCCATCTTTCCAGGGTCTCCTCCACCTGTTCCCTACTCTCACTACAGATCACAATGTCATCTGTAAACGTCATAGTCCACGGGGACTCCTGTCTCATCTCGTCTGTCAACCTGTCTATCACCATTGCAAATAAGAAAGGGCTCAGAGCTGATCCTTGAAGTAACCCCACCTGCACCTTAAACGCATCTGTCATTCCCACCGCAGACATCACCACTGTCACACTACCCTCGTACATATCCTGTACCACTCATACACTCCCGTCTTCCTCATACAATACCACAACTCCTCTCTAGGCACCCTGTCATATGCTTTCTCTAAGTCTACAAAAACACAATGCAACTCCTTCTGACCTTCTCTGTACTTCTCCATCAACACTCTCAGAGCAAACATCACATCTGTAGTGTCTTTCCCGCAATGAAACCATACTGCTGATCACTAATCATCACGTCCCTTCTTAATCTAGCTTCCACTACTCTTTCCCATAACTTTTAGATAGGGGTATTGTTTTTAATTTGATAGTGTGAAGGGAAATTGTTTTTACCAAATGGAATGATAATGCATTTCTTTGCATTAAGTTTGAGACTGTGACAAAGACACCAGTCCAAGGGAGCCCGCAGGATTTTTTGCAGGGGGGCGCAAACCTGGAACACCGCCCCAACCCCACCCCCTTCAAAGCACCACCCCAAACCCCACCCCCTTCACCCCCGACCCACCACACACACACAGCCATTCCAGTAACTCATTACTTGGCTATTTCTCCCCAGTTGCCTTAAACACTGTTCAAAACTCTCTGTGTGCATATTGTTTTATGCATTACTTCTACAATGATTACAGATACTTGGTTTTAATTTTCAACTTTTATTTCAAATTTTAGGGCCTCAAGGCCAATAGCTTAGTAACCTCCTATTTTATAGCACAAACACTGATAGTCATTTCCTAAACTTAAACAAAGAAATAGTCTTACGATGAAAACAGACTTAGCATTAAAACTCCTCTACCTTTGAAACTCGCATGCACTGAAACAGCATTTAAACCCACATTCAAAGAAAATGCATCTGGACAGTGGCAGGTTAAGTTTACATTTGGACTGTTTTCAAATCATAGGCCCCTTGCACACATTTCAGAACCATGCATAACTGCTTTGATTCGCCTTCCTGACTGTATTAATTATAATATATAATAACTGAATTATATCCCTTGTTAATACAGCACCACTTAGAGTGTGTTTTATAGTTTTTAACATTTTTTCCATTAAGCAATGAAACAAAACATATGAACCAATAATGACAAATTGCCCAATTCAGAACATTTCAACCATAAAAGGCCACTTAAACGTCTATCATTACAATCTACCAATATCAGTCAATATGCACAATCTCTGCAGAAGTAAAATCATCTGAATAATTTCACATTAAAGAGATCTGAAACTAATGGAGAGGTTGTTGCTAAAAAAACAGCTTTATATTTCAATGTTTCATCTACAAATTCAGTGCCTAATGCCCTTAAACAATAAATTGCCTATGTTACATTTTAAAAAAATGCTAAGCTTGTATATTGCAATAGGAATAAGTGGCAAGCGGAAACACATGTTCATAGTTACTAGGCATCTCATCCAAAGGAGGACATACTCAGGACTGCAGCACTCCACCCCCTTAAAACACAAATCTACATGTGGTGGGAGTAGCCTACAGCCCTCTACATCAAGATGCAAGCATGCTACCTGCTATGCTACTAAGACTGTTCTGACATTCTGCACCACAACAGTGATACCATTTGCTAAACAAAACAGTTGCACATTTTAAGCAGACTTAGCATGAACAACAGTAAACATCTCTTCCCTTGAAGCTCACAATTCCTTGAAAATATATGTGAAAATAAATTCCACCTGCTAACTCTAAATAGGGCATTTCACTCTCACACATAGATACCTCAACCTCTTAGTGCAAGAAATCTGGACAAAGCCTAAAATAAATAGGGACGGATTATAAATATTGCTCTCATGAATGTAATAATTGTAGAATAACAGGATTTGTGTTAGTATGCATTTTTCTAAAGGATATGACATCTAAAACTCAAATGTCTGTTATTATTTAGCAACTTCAATCCTTTTTATTTATTTGGCATTTGTTAACCGGGATAGTCCATCTGTGCAAAATCCCTTTTTCAGTGGAGGCCCGGGGAGAAAAGCTCAGGAGGAATATGGGGCAGAAATCTGGACATTCTGAAAAAAACCTGGACAGCTGAACACACACACACACACACACACACACACACACACACACACACACACACACACACACACACACACACACACACACACTACCTCTCAATCTCTTAGCACAAGAAATTTGGAAAAAGCCTGCTATAATGTTGGGGACAAAGGCCCAAACTAGGGCCACATTTAGAAAGTTGCTAGAATTACAGGATTTGTGTGAGAATGAATTTTCTACAGGATATGAAGTCTGAAAATCAAATACATGTTATTATTTAGTAACTTTAATCCTTAGCTCATCCCAGCGATTTGTCAAAAAAAACTGAATTTTTATGAGGAACAGACCAAAAAGATAAGGCAAAAGTCTGGACATTCTGTGGAAATCTGTACAGTTGATAGGTATGACACACACATACATCCCTGACCCCCTTAGAAAGTGCATAGAACAACAAAGTTTGCATTAGTATGCATTTTCTGAGGATATGAAGTCAAACTCAAATGCCCGCCATTAATTTCTGACTTCAGTCTTCAGTGATTTGCCAAAAGAACACAATTTTATGAGAAACAAACTGAAAATATGAGACAAAAATCTGAATTGTGAGGTATGAAAGTTTTCTACAACCAATAAACATTTTTAAGAAAAGAAAATAGCACAATACATACATTACTTCATAAATACTGTCATACTTCCATGGATTTATATCACTTATTGTTTATTTTGACCTTTAACATGCAAGATTTTGTAGGCATATATGCAAACAAGGAGCCATATTGTCTGTAAAAGAAAAAAAAAAAGAAAAAGAAAAACTCTCTATCATGCTCTGTCTAGGCCAATGGACTGTCTAAGTGCAGGCTGCATCTTCACAGTCTTTAGACAGCAGACTGCTTACAACCAAGCTTCACAGGATCATAAGAGGTTACTAGGCTAATGGCCCTGAGGCCCTTACAAGCCTAGCCAAGTTTTTCCCTCTTTTAAATGGTGCTATTAGTAGACCTGACTCAACAACAGACACAGGAGAAGATACATTTTTAAGTTTCTGCTTTTTCTTCCTAGGGAAATCCCTGGAATGGGACTGACTCATGACAGGAACACTAGCCTGGAATCAGGTACCTTACCCCAGCTAAGCAGTATACCTTCAACCACTCATATCTGGAAGGTCAACCAAAGTGTTTTTTCCTTGCCAAGTGAATCAACTCTATAGCTGCAGGGAATATGTCAATCTCCCAGTTATTAATGGCTTCCTGAAGAGCTACAGCTAGAGGAACCAGAAGGCAAAAGATGGATCATCCAAGGAAACAGCTTTGGCCACAAAGGAGTCACTCATCAATGACTGAGGCAGTGATGGAGACAGACACCCAAGGACTTCTTAACTTTCTTCTTGCCCACTGCGTGGCGCACATCTACAGTTATCCCACTCCATAAGGGGCGATCCAACTTGGATCCTGGGAACTACCGCTCCATCAGTCTGACGAGCCTGATCTGCAAGTCCATGGAAAGTATTATCACGGAACTTATAAAAAAAGAGATTGACAACCTACAAACACTGTACCCCACCCAAGTTTGGGTTCGTGAAGGGCTGATCTTGTCTCCTGAACTTGATTGACTTCTTTGAATCAGTCTCCAGAGCAGTGGAGGAGGGTAAGGTGGTCCACACAGCCTATCTGGACCTTGTCAAGGCCTTTGACACCATCCCCCACTCTGGAATCATAGATAAACTTACTAAGCTGGGCACTGATCCCTACGTCACTCGATGGGTTGCCAACTGGCTTACTGACAGAACCCACAATTTAAAAGTAGCTGACGCCAAATCCATCTCCAAACAAGTGACAAGTGGAGTACCTCAGAGTTCAGTCCTGGGACCAGTCTTGTTTGGCATCTACTTCTCTGACATACAGGCCAATACTAAGGGACTCTGGCTAACAAAGTTTGCAGATGACTACAAACTGGGAGCCATTATGGAATCTCCAAAGGATGGAGATACTCTACAAAAGGGCCTTACAGAAACAGATGCTTGGTGCCAGAGCCATGGGTTCAAGCTCAGTGCCTAGAAATGTATAGTTATCCCCTTAGGGAAAAAACATGTACCCGTGAATTACCACATAGGTGGCAGTACACTACACCGAAAGTGTGATAAGAGACTTAGGGACACAGGTGGGCAGTGGTCTCACCTTCGATAACCACATCGCCAGTCAGGAAATCCTTCTATGTGGCACACCTCATCACTAAGGGCTTTTCATCCAGAAAAAAAGGAGGTCATTGTCTCACTGTACTCATCCCTCATTAGACCCATTATAGAATACAATGCCCCATTTGGTATGTACCTCTCAAGACATCTGCAACAACTGGAAAGGCCACAGAAATACCTCACTAAAAGAATCACAGGCCTAAAGCAAATACCCTATGCTGTAGAAATATAACCTATAACCTTCTACTTCAAGATGCAAGTATGCTACCTGCTGTGCTACTAACACTGCTTTAAAATTTTATATGACAATAGTGATACCATTTGCTGAACAAAACAGTTGTACATTTTAAGCAAACTTAGCATGAGCAGCAGTAAATTTTTCTTCCCTTGAAGCTCACAATTCCTTAAAAATGCACTTGAAAATAGATTCCACCTGCTAACTCTAACTAGGACATTTCACTCTCTCTCACACACACCTTCCTCATCTTAGTGCAATAAATCTGGACAAAGCCTAAAATAAACAAACAGGGACAGATTATAAATATTGCCTTCATGAACTTAGAAAATTGCTAAAAATAACAGAATTTGTTAGTATGCATTTTTCTAAAAGATATGAAGTCTAAAACTCAAATGTCTGTTATTATTTAGCAACTTCAATCCTTTTAGGGGGAATACGGGGCAAAAATCTGTACAGCTGAGGGGTATGCTACCTCACTCTTATACATACATACATACACACACGCACACACACTACCTCTCAATCTCTTAGCACAAGAAATCTGGACAAAGCCTGTTATAATGTTGGGACAAGGGCCCAAAACTAGGGACCCATTTAGAAAGTTGCTGCAATAACAGGATTTGTGTTAGAATGCGTTTTCTAAGGGATGAAGTCTGAAGCTGAAACAAATGTCATTATTTAGCAACTTTAATCCTTAGCTCATCCCAGTGATGTCAAAAAAATAATTTTTATGAGGAACAGACCAAAAATATGAGGCAAAAATTTGGACATTCTGTGAAAATCTTTACAGTTCTAAGTTATGACACACACAAATACATACCCCTACCTCCATAGAAAGTGGATAGAAGAACAAGTTTTGTATTAGCATGCATTTTCTGAGGATATGAAGCCTAAAACTCAAATGTCTGCCAATATTTTGACTTCAATCCTTAGTGATTTGCAAGAAAAAACCCAATTTCATGAGAAACAAACCAAAAATATGAGGCAAAAATCTGGATAATTGTGAGGTATGACCCCCCTTACTTACATACACACACAGACCTACCTCCCTCTCTGTAGAGCAGGTGTTTGCTTTACCACTAGTTGTCTTTAAGTGAAGGAGTTCAAAGAGTGCTGCATCATTTGTAGTATAGAAGTCTAAGCTGAAATCACCCCTCAGGAGTCTGTATGACATTAAAGAGAGGGGCAAAGCATTTAGTCTATCAGAATGGCTAAGGGTACTCAGACCTGAGATCTTTTTAGAGAGGAAACTGAGGGCTCTCAAGTTGCTTTAGATGCTTAGGGAGGTATATGCCATAGGGTACATGCTTCAAATAGCAAGCTAGTTATTATCCAAAATCCAATCGTAATCCTCTGTGTTAAACATTGATCAGTGCTACTATGCTCTAGCCTCACATAAAAGTTTCAACAGCAGCACCACAGAACAGAGTTGGAAACATGTAACAGCCTTAAAAGCTGTAGTACAATTTGCACTGAGTTTTGACTGATGTAACAAACTAGGTTGTTAAAAGGAATAAATACAAAAAGCAGTGTACACGGCCTACAACACAAATTGTAATATAGCGCAAGTACAAAAATTAAAAACCACCACTCAAAGCTATAAATGGACCAAGAGAGCAGCATTTTTACTGCATTTAAAGAATATTTAAAAATGCATAAATAGCATTGAGTGGTCAGTACTTGTACACTTTTAGGCCTTCCACACATGTTACACATTCACACTACAAAAGACATGTTAACGATGAGACACTTTGAAAATGTCTTGTTTGTAGCTATAGTCAGGAAAAATGCATAAGGTCAGTATAGTAATAGAAATCTCGAAGCACTTCCTTTACAGACAAGGTACGCACACAAGTAGATTATATATATGTTTAATCAGAAAAACAGTTTTATCATATATTCAGATGCATACGTTAATGTCTGCATCACCTAATCATTTTAACCACTATAAATAAGAGCTAACTTATTCAATCACTAATAGTACCAAAAAACAAAAAAACAAAACAAAAAAACAGACAATTCAAAAGTGGAAAAGCTACAGTAAAGTACTAGATATATACATTTAATTAGTTTTTATTTCTTACAATGACCTAAAGCTTACATGTGATTTGTTTTGGAAGTAACCAGCATCTCACCCAGCAGTGTTATTTTGTAAACACCGTCCATATGTCACTATCAAGTGAAATGGAATGCAGTTTACAGAGTATTGGCCTTCCTGCCTTGCTATCTCCATAAAAAAACTACACATACCTCCAACACTTTTAGTCAGATATTCCATGGCTGTGCTTAGTTTAACAGTACTTATTTTAACAGTAAGCAAACATCTTAAAGTACACTGAGCAAAAGTGGAATATGCATAAAATACATTTTAAGCTATTTATGTTTCTTAATTTACATATCCTTCACCAGCAACACATAGAAGCGATCAGTTGGGATAGTTTAATGTCCTTTCTTGAAAGATCACGTAATGAATAACTTACACAAATTAAAAAGCTAGCAGACTACATGTCAACATTAACAATGCATAACTGCATTTATTTTACACAAATACGATTTTAAAATGCCCAGAGCTTGTATCCCTTTCTCACAACTGCCCATCTCTCACCCTGTTGTTGGTCCTAAGGTCTCATTAAACTTCCCAGACAAGCATGCACACTTTACTCAAATGGCAGGCTCCGGTCAGGCCTCATGACTATGCAGATAGGATCTTTCCACAAATTAGAACACTCACTGTTTTCTTTAACAGCTTCCATTAACTCTGTCTTCACTTTTACATCCTGCCGACATGGTTAACAGGAACTTGATTTGTGCGATCCGCAGGTCGGGATTTTTTATTTCCAAGAACAGAAAACCAGCTCTAGGTACCAGAACACACTGAATGAAATGCACCTACATTTGAAACACTAGTAGCAGCCCTCCCTGAGTCGCACAGAAGACGAAAACAGTTCACAAACACCTGTTGCATTTGTGGGACTGGACAGAATGTAAAGGGCATTCTTAAAGAGGAACGCCCTTTAAAAAAAAAAAATACTTTTTTTTTTTTTTTTTTTAAATTAAAATAAATTTCTCCGCCAGCCCGGTTCCAGGGGGGGTGCAAGTGCACCCCTTTGCACCTGCCTGCGGGTGCCCTTGCACCAGTCATTGGTCTGCATAAGACCCACTTGAAATATACTGACATAATTTTGGGATTCTTTAATTGCACCCAGTTTGCAACTGTGGGGATTCTTTAATTGCACCTAGTTTGCAGCCTTCAAACATATTTTCATTGCTGGTAATTGCTGTTAAATTTCAGATATTTTTGTTATGTTCTTTATAACAATGATTTTGCTTCAATCTAGGTTATCAAGCCAGAAAATAAGTAACCGTTATAGAAGCTTCAGCTACTGGGCATGCTAAAGATTCCATTGCCAAGATCAGGTAAGTTCAGCAGAAAGTTTAGCAGGTGTATGATTATGTTTTCCTACTTTTACTTTCCTGAACTGGCTATGCAGTATAGTTCTAGGAAATTACTAAACAACAACATGCCATTTAAAAAAAAAAATCTGCTTTTCTGCAACAAATTTGCAACACACTGATTAGTATTAATAATTGCAAACACTATCTTTTATTTAATATATGCCTAAAAGACTTGGCACATGGTGGGAGAACAGATTTCAGAAATGAATAAACCAAATGTTACTTAATACTGGGTTTGCAAGCAAGAGACTAGTGCAATAGAAACTTCGGGTGAGCCAGTAAAGAATAATGTAACATCCAATGTTAATAAAACTAAGATCAACTTATTAAGCATACTACACAGTGCCAAAATGATTCTAGAAAGGCACTGTGTTACCTTGCTTTCATAACTGTAATTTATGCAGCAGAATTCGGCAGTAGCATAATTGTAAACAATAGCCTGGGATTCATTAATGTCCTGTGCATGTCATGTTGGATATAACACAAATGGCAGTCCTGCTCAACGAGCAGCATTGCTAATTAAAAATGCAAAAAGCCAAGGCACACAGCCTGATCAGCAGCATCAGCTCAAGTCCACAACTCAAGTTCATGGCTACATCAAGGCTTGGCAGGGCTTGACCTATGTGTGTGCATGATGTAAACAAAAGAGTAGGCACAAAAAACTGAGATCTATAAGCGAGGGCACACACACAGTATGACAACAGATATGTAAACTAGGAATGCAGAAAAGCAAAGGAAAGCTTAGCAACAACTGGAAAGTTGATACTTTTATAGATTGCACTGAGTGCATTAATTAATTTATTTATTTTACATTTGTTTACCAGGATAGTCCGACTGGATACATGTCCATTTTCAGCGGAGGCCCGGGGAGAAAGGCTCCCTTTATGGGCATATGCAAAATCACCGGCATTGTCATTCATATTAAAAAAGACAAAACAGTCAATAAATATTCAGAGGAAAAAATGTGCTGTTGGAAAAGATGTACAAGTAGCAAATGTTTGTAACTTTTAATAGCACATATACCAAACTACCAGTACAGGAATTCTATAATGCAAATACATAAATGTGTGGATAAATGGAAAAAAAATAAAGAATACCTTCACATACTGTACAATCAAGTATATAAATAAAAGTTGCAGCAGAAAAATGCATGTTGTCAAGGGCAGGGAATAAAACACAGAACACATCCAAATCATTAGACTTTAATCCAAAAGAATATTCTGCAGAGACAGAAATGTCAAGTGGAACAGAAAAGAAATTCTTATGATGCATAAATTGTTACAGAAATGTAAACCACAATACAAGAGATGTATAAATATGGGAGATGTCATAAAACCTGTACTTAGGTAGAATTCTTGCCAAGGTTGCCAAAAACATTCATGTGAAGACAGTTTATTATCAACTGCATGTATGTATGTGTATGAATATGGATACAAATAAAGGTGTTGTACCAAGACCACTTACGAAAGTTACCTTCAACCTTACCTCTCAACCTATTAGCACAAGAAATCTTGACAAAGCCTGACATAATGGGGGACAAAGGCCCAAAAATAGGGACACATTTCAAATATTAGACTTATATACTTAGAAAGCTGCAATCATGCATTTTCTTAAGGATATGAAGTCTGAAACTCAAATGCATGTCATTATTTAGTGACTTCAATCTTTAGATTATCCCAGTGGTTTGTCAAAAATCCACAATTTTTATAAGGAGCAACCAAAAATATGAGGTAAAAATCTGGACATTCTGCAAAAATCTGTATAGCTGAGGGGTATGGGGCTCGCCCTTCAAGGAGAAATAGTCACAATACATGTGCGCATTATTTCATTATAGTGAATACAGTGTGCTGATTATGCCCCAATATTCAGAAGAAAGACAAATCAGTTAAGCATCAGAGTGGTGTGAGACCTGACCTAAACAAATGTTATGCACCCCCTGCTAAAGTTTTTAAGGTTGGGTCTAGCACTTGCAGAAAAGTATGCCTGTACTGACCAGGTAAAGACAGTGGTAGAATAAAACACTTGGTTCTGCTTGCTGTCCATCGATAATGTGTCCTGACTTTCTGTAATAAACTTAAAAGTTAGCCAAATGACAGGATGTGTGTTTGCCTGCATTTTCTGATGGACATGAACTCTGAAATCTAAATGCCTGTCATTATTTAGTGTCTTCTATTCTCAGTAATTTTTGCAATATTCATGGACATTAATAGGAACAGACCAAACATGCGAGAGAAAACTCTGGTCATTCGGTGAAAAACTGGACAATTAAGATGCATGGGAAGGTCAGTGTTAACAGAAGGGGACTGTGTTACAGTGTCTTCGTGATAGTACTCACTAAGTGTTTTATGGCTTTGAAATCCAGTAAAATATTTAGCATTTTTTAACATTAGTTTGTAGTACATGGAGCGGATAAAAGCTCCATGCACTACAAAGAATTGTGTTGGAGTCTCCAATCCTAACTTATTATTATGTGTTCTCAAGATGGATGCCAAGAAATTCAACTGTTGAGATTCACTCTTGAGTGAGTTTCTTAACATCCATGTCTTGTACACATTATACATTAGTTAGGATCGACAATCTGATCCTAATCCTATATATTGCGTATGAATAACTGCTGCATGCACTGTTTCAGAGTATTATATAATGGGAGTGGAAAGCATGTGCACTCATGTAAGAATCACATTACATGTTTGCTGCTGGAGGCAAATCCTCAGCAGTTTTTGCCAGAAAATAATAAATGACAGTAACTAGTCTCCACTATTGATAAGTCATGGTGCTAGTATGCTAAATGCCATGCAACAGAATATACAATAGATGCATCCTTCTAGTGGACATGCTCACAAGGAAGTGCAGTGATCAGGAGATGAAGATCACCCACCCATTCAAAAGCCATCACAAAATATCAGATATGACATGTGTTGAGCAATCCATTCCTGCATGTCACCAACAATGCCATTATTGTTTTTATATTTTTAAATCCTGATACAAGGTAGACAATGCTGGATATGAAAACATGACCTTTTAATTCAAATATTCTGTAGATAAAGGTTCATAGGTGTGTATTAGGCTATTGGCCTTAGAACCTTTACAAGCCTAGCCCTCCCCTGAAAAAAAGCCTTGGTGCTTAGCCACCTGATGTTAGTTGGCAGTGCCTCTATCCAGTAGGGCAACTGGAGTGATTCCTGGGGTGAACTTTCTGTTACCCATCCACTCATAGAGATTTTTCTTGAAGAGGGCCAGTGAGGTGCTCTGCTTGACATGAATGGGAAGCTTATTCTAGAGTATGGGCAGTCTTTGGGAGATGAACCTGTCCATCCAGCATGTTCTCTTGTTTCTGGTAATGGGTTTCTGATCTCTGGAGCATGTGGCATGGGAGGATTGAGATTTCTTTAGGTCTAGCATTTCAAGTAGGGCTGGGTCAGACATGGCTTTGTAAGTCAAGCAGAGCTCACCTCTAAGTAAACGATAAGAGACTGAGAACAGCTGAAGTTTCTTGAGTCTGTCCATGTAGGACACGTGTTTAAGGCCTAGGATCCTTTTTATGAGGTACGTTTGTGGCCTGTCCAGCTGTTGTATGTGTCTGGTCAGGTACCTGCCAAATGGAGCATTATATTCGATGATTGGTCTAATGATGGATGAGTAGAGAGGGATGATGACCTGTTTCTTCCTGGATGCGAAAGCTTTGGTTATAAGATGTGCCACATAGAAGGACTTTCTGACCACAGTGGCAATGTGGTGGCCAAAGGTGAGGTTGCTGTCTACCTGGGTGCCCAGATCTCCTTTATGGTCCCTTCAGTGTTCAGTGGGTTCCCATTGGTGTGGTCATTAGTGGGAACTGAGTTTTTCCAAAGGGAAAAATAATGCATTATTGGAGTTAAGCTTAAGGTCATGGTTCTGACACCAGTCATTGGACTCATTGAGGCCCTTTTCTAGGATGTGCTGCTGACACCAGAGTAAAAGTTACAGCATTCTTTAAAAAGGAAAATACTTTGAATGCATATGGACTACGTTAAAAAGGGAGTATCCCCTGAAGGATCAAAGCATTGGGTACTGAGACACTGTTCCACTATGTATCATTTCATGGTTTTTACCAAGTCAGACTTTTCCCTGTCAACAAAGACAAATAAGTAAATATAAGCTATGCTTTCCTCTTCACACTTTATTTGAACATCTGTAATGAATTGCAACAATATTCCGGGCTGTGCAGTAACTGATGACACATAAGAAATCACATTATAGCTGTCAGAAAGTACACAATTGATGCAATTATATGAGTAGTGTTTTAGAATGTCAAAAGGTACAAAAACACCTGAGTGATAATAATCCTCTACCTGGGTCTTTGTAACCCTTAAGTAGAATTATGCACAATTATATCAGTTAATTAAGTCAGTTCTTCCTATTAATATTTGTTATTTTATGCAATCAAAGCAGGTACACAATGCTGAATTTGAGCACCTCTCTTAGTACATCATACAGTGGCAGAAAAATACAGACAGTACACAAGTACATCCAGTCACTACAAAAATAAAAACAAATAAGTAAAATAGAAGCCACTGGAACCACAAGTAGCTGATAATGAAGAGGTTTATTAGACTCAAACAACTTTTAAAACTGCTATTAAAAACTTAAGGCTTCTTCAGGCATATCATACAAAAATACAAAGAATACCATCCACCATTTATATAATATAAAAGTGGGTCACATGATAACAATTAGACTCATTTGTGTTTATCTTTCAGTAAAGGCTTTAAAGATACATAGCCATTTAAAACAGGCAAAATGTGTGCCCCTAAGCATTAAATACAATTAAATTATTCATTTTCAGTAAATTCATTAACATTACCCCAACATATATTATTGTCAACTACTCTTAAAATTGAAAATTTAAAACTATGACCAGAGCCATTGTCTCTAATGTGTTTATACAGAGCATTTGTAGCTATTTCTTTTTTAATCTCAGACAGGTGGTTGCAGATACGATCTTTTAAATTCCAGTTCATTTTACCCACATAAAACACTTGACATGCAACACATCTAGCCAGGTAGGCAACATTTTTAGTTTCATAGTTACCATATACATTATATCTAAAGGTCTTGTTAGAAACTGGATGCATAAAGTATTTATCACAACAATTGAAACTACAGGAAGTACATCTGCCACATTGCAAGGTACCATTCTTAATTGGTCATGTCTTCCTAGATATAAGCATCTGCTCTTTATAACATAACAACTGCTTCAGACTTTGATTATTCTTATAACCAAATGGTCTCTCATTGGCTGCCATGTGTAGTTCTGGTATATCATGTAGGATGTGCCATTATTTCCTTAACACTGGCAGTATTTTGATTATATGTTAACATGCATCTAATTTTACCCTGTAGATATTTATTCACTAGTATCTCTTGACTAGCTTCTGAGAACAATGGCTTAGCTGTGGTAGATCTACAGCATTTAAAAACCTTACAGATATCTAGAACTTTCCGCTTATTATACCCTCTTTTAACAAACTCTACAGCAGTGTTATATAGTTGCACCTTCATGTTCTCATTAATCGTGTTCAGCCTTGCAACTCTATAAAGTTGATTCCCAACTATGTTGTCAAACATAAACTACATGTTACTCTCCTCAAAGCACAGTACAATAATTTTGGAATCATAACCTTCTGCTTTTGTAAATGTTAGTACTATCTCAACTCTACACATAACTTTTGTGTATTAATGCAGTCCTGTCCTGCCTTTTATCATTTGTTAGTATATGCCATACTACTTACACTGAGTACAATGTGAACAAATGCCTACCCAGTAGTAGTGCCTAGGTTGTTCAGCAACTGCTGACACCACCCAAGACTTTCTATCACAGTACTTAGAAAGCAAACATTACAAAGAATATCTTGACCAGAATGTTTGTATACATATGGGTAAAGTTCCAAGAAATAAAATTAATAGAGGATGAAAACCTCTCCCTGTTGACAATGTTACTCCATCAAATGTGACATATCACACGTCTTGAGTGATGCAGTCACATCTGCTACTATTTAATTACACACAGAGAATCAAAAACATGTCTATCTAATTGCTCTTTAGAATAATTTATATGACAGTTGTCACAAAACCCAAAGTAAAAGTGATAAGTTGATCAGTGTGTTTCAATGGATAGGTTTTGACCAAAAGTGTGTTGAGGGACAAGAAACATGTAGCTACACAATTGTTACCACTAGGTTGAATTACCCAATTCACATCTGTTAATTATCCCATTTCATCCTGTCAATATTCTATTACATAAGCTCAGCAATTAGACACTACTAGATTTGAACACCTGCCTATACAAATTCACATTCTTTATAACTGCATATTGCCCATTGATGCCACAGGAGAAGTCACATCACAGTTGTCACATGACACGTACTTGAAAGCATGACTTGAGTATTGTGTTTGAATGAATAAATGTCTAACATAAAAGCCAGTACAAAACTGCATCTGCTTCTTTCCTGTTGTTACTGTTTCCATTCATTGAAACTGTATACATTCGATCTCTTATACAAGCCTCTCATGTCTGTTAACATTCCCTTACACACTCAGCAGTAACATGTTGCCAAACTTGTACACCTACCTAACATCCATATTTTACAGAAATAGCATGCTTGAATGAGAAGGATTTCCCTTAAAGGGGGTCTGAGGGATCAAAATCCTGTAGCCTTGTAAATGCTCACACAGGTTTGAATCATCCTTTTTACATCAATTGAGTAAGCCAGTCCTATTCTGCCACACACACACACACACACACACACACACACACACACACACACACACACACACACACACACACACACACTGTGCTTATACATTGCCAGAATCAAACACCTCCCTATCTAAGTCCATATTCTTTACAAATTTGTATTAACCTCTGATCCACAGAAGTCATATCAGAGTTGTCAGAAAGAACATACTTGACGGGATGACAAGAGCAGTGTGCTTGAATGGATATGTATTCCCCAAAAGTGATTTGGGAGATCAAGATCATATAGCCATATAAGTCCCCCCTCCACACACACACACACACACACACACATTACTCGATTTGAATACCTGTCTAAGTCCACAATCCATAAAACAGTATGTTATCTGCTGGCACCACAGAAAAAGTCTTATTACAAGTGTCAGAATGCACACATTTGAAGGTTTTACCTAAGGAGTTTGTTGCAAGCATACATTTTACATAAAAAGGAGAACAAGAGTTGGAGGATCTCCTCTTCCTGTGCAAATGTTACCATTAAATGGATATGTACACATCATATCTGATGTATAAGCTACACCTTTCTGTTATTATTTTTGGAAAAAAATACTCTTAGTAGGAATATATTGCTCGATTTGAGCACCCACCTAAGTCCACACTCTATAGAATAGTACATTAACTTCGGATGCCACAGGGGAAATCTTATCAGAAGTGTCAGGCAGCACACATTTGAATGTTCTGCCTGAACAGTGATTACCTAAATAGGAGTACCAGAGTGGAATGACCCCTCTGTCAGTGTGCAAATGCTACCTCTAAGTGAAATTGGTCACATCAGATGTGTTGCATAAGCCCCTACTCACTATTTTAGACACACTCCATACTAAGAGGACATTACTGGATTCAAACCCCTTTCGCGTTCTACAGAAAAGTATGTTAACCTCTGATGCCAAAGGACGTGTTTAAGAACAGATGTCAGACAGCACATAGTTGCAGTTTACAAAACATATGTTTAAGGAATGCGCAATGTGATCTGACCAACAGACTGACGATATCAATGTGCTGACGTGCTGATCACAACTCACAAAATACTTTAACAATGTCATACATCACACAATTCACATTAATTATTGTGTTAGGGAATGATATGTGTGTGTGTGTGTGTGCATATCACATAAAGGTGTATTTAACAGTTATGTGATAGGTGATTGTCACAAATGTCAAAGAGTGGAGTGCCTCCCATGGATTCTTGACTGTTCCTCTCCAGATCATTACATGGAAGCCTTGTGTTTATGTATAGATCATTAACAAGCCCCAGTGATGTGTGTAATTACAAGCCATACATGCAAACCATTTACACTGTACTCAAAAGTACTATTCCAGAAATATATTTGTAATTCTACCAGTTCAGTAGAACACATTTGGAAAGATAATGTGAGTAGCTGCCAAAATCATTTACATATGAAAGGAGATAGGCTGCATTACAACGGGCACTTCATATGTGGGATATTATAAGCCGATAAATTATATGCAACTAATATAGGCCATGAACATTACTTTCAATCTGTCATAATTACTTACTGAAGTGCACTACTGGCAATCTCATTTGTACAACTGATGGCAAAGTACTAGCACATGCATACTTATTTTTCAGTTTTTTTTTTTTTTTTTTTTTAATTCGGCTGAAATCTAGTAGTGGGCTTTGCTGCTTGATGCCAAGCACTAATGTGTACAGACATTGACATTTCTGTTTCTAAGCCATTTTTGGCCTTGTGCACAGAGTGTGAATCTAATTCTTGACATGCTTGAAACTGTAAAATGAGAGTTTCAGGACAATGTAGAAAACAGGGAGCAAAGAAGATGGTAGAATACTGGTAGAGTAATGAAGGAATATTCAGGATGGTGGTAGGAGAGAACATATCTATCTACTACTTCACATGGTAAAATGTTTTAATATAGAAAACTGCTAAGAATTTTAACCACAGTGCTGGATTCAAACACCTGCCAATCTTTCTTATCATTCTGTAAACCTCTGTATTACCTGGGCACTCCACAGAGGAAGTCACATTTCAGCTAGCAGAAATCATAGAGTTG
Organism: Protopterus annectens; assembly: GCF_019279795.1. NCBI lineage: Eukaryota > Metazoa > Chordata > Ceratodontiformes > Protopteridae > Protopterus > Protopterus annectens. The sequence continues at coordinate 873,781,638 of NC_056726.1, forward strand.
AAGGCACGATGACAAAGGCATGAAAGAAGTGACTATGTGTGGATCAGACTTCACAACAGTTGTTCTTTGTCTTTTGGCTTTTTCCCGGTAGGGGGTCACCACAGCGGAACTCCGGTCCACTAATGATTGGCAGTAGAGTTTTTACGAAATGCCGAGGTGCCAGCTTGACGCCCAACCTTCAACGAAGGCACGCCCATTTACGCACGCATGTCTTTCAAATGCTACCCAACTGCATGGAGGACATGCAGACTCCACACAGAAGGCACTCCCAAGCCAAGCCGAGAATGGAACGGGAGAACCTCTTGCTGTGAGGTAACAACGCTACCGCCGTACCACCACAGCATCTATCAGACCTCACAACAGTAGTGATCATTAAAACATCCCATAAGAAGTATATTAAATGCTGGAGCCTTTTATACATATTGAAATGAGTGTCTGCTCATAGCGTTGTCAGTATTGCTTTCTGTTACTGACTGGGGCAAAACATAATAGCACATTGAGCACCATATCAAGTGTCCCAAGACCAAAGCTCATCATTCAAGCCTGCAAATATTCTATGCTACAGGAGAAGTCGTATCACAGTTGTCAAATGACACAAATCACTTACCATTTAGTAATTATGGGTAGCATTGCTGCTCAATGCCAAGTGTTGCACAAATGCTGACTACTGAAATATTGACTTTGGTTTATGGGCTATTCGGAGTGCAACTTTATTTATTTATTTATTTTTTAACCAGATTAAAGGTGTGAAATGGGTTTGATTGGAGAGTGGTGAAAATGGGGAGCATCCAGAAGGAAGGGCACTTGGGAGTTATTAATGAATGTGCAAGATGATGGTGGGAGAATACCATGGCTATTCACTTCTTCACAAGCTAACACTATAGTTGTACTATGAGGCTGAGAAATTTCAATAGTCTCATCATAGCAGATGTGTAACAACAACTTAACAATGCTGTGTAGACAACTGAACCAAATCAAAATGTGTCATACACACACCCATATGTTTTGTGTGTGTGTGTGTGTGTGTGTGTGTGTGTGTGTGTGTGTGTGTGTGTGTGTGTGTGTGTGTGTGTAAAACAGGTGCTGCCCCTTTCTTTTTCTTTTTTTTTTCTTTAAGATAGAAGAATGTTGAGAAAGATATTTATGAGTAAGAGTGGAAAGAAATGTAGGAGTAAAAGGGATAGGTATGTGGGGCAGGTGAGGTAGCAGGTACAGACATACAGGATATACAAGATAGACAAGAATGGTGATAGAAACAAGAGGTTGAGTGGCACCATGATTAGGGAAAGATATGGGACTTCAGAGGCGAATCTCTATCTAGCAAGAACAGAGTGGGAATCTAGTGCAAACCCTCAGAACTTTCACCACTATCTTCTGTCCCAGACACCTGTGCCACTTCCAGGCCCCTCTTCATGATCTCTTCTACCAGCCCTAGTAGCTCTTGTCAGGCAAACACCTCAACTGGCAATAGTCCCAGTGGTACCACTGCACCTGCCCCCAGGCAAAGTTACATGACATAGGTGATCCAGTTACTGCAGAGATTGTGAAAATGAGTCACTGCCAGGTTATGACCCAGGCATACTAGGTGCCTGTGCTACCTGTGGCACCTGTGATGGGGCCAATGTAGTCACTTCTGGAGGGATTTTGGTCTGAGCTGCTTTGGCCAGACCAGCTTCCCATGTTGGTGGTCATATGACAACAGGAATGATAGTCTAAATTTAATTTAAAAAAAGAGAGAAAGGGTGGAAGGAGATTCAACAAAGAAAGTATTATAAATGTCAAGTCATTGTAGTATATTGCAGTCACTGCATATTCTCCATATATTTTTAGATTTGTCATAACCACATATGAAGATGAAGCCATACATTTCTGTTATACTAAATGTTGATGTCTTCAGTATTATAAACATTATACAAAAAGTGTGACTGTAAGAAAACTGGTTTATGTAGCCTATGTGATTAAATGTATATGTGAACTGAATAAATGTTACTCTAACTTAATGATCACACAATAATAAATACTATGACATACAGAGTCATTTCACTTGTTTGTTTTGGCAAGTCATGGTATCCCATTGCATGATTATGGACCACTATACTTGCACAACTAAGGTGGCTCATGGGTTTGAAATTTTAGGCCCATCAGCTAAGGAGGTCCTGCTTTCCCTTTTTTAGTCACTTGAATGTGTGGGACGCCATTTGCACAGGTGTAAGCCTTGGCTAAGCTATTCCAAGCCTCAGCCTTGTACTGTAACCCAATATAGTCAACCTGCAGATGCCTTCAGCTGTAATTTTTCATAAGCAGTCTTGCAAAACTCTTTGATTCCTCCTGACACCACCACTGTGGTCTTAATAGGGCACTAACTTCACCATCACCTGTCATGTTTTCTCAAAGATCTCAGGAAAAAAATGGCTGGGAATTGGGATGCAATTCAGATCTTACATACATAGGACAGAACATGGTGATGGATGAGCTGGACAATGATATTTGAATTACAAAAAGCACTGAAATGAGCTACAATTCACTGTATGTATTACCTCTTCATGTACAGTCGAGGTGAGAAACACAACAGTAAGATTTGATCATATATGCTGATCAGTATATAAACATGCTCCATAATGACTCCAGCAAATGATGGCTATTGTTGATATCTCAGTTTCATATCAAATGATGGATTGCTACCTCTGGAATGGTTTATAGCATTCATAATGTGAAGAGTGTCACACACAGATATGACATACTCTCCATGATGTAGCTAGTTTGTGATATCCTTATGTACATTTTGTGTAAGTAGTATATAATGCCTTAGTGACACAAAAAGTGATTAAATGTGAGGGACACCACCTCGCAATCAAACACATGACAAAAAGGAACATGAAGTTCTGAACTTCGTGCTTTAACTGTTAACACCACAGTGGGACTACAATTCCAAGGATGTAAGTTGAGGAATACAGATTTGTACAAGAGTAGATATATACCTAGTTTTCAGAAAAAAAAAAAAAATGCAGATGCCAATACACTTACAACATGAAACTTATTGTATAAGTGCTTTTGTCCTTAAAATTATACTGGAATTCCTCAGATATACCTAGTTCTAACAAACCTGTGACTGTTGCACTATACTGGGTTCCTTTATTTGCATAATACTTTGAGGCAAATATGTTTTCCAGTGGAAAAATGTCTCATTGCACCATTTTTTGTAATATCTTCCATGCTAACTGATGTGTGTGGAAGCCAAGCTTATTTGCGCAGCTGACAACAAAGTCTTTGTGTTTTTGCCATAGCACATGAAGTGCAGTTCTTTACAGTCATTCCTGGTTAGTGACAGTGATTTATGACAACTGTCATGTGAAGAATAAGAAATAATGCAATTGTTGACCACATGTGAAATGAGCTGTTGTTTTACATGAGAGCATTATATGTTAAGGAGATAACAAATATTAAGGAAAGATCCATACAGATTGTACAAGAGGTGATGTTCTCCACAGCATATACCAGTACAAATGTAGATGTGGAAGCATTACAAATCATTATACAAGTGTGCCACTGAAACAATGTTCAAGCATGTTGTAAAAGCTGTTTTGCAGTGCACTTCATATTTCACTAATTTATTATATTGATAATTGTATTTCTTCATGGTACTATTTATTTCACAGCATGCACACAGAAATGTGTTATTACTATAATCAGTATTGTGATCAATGCGGTTAGCAAAGGTCACATTATCATTTTTAGCAACCTTAGCACATAACTGCTTTGCAACATTAACATTATATATTGCATCTGTAGGTCATCTTAAAGCAAAGAAAAACAAGATTACAGATGTATTATGCCATATAAAAGTAAACTATCCCTAATCTGGATTTAAACCTTACTTCACTTGTGCTTCTTGTAAGGACATGCACCATTAAAACACAGACAATTTGAGAAGTTACACCACAAATGCAATTTTCTGCAAAATGCCATTGTGCATATCTTTAAACTTAAGTAAGTTATCATTATTTCGAGTATACCCCTTGGTTTCACAATCTAGTAAAGTTTTTTCATTTCTGCAGTCAAATATGGAGGAGCTTAGAGCATAAAACAATCTTTCTAATACCCTTCTTTTTAACTTTTTTTTTGTACAAGTTTCACATTCTAAAATTTTCTGCTGCTTAACTCCAGGGGGTTCTATGTTTAGTTACAACTTTAGGATGCAAAGTACGTGGCTTTATTTTATATTACACATGCAGTTAGTTATCTCAATGTCCCCAGATGGTAACACATTATTAACATTAAGGTCTTCACTCACCACTTCAATAGGAAAATAATCCCCGGAGGTTTCTAAAGAATCATCAATATCTAATTCAACGACCTCTGTAAGGCTAAGTTTCAATGAACTCTGTGTAGGCTCCATGTACAGCTTACATGGAGTGTATCTGTGTACATGGCCATGATGTGCTCTAGGAAATGGCAATGCATATTAATGATGTGTGGCACACCTAAGTGAGGTTTTGCAGCATGTTCTAGTAGTGTTGACTGCAAAACCTCATAGAACAACACAGATAATGAATCCATGTACAGGAGAGCACCGACGATCCACCCCCATACCTTTCAACCTCATAGAGCAAGAAATCTGTACAAAGCCATTAAATAAAGTACAGCAAAGGCCACAAAACAGGGACATAGGCACGTATTGCCCTTATAAATTTAGAAAGTTGACAGAATAAAAGTTTATGCATTATCATGCATTTTCTGAAGAATATGAAGTTCAAAACGAAAATGTCTGCCAGTATTTAGTGATGGCCATCCAAAATGTTTTTAAAAAAACAAAAAAAAAATTATGAGGAACACAGCAAAAATATCAGTCAAAACTGTGTATATCCTATGAAAATATTTACAGTGGAGGTGTATGTTCTCCCTGCACATAAAGGAACAGTAATGACTGTTAGACATGCAGATGCGTCCTCTCAAGGTGGTAGTGCAAGAATGTGGCCAAAGCCATGAGTAATGTTGATGAAAAATGCCAGAAGTAACAATATTTGTATACTTTGGCTTTTCTCATTTTTTTATAGGTTCATAGGTTCATAGGTAGGTACTAGGCTATCGGCCCTGGGGCCTATACAAGCCCAGCCAAAAAGGTACCCTGGCTTTTGCCACCCAAGAAAATTATATTCCTGTGTCACTGTCAAGCAGAGCCACAGAGGTGATCCCCGGGGTGAATTTCCTATTTCCCATCCAATCATCAAGATTTTTCTTGAAGAGTGCTAACAAGGAGGTAGGAAAGCAGAAATCTTGGGGGGGCTCAGAAGCTTACATACAGTCCTGGATACAGCAAATCTGAATCTGGACTACACTAGTTACAGGAAAGATTTTTTTTTTTTTTTTTTATATATATATATATATATATATATATATATATATATATATATATATATACACAAAAAAGTAGCTAAAACAGCAGTGAAAACAATTCAAATGCAGTGCAAGCTAGCACACTTGAGTATGTAGCAATGTTAGACCAGACAGTTTAAAAAATGCAATTAAATTAAAAATGACTAAAAACAATGCAGAAGGAGTCTATTAGGTAGAATGAGGTAAAGAGATGGGACTGGGGGGAGTGTCCCAGATCAAATCTACAGTGGAGGCGGGCAACTGCAAAAGCCTCCAAATTTAAACAACACAGGAATAGGGAGGGTGGGTATGTGAAAACTAACACCTTCAGCAGAGATCTGAAAAACTATACAGTGAAGCAAAAATAACAGTGCACAACTCTGAAGTCAGCCAGCAATGATATAAACTTAGTCAAACAACAATTAACAGTACACAACTCTGAAGTGCCAGAAAAATATGCTCAGCTCTGTATAACTCCAGATAGTTTGAAGAGCACTTTTTCAGGACACAGGAAGGCTCCAGCAATGATATACAGACTATTTTTCCTATGCTTGCATGAAGCGCCTCGTCGTTTGGCTATGTTTACCTCATCTGTGCAGTAGGACCACCCATGTATCAGACATGACCCAGACATCCAAAAATAGAAAACAGATGCTTCCAGCTGCTGTTGCTGAACACCTTTGTGCATTGCGCATACCACCAAGTTAACAATGGATACTAAACTCAGTGACCTCATGTAACTAATCCTATCCTATGGTGACATGTGTTGAATGTAGTACTGCAGTGCAGATGGTCCTTGGTCCTCGTGCAGGGTATGCAACCTTTACTTATACTGTTGTGACATTTTACTTATACTGTTGTGACATTGCAGCTTGTACTAATAAAGTGGTACTCTAATGAAATAACCATGGAATTGCATTGTTTGAAAGTTATTTTCTGATACAATTGAAAAAGCTGCACACCGCTTAGCAGCATTCAAAGCAATGCACTATTTTTTCTGTATTCATACAATGGTAAACAGTGAGCAGATTTTTCATATGTATCAAAATGTAGACAGTGCACACTCTCAGTAAGTGCAATTGGTAGGAAAACATGATATTTAAAGATGAATTGCTGGGAAATGTGCATTAGACATTGAACTTGTACAGATATGTCAGGTGTTGGAGGGGGTGTGTGATTCACAGCACAGTGCTGGGATGTACAGGAGTCCAAGGTCTTTATTGGGTTCCTGGTTAAGGATCATGGGCCCTACCCCATGCAGGAAAACTATATTGGCTCCCAATACAAATCTGAAGCCTGGTCGAGTTTGGCAAGGGCTCTGTCCAGTCTGACCAGTATCCTACACACTGAGGAACAGCACCATTTTGCTGACCTCTGAAGGAGGAAATAGGATAACCTTGATTGCTGGATCATGGAGTGTCAGGCAGGGAGCACCCCAAAGATGTGTACATATGAATTTAATTTAGTACTCATAAATATTCAAGCTGAATATGGTAAAAACTGGTATTCATAATGCTTTTTCTTTTTCCCTCTTTCCACAACTGCAGATGAGAGGATCTCAAATGTGAGGTGCTATGCAAGGTGACTGGCCAGGATGTGAGAAGCATGTGGTATGTAAGCATAATTGTATAAAGTACTATTATTGCAGCCTTAACAGTTAAAGACAGATTAGTTGTTATAACATACAGTTGTATGAACTTGGGAATGCATATTTGAGCTGTAAAAGCAAGTATGCATGCATTACTCTTCAGCATAGCTTTCAAAAATACTTATTTCTGATGAATACCCAGATTTAAAAATCACTGTTTTGGTCTGTTCATTGTAAGAGCTATGGTTGTCTGGCAAATAAATGATATTGAAGTCAATAAATAATTTGTGCCAAAATGCATGTTAACACAAATCATATGCAACTATCCATGTGTGTAAGAGCAATCTTTGAAATATGTTACTAGTTACGAGTCATTGTACATCCATTATTTTAGGATATTTCAAGATATTCTGCTCTAAAAGGTGGAGAGGTATGGTCTGTAACACAAAGCAACAGTTGCACATTTTCAGATAGCAATGAACATGAGTCTATAAAGTGTAAAAGCAAAGAGTGCTTGCATTATGTTGCATTCTAAAGAAAAAGCACAGTATTGCAGTAGTTACTCTTATGGATTCAAATACCACCCCCCCCCCAAATATAAAACTCAGCTGATTACAATACCGTTTTAGCTTGTCATCAATAAAAAATACAGTACTGCTTCATAATCATCACTATAGCTTTTGAAGTGCAGACCTCTATACCTGTGGCTTGAATGGCCTGCTATCAAGTGTAATCAGTGTACATGGAACATGCATATGTGCAATGTATTCAACCATGAATGTTGGATGCGTTATAGGTTCATAGGTTTATAGGTAGGTAATAGGCTATCTGCCCAAAGGCATTTATAAGCCTAGCTGGAATGTGTTGGCTGTCGCCGCCCCATTAGATTAGTTCTCTGTGCCTCTGTCCAGCAGATCCATTGAAGTGATCCCTGGGGTAAACTTTCTGTTTCCCATCCACTCGTCAAGGTTTCTCTTGAAGAAAGTTAGTGAGGAGCTCTGCCTAATGTAGATTGGAATCTTGTTCCAGAGCATGTGAAGTCTCTGGGACAGGAATCTATCCCTCCAGCACGTCCTATTTATTGTTGTGGTGAGGTTTAGATCCCTGGAGTAAGTGGCTCGAGGAGATATGGTTTTCCTTAGGTGGAGCATGTCCATCAATTCTGAGTTGGACATGGCCTTGTATGTCAGGCAGAGATCACATCTGAGTAGGCGGTATGCAATCGAGTACAGCTGGAGTTTCTTCAGTCGAGCTGCATAGGTCATCTGCTTGAGGCCAGTGATCCTCTTGGTGAAGTACTTCTGTGGTCTTTCCAGTTGTTGCAGATGTCTTGTAAGGTACATCCCAAATGGGGCATTGTAAACTATGATGGGTCTGATGAGTGATGCATAGAGGGGCAAAATTACCTCTTTCGATCTGGATGCAAACCCTTTTGTGATTAGGTGGGCCACATAGAAGGATTTTCTAACCACTTTGGCAATGTGATTATCAAAGGAGAGGTTACTATCTACTTGGGTCCCCAGATCCCTTATTATGTCTTCCATATTTAGGGGGCCACCACCTATGTAGTAGTTTGTGGGTACTTTGTTTTTTTCAAAGGGGATGATTATGCACTTTTTGACATTTAGCTTGAGGCCATGGTTTTGACACCAGTTATCTGTCTCAGTGAGACCCTTTTGGAAGATGTCTGTGTCAGCCGGAGAGTCAATTATAGCCCCTAGTTTGCAGTCATCTGTGAACTTGGTCAGCCATAGTTCTCCTGTGCTTGCCTGTACCTCTGAGAAGTATATGCCAAACAGGAGGGGTACTTGGACGGAGCCCTTGGGAATGCCACTTGTAACTGGTTTAGAGTCAGACCTAGCTCCTGCAACTCTTACCATCTGGGTTCTGTCCGTGAGCCAGTTGGCAACCCATATCATGTTGTAGGGGTTTATGTTCAGGCTGGTGAGCTTGTCTAAAATACCTAAGTTGGGAATGGTGTCGAAGGCCTTTGCAAGGTCTAGGTAGGCTGTGTGGACCACCTTTCCCTCATCTATAGCCTTGGTAACTGTCTCAAAGAAGTCCACCAGGTTTAGGAGGCATGGTCTGCCCTTAACAAAGCTGAACTTGGTAGGGTCCAGTGTTTAGAAGTTTCCAATGTCTCTGATAATGAGATCCATGATGATGCACTCCATAGCTTTGCAGACCAAGCTAGTCAGGCTTATAGGGCGATTGTTCCCAGGGTCCGTTGTGGCTCCACCTTTGTGGAGTGGAATAACTGTTGCTGTGTGCCACTCTGTGGGCATGTAGCCTGTGGAGAGGCTGAGTTTAAACAGTGTGTTTAGGTGAGGGGTTAGCTCATCTTTGAGCTCGTGTAGGACGCAGCCTGGGACACCATCCGGTCCCATTGATGCTGTACTTTTGGCTTTGGAGAGTGCTGTTTTAACCTGAATGTCTGTGATTTCAGGGGCACTACATTCTTCTGGTATAGTTATGGGCCCTTTTGAGGGTGAGAGGAGGGTGAAGTTTGCACTGAACCTGTCTGCCAGGATGTTGGCTATATCGGTCGGTTCAGTGTATTTTCTACCATTCTGCACTAACTCCGAGCAGATCTGAGAAATGCCACTTAGATTTTTAACATAGCTAAAGAATGCCTTGTGGTTATCTTTGGAGTCCATGGCAATTTTTCTTTCAAAGCTAGCCTTGGATGATTTTATGAGGGAACAGTTTCTTGCTGATACTGATTAGGGATGTCTTTCCTTCTTAGGATTTTACTCTTTTTTGTACTAGTTTCCTCCTTCTGTTGCATAGTTTGTTTATGGCAGGAGTCCACCAGACTGGTTTCCTTTTCTTGGAGGAGTGAGTCTTGGTTTTGTTTGGGATAGCATGATCCATGCATTCTTGTAGGGGCCCATAGAGTGCATTAATAAATGATTTTGCAGCTTGGACAGCATTATCCTTTAGCATGGGGGCTTTGAAACTTCCCAGCTCAGTCTTAGGTAACACGAAGTTTGCTTTTGAAAATTTTTTTCACAGTGGTTTCTTTGACCGGGAGTGGTGGCGGAATGTGGATATCCACAGTGATTAGTTTATGGTCAGATCTAACCACCAAGGGGTTCACCTCCGGTGTGGAACACCAGTCGCCCATGTTGGTGATGACAAGGTCCAATATGTTGTCACCTCTGGTGGGGGTGTTGACCAGTTGATCCAGGGTGTTTGAGTTTATAAATTCTAGGAAATGTTGGACGAGGGAGTTTGTACTTGTGTAGTTCTCCCAGTTAATGTTTGGGTAATTGAAATCACCCAGTATCAGGGTGTTTGGTAGGACCTTTATCTTTCCCAGTGTTTCCAGGAATGTGGAGTGTGGGTCCTGGGACATGGTGGGTGATCTGTAGCAAGCTATAATTTGAATAGCAGTTTTGCCCATTGTTAGTTGCACATGCATGATCTCTGAAGCATCGTGTTGTGCTACTAACCTGGAGGTGTGGGTATCTTTGATGAATATGGATACTCCCCTGCCTTTTGTATTTCAGTCTGGGTTTTGTGGCTGAAATGTATGGTATGAGTTGTAGCCTGGTAGCGCTGGGGTGCTCTCTGGAGCCTTAAACCAGGTTTCTGTTACTGCACATATATCGATTTTCTTCATACTGAGGAGTGCCTCGAGTGCATGCATTTTGAGGTTTAGACTTCTGGCATTGAGTAGCATTACCCTCAGTTTTTTGTTACTTGTGCTATTTACGGTGGTGGGTTTGTCTTTTGAGCCTTACCTAAAAAAGGCACTATGGGGGTGGCAAGAGCATTGGCCAATATTTGAAAGCCTAAGGGTGACAGGTGCAAGCTGTCTCTAGCAAATCAGTGTGGCTTATCAAGCATGTCATCCCAGGCTAACAGACACTGGATCCCCTTTGAATGACACCAGAAGCTTAGCCAATTGTTGAAATTGATCATTTTTTCTCTTTACCATGGTATCATTCTTGGTGAGGGCAGGATGCTACTCAGGGTCAGGGTCATACCAGCCTGGGCTACATGATCAGAGAACTCCTCCATGTCCCTTTTCATGTAGTCCAGGGAGGTACGGCTCAGGTCATTCACACCGACATGGACAATGACAGAGTCATATTTGTATTTGTTCTGGAGAGACCGGAGTGCTTGTGTTATGTGGCGGATCCTGGCACCTGACAGGCAGCTAACAGTAACCTTCTTCTTGTTCAGCCTAGTGAGTTGGACGTCAGTGTGCCTGACTATAGAGTCACCTATTACTAGTGTGTTGGGTATGTTATTTTGCCTTAAGGGCTGTGATTGTGTGGCACACTGGTTTTGTGAAGTATGTGTTTCATGGTTTGTGTTGGGGGGTGGAGGTTGCTTGGATGTCTGCTTTGGAGGTCTCTGTTGCTTCTGCAGATTTTTATTTAGAGACTCCGAGTATATTTTTGTGTATTTATGTGTGTTTTTTGCCAATGCTGGTTTCATATATCTATGTGAGACTGGTGGTGTGATGCAAGTAATTCCCTTCTCCTCTTAACTGCCTGGTCCAGTCTTGATTTGAGAGAGCTTAGCCACCAGTTTGGCTGTATAATTGCATCTCTCGCGTGCATTAGTGTTTGGTGGAAGGAGGAGAGGGATGTCTGTGTACATAAGGCAATTGTAATATTGCCTCAAAATGCCCAGAACATGTGCTATAGTGTGTATGTGTTAGCAACAGGGTTGTATTCAAAGTAAGAATAAAATGTATTAGCATTTGTTAGTCTTAAAAGTTTAATATAACAGAATCTAGTAAATTACTTGTAGAAAGCCTTGGTGCAGCAGTTTTCTTTGTCATCTCATAGTAAAAGGTTCTCCAGTTTGATTCTCAGCTGGGGAGCCTTCTGTGTGGAGACTGCATTTCCTCCATGTGTTCATATGGCTTTGCTCTGGTTTCCTCCCACATTACAAAGACATGCATCTGGAGCATTTCTCCCTGGGCTTCTGCTGAAAATTGGCTCATACTAAGTTGGACTTTCACAGTAAACAAATGTTAAATAAATATTCCCCAAGATTAAATAAAATCCAGGTAGGCTCTGTGTAGAGCCTACACAAAATGTATGTACAAGGCCACAGTTCCCCCTCAGCAGTGTGCCATGCATATTAATTATGCTGTGCTGCTGATGGAGAGCACAGAAATGGGGCTATTGAATATATGTAGGCAGAAGTGTAGAGGCTACCCCATCACTGTGTATTGTCCAGGGAATTCCTGGCCAGATGTTATGTATGGGGTGAAACTGCCTGCAATGTACCCTGCTACTGTTGAAATATGCTGTGCATTAATATTTTGTCCTTTCATTTTCTAATTTTATTTTTTTTATTTTTTAATGGCCATTTGTGTGGGGTGGTGCAGAGTGCAGCAGTGCCAAGCTGCACTTAGATATATACAGCTAACACCTGCTAGACATCTAAAAATGGAAACCGGATGTAAGTAATTTTATATATACATATATATATATATATATATATATATATATATATATATATACATATATATATATATCATCATCTTCTTTTGGCTGTTCCCATTAGGGGTCGCCAGAGCAGATCATCTGTTTCCATTCCCTCCTGTCCTCTGCATCTTGCTCTGTCACACCAGCTACCTGCATGTACTCTCTTACCACATCCATAAACCTTATCTTAGGCCTTCCTCTTTTCCTGTTAACTGGTAGCTTTATTCTTAGCATCTTTTTCCCAATATACTCAGCATCCCTCCTCAGCACATGTCCAAACCAACGTAATCTTGCCTATCTGGCTTTGACTCCAAACCTTCCAACCTGGGCTGACCCTCTAATATACTTATTCCTAATCCTGTCCTCCTTCATCACACCCAGTGCAAATCTTAACATCTTTAAATCTTCCACATCCAACTGTAACTCCTGCCTTTTTGTCAATGCCACTGTCTCCAGCCCATATAACATAGCTGGTCTCACTACCCTCTTGTAGACCTTCCCTTTCACTCTTACTGGTAGTCGTCTGTCACAAATCACTCCTGACACTCTTCTCCACCCACTGCATCTTGCCTGTACTCTCTTCTTCACCTCTCTTCCCCACTCACCATTACTCTGAACTATTGATCCCAAGTATTTAAACTCATCCACCTTCACCACCTCTACTCCTTGCATCCTCACCATTCCTTTATCCTCCCTCTCATTCACACACACATATTCTGTCTTAGTCCTGCTGACCTTCATTCCTCTTCTCTCTAGAGCATATCTCCACCTCTCCAGGGTCTCCTCCACCTGTTCCCTACTCTCTCTACAGATCACAATGTCATCTGTAAACATCATAGCCCACGGGGCTTCTGTCTGATCTCATCTGTCAACCTGTCCATCACCATTTCAAATAAGAAAGGGCTCAGAGCTGATCCTTGATGTATTCCGACCTCCACCTTAAACGCATCCATCACTCCTACCACAGACCTCACCGCTGTAACACTTCCCTCGTACATATCCTGTACCACTCTTACATACTTCTCTGACACTCCCAACTTCCTCATATAGTACCACAACTCCTCTCTACGCACCCTGTCATATGCTTTCTCTAAGTCTACAAAAACACAATGCAACTCCTTCTGGCGTTCTCTGTACTTCTCCATCAACACTCTCAGAGCAAACATCACATCTGTAGTGCTCTTTCCTGGCATGAAACCATACTGCTGATCACTAATCATCACATCCCTTCTTAACCTAGCTTCCACTACTCTTTCCCATAACTTCATGCTGTGACTGATCAATTTAATCCCTCTGTAGTTACTACAGCTCTGCACATCACGCTTATTCTTAAAAATCGGTACCAAAACACTTTTTCTCCATTCCTCAGGCATCCTCTAACTTTCCAAGATTTCATTAAACAATCTGGTTAAATTAAAAACTCCATCGCCATTTCACCTAAACACCTCCATGCTTCCACAGGTATGTCATCTGGACCAACAGCCTTTCCATTCTTCATCCTCTTCAGAGCTATCCTTACTTCCTCCTTGCTAATCCATTGTACTTCATGATTCACTACCCCCTCATCATCCAACCTTCTCTCCTTCTCATTCTCTTCATTCATCAGCCCCTCAAAGTACTCTTTCCATCTGCTCAACACACTCTCCTTGCTTGTGAGTATGTTTCCATCATTATCCTTTATCACCTTTACCTGCTACACATCTTTCCTACCTCGGTCCATCTGTCTAGCTAATCAGTACAGGTCCTTTTCTCCCTCCTTAGTGTCCAACCTTTCATCCAACTCTTCATATGCCTTATCGTTAGCCTATTTTATTGTTTATTAAATAAAAAACATGCTTGGTGGTTTTAAGAAGTGGTCTGCCTCCTCTACACTCATTTTTGTGGATTTATTTGTTGAATTGGTTTTGAATTCTTACCCTTAGCCTTCACCACCTCTCTCTTTGCCATGCTTCTCATCTCCTTATACTTCTGTCTAGTATCTTCATCTCTCTGACAATCCCACTTCTTCTTTGCCAACCTCTTTCTCTGTATACTCTCCTGTACTTCCTCATTCCACCACCATGTCTCCTTGTTGTCCTTCCTCTGTCCAGATGTCATACCAAGTACCTTTCTAGCCATTCCCTTACTAGCTCTGCTGTAGTTACCCAGCTATTTGGTAACTCTTCACTGCCATGCAGTGCCTGTCTTAACTCTTCCCTGAACTCCACCTCAGAATTACCCTTTTTCAATTTCCACCATTTGATCCTTGGTGCTGCCCTCACACTCGTCCTCCTCTTCTTGATCACCAACGTCATCCTACAAACCACCATCCTATGCTGCCTAGCTACACTTTCCCTGGTCTCCACTTTACAGTCTCCACTCTCCTTCAAACTGGCCCTCGTACATAAGATATAATCCACCTGTGTGCATTTTCCTACACTCTTTTATGTCACCCTATGCCCCTCCCTCTTGTTAAAATACATATTCACCACAGCCATGTCCATCCTTTTCGCAGAATCCACTACCATCTGACCTCCTGCATTCCTTTGCTTAACACCATACCTGCCCATCACTTCCTCATCCCCTCTGTTCCCTTCACCAACATGCCCAATGAAATCTGCTCCAATCACCAGTCTCTCACCCTTGGGTACAGTCATCACCACTTTATCCAACTCACTCCAAAATCTTTCTTTCTCATCCATCGCACACCCAACTTGTGGAGCATATGCCCTAACGACATTCATCATTGCACCATAAATTTCCAGCTTCATAAACATCACTCTATCCAACACTCTTTTCACCTCCAAAACACTCTTAGCATACTGTTCCTTCAGGATAACTCCTACGCCATTTCTCCTCCCATCCACACCATGATAAAACAATTTGAACCCACCTGCAATACACCTAGCCTTACTCCCCTTCCATCTGGTCTCTTGCACACACAATATACTAACCTTCCTTCTGTCCATCATATCAGTTAGCTCTCTCCCTATACCAGTCATACTGCCAACATTCAAAGTTCTGACCCTCACTACCACAGTCCTAGCCTTTCTCCTCTCTTCCTGCCTTCGGCCATGCCTTCCCCCTCTTCTCCTCCTTTGGCCAAAAGTACCCCAATTTTCACCAGCACCCTGTTGGCTAGCAGTACTGGTGGCAGTCATTGTTAACCCAGGCCTCGACCGATCCAGTATGTAAATATTTACTATATATATTATTTTAATTTTTAATGTCCATTTGCACAGGGTGGTATGGAGTGTAGCAAAGCTGAGCCATGCTTACACAAACACTATTGACACCTGCTAGACATCTGAAAATAGAAACCAGATATAATTATTTATGTCTGGTTTTGTTTAAGCCCATTTGCTTGGTGCAGTGTGGTGCTTAGCAACACTATCAGGTAGCTTAGTAGTATATATGAAGCTATACTAGTTTGCATACTATCCAAGTAACTAAATTGGTAGAATCACACCCTAAGGCTTAGTAGGTCCAGTGCTTGAGTCACTAGCAATCATACCATTCTTGTAACGTAATTTAATTTTTTTGTTTAAGTTAAAAACAAAATGGTCACATTGACAAGAGCTGCATGGTGCTAAGCACTGCTTAAACATGGTTAATGGCTACTACTGCTTGCTCATTGCAAAGCTATACTAAAATCACAGTTGTGTGGGTTTCTGAGATGCTCAGCTCCACTTTGCTAAGTGGGTTTGCACAATGCTAAATGCAGTGCTTTTTTGAATGTTGCAGTATAACATGTAAGGGCAGGAAAACAGCCTATATTAAGGCCAATACACAAGAATTCTGCACCTTTTGTTGAAGTCTGTCTAACTGTTGGTATGCCAGGTGGGGTTGGAGAAGGTGTGCACTTTTGGGTGCAGAGATGGGGGGTTGCTGGAGTCCAGAGTTTTTGTTGGGCTGCTGGTATGCAATTATGAACCTAGGCTGTTGTTGTGTGGTTACCAGGTCTCAGAATGTAAGGCTGAAGCCTAGGATTGGTTGGTCAGGGAACTTGCACATGCTACTGGTATCCTTTGCACTAGTGAGCAGTGTTGTCACCACTATGATGACCTAAAGCATAGAAAGAGGGGAACTTTGGACACCTGGGTTCAAGAGGTCAGGGATGAGCATGCCCAGACATAAGTAAGTATTTCTCCCACTACTTTACTAAAACACAAGCTGAATATGTGCAAAACTGGTATGAATAATGGTGTGCTTCTCTTCCAACAACTGCAGCCGAGAAGGCTCACAATGTGCTGTCCCATGCCGGGTGCCTGGCCAGGATGCACAGTTGGTGTGGTAAGTAGAGATATATTATAACTGTAGTAAAATAAGGAATAAACAATAAAACTGTAGTGCAATACAGAATAAACAATAAAAACTGTAATGCAATAAATATACAATAAAAACTGTAGTGCAATAACCAATAACCAATACCAGTAACCATAAGCAATAAAGTGTAAAGCAGGATTGTGGTGTCATAACATAATTTCAGTAGAACTGTATGCATTGCATGTCTATTGTAATGTTGCTGCAGTCAACTGTAAAACTACAATAACTGTGGAATGCAAAAGCAATTGCTTGAAAAATGTATTGCACAACCCACAGTACAGTTCAAGGCTGTCTCCAGACCACTTTCAGTCACATAATGCTCTTTTTTCCTCCCACTTCAAGAACATAAAGTATTTAGGTGAGGTAACCTACTTTATGGGCAGATATTGTGTGCATACTTCACAGATACTTAGCAGCAACACTAATAAAGTGTAAAGCAGGATTGTGGTTTTATAACAAAATGTGTCTTAATACTTGCAGTAGGGCTGTATTCATTGCATGTCTGTTCTATGTTGCTGCAGTCAATTGTTACATTATTTGCAGATGTCTCCTGCAGGCACAACTTTTGGGTTCTACTCCCATGCCAGCCAACTAGGACATGATGGCTGTCTAGTTTACTTAATGTACACAAACATACCTTTCAATGTCACAATTTTTTGTAATGTAATTACAACCCCCCAATCTGTCTGGTACATGATTAGCAGATAAATCATGCTATATGATCTCTAGAGGAATTGTAGTCACTGAACTCACAACTGACACTGCACACCTGTAGAACTATGTACTAGTGGTATTTTTAAGGTATCATCTGCAACATTACTAATGGTATGTTTTTCTATCTCTCCCCATCCCTTATCTTCTTTAATCTTATATTTTAATTTATTATTATGATTTAATATTAGGTTCATAGGTAGATACTAGGCTATCTGCCCTAGGGCATTTATAAGCCTAGCCAGAGTGTATTTGGCTTCCACCTCCCTATTAGATTAGCCTACTGTGCCTCTGTAAAGTAGGTCACAGAAGGTACCCTTTAAAGATTAGTTTACTGTGCCTCTGTCTAGCAGGGACACAGAAGAGATCCCAGGGGTGAATTTGAGATTTTCCATCCACGCGTCCAGATTTTGCTTGAAGTGTGTCAGCGAGGGGCTATGTCTAACATGAATTGGGATTCTATTCCAGAGTGAGGGGAACCTCTGGGAAATGAATCTGTCCCTCCAGCATGTCCTATTTATTTTTGTGCTGAGATTTAGGTCCCGTAGCTCTAAGGGACTTGGATTTGAGGTGGAGCATGTCCATTAATTCTGGGTTTGACATGGCTTTGTACGTCAGGCATAGATCACCTCTGAGTAGGCGGTAAGCAACTGAGTAGAGCTGGAGTTTCTTTAGTCAAGCTGCATAGGACATTTGTTTGTAGCCCATGATCCTCTTGGTGAGGTACTTTTGGGGTCTCTCCAGTTGCTGCAGGTGTCGGGTAAGGTACATCCCAAAAGGGGCATTGTGTTCAATTATGGGCCTGATGAGTGACGAGTAGAGGGGCACAATGACCTCTCTTGATCTAGATGCGAACCCTTTTGTGATAAGGTGGGCTATATAGAAGATCTTTCTAACCACTTTGGCAACGTGATTATCAAAGGAGAGATTACTATCTACGTTGGTCCCCAAATCCCTAATTACTTCTTCCGTACTTAATGGATTACCACCTATGTGGAAATTTGTGTGCACCTTGTTTTTCCCAAAGGGGATGACTATGCACTTTTTAGCATTTAGCTTGAGGCCGTGGCTCTGGCACCAAGCATCCGTCTCTGTGAGACCCTTTTGGAGGATGCTTGTGTCAGCTGGAGATTCGATTATGGCCCCCAGTTTGCAGTCATCTGCACACTTTGTCAGCCATAACCCCCCCCCGTGTTAGCCTGAACCTCAGAGAAGTATATACCAAACAAGAGAGGTCCCAGAACTGAGCCCTGTGGGACGCCACTTGTAACTGGTTTGGATTCAGACATGGCACTTGCAATTCTGACCATGTGGGTTCTATCTCTGAGCCAGTTTGCAACCCATCTTGTGATATAGGGGTTGATATTTAAGCTGGTAAGCTTATTTATGATGCCTGAGTGGGGTATTGTGTGGAAGGCTTTTGCGAGGTCCAGGTAGGCTGTGTGGACTACCTTGCCCTCATCTATGGCTTTGATAACTGTTTCAAAGAAATCAACTAGGTTTAAGAGGCAAGATCTGCCTTTAACAAAGCCAAATTGGGTAGGGTCCAGTGTCTGGAGGCTCCCAATGTCTTTGTTTATGAGTTCCATGATAATACGCTCCATAGCTTTACAGACCAGACTAGTCAGGCTTATGGGGTGATAGTTTCCGGGGTCTGTTGTGGCACCACCTTTGTGGAGTTGGGCCACTGTAGCTGTACACCTTTCTTTGGGTACATATCCTGTAGTAAGGCTAAGTTTAAACAGTGACTTAATGTGAGGGTTCAGTTCTTCTTGGAGCTCGTGTAAGACACAACCTGAGACACCGTCCGGTTCCATAGATGCTGTGTTTTTTGCTTTGGAGAGGGCAGCTTTCACCTGTGCATCTGTGATGTCAGGGAGGTTACATTCAGTTGCGATAGGCATTTTCTTCTTTGGGGGGAAGGGGGGGAGAAGTTTGCACTGAATCTGTCTGCCAGGATTTTGGCTATGTCTGTAGGTTTGGTATATTCTGTACCATTATGCAATAATTCAGAGCATATCTGGGAGTTTCCGCCCATGTTCCTGACGTAACTAAAGAAGGCCTTGTGATTATCTTTAGTGTCTAGGGCAATTTTTCTTTCGAAGCTTGCCTTTGATGATTTTATGAGGGATCAAAGTTTCTTGCTAATACTGATCAGAGATGCCTTCCCTTTTTGGGATTTTGCTCTGTCATGTAGTAGCTTCCTCCTTCTGTTGTATAGCTTATTTGTGGCTGGGGTCCACCAGACAGGTCTCCTGTTTTTCGAGGAGTGTGTCTTGGTTTTATTTGGGATAACACGATCCATGCATTCCTGCAGGTGCTCATAGAATGCATTTGTAAAGGATTCTGCGGATTGGGCTGTATTATCCTCTGGCCCAGGGGCTTTGAAGGATTTCACCTCAGTCTTGAGAAGTGCAAAGTTGGCTTTATTAATATATTTTGTTAACTAACTGTATTTTGTTAAACTTTAATTTATTTTAGTTATTCATTATTATGATTTAATAATAATATATTTTATTAAACTAGCAGTTTTGTTGGCCTTAAGGGTTATTTCATACTGGCTTTCTGTTAACATACTGTTATGTTACTTAATTTTGTGTTACACATAATATATCTTAATATGTATTTGGATTAATCAATATTATGTTCCATTATGTTAATACTACCATTGGTTTGGTTATTACTAGCCTTAGCCTAATGTTATAACTAATGTACTACAGGGCATCAAGGGAGGCTGGTTCCCAGTGATCCACTTACTTTGCCTCTTCCCACCATGGCACCGGGCTCCAGCACATCTGGGACCCAGACTGGTGGTACCCCCTCTGCTGCCACTTCACTACTGTGGCATCAGGTAGTTCCACCCCACGGGACAGGGCTGGACCCCCCTCTAGGAGGGGTGTTGGAGGGGGAGTTGTCACCCATGATGAACTGCCAGTTTTTGTGCACATGATCATGTACAATGACTTTGGACAACACCTGCATTAGATGGAAAGCATGCTGGCTATCCTGGTGGGGCAGGCTCAACCTAGGGCCCAGCCTCCACCACTGCCATTCCCAGGGTGCTGACAGTCCCATGTGTCATGCTGCTACCTTGTGGAGGCACATGGGATTGCGATTCCACAACACCCTCCCCATCCAAGATGTTCACCCCTATTGTGTTACACACCACCCCTGTCTGCTGTCTTGTCTATCTTGTCTGTCTGCAAAAGCTCCCTCACATACCAAACTTACCTCCTCCCACATGTACTTATGTCACTTCCCCAAAATTCCACTCTCAACTTAAAAAATAAATTGGCACCTATCCCCCCAAAAAATATATTGTCCTATACATAGCTTTCCATTTCACATACATGTCCACTGGACACAGGGAAATACAGTTAGGTTGTCCTCACCCATCCCTCTGGGTGTGAGTGCTTAAATTCATCTACAAATTCTGTCAAAGTACACAGTTGTTGCTGTACAACAAATGGTTAGCTATAGTCCTTTCCTACACCCTTCCTGCAAATACCTACCTGCATTTCATTACATTTCCCCCCTGCTTGCACCCCATTTCACCATTTTCCTATCTCCCCATTTTTCTTTTCTTTAAAGAATTTTTGTGTGATGTGCGCGGTGCACTACAATGTGCAGCATTGCTAAGCTCAGCTAAATGGAGCTATATTGATATATGTGTTTTAAATGATAATAAACTCATACAAAATAAACATCTGTCCACTCATTTGAACTTAAGACAATCACACCTGCTGACCACTGCATCAACATGCCACACCACACAGCTGTTAAGTAAAGCAGGTGATTTAAGTTAAATATAGTAAATGCAAGTTACAGTCATTAAGCAAGTTTAAGCAGAGCTGCGCATTGCACCACCTCACACAAACTTGCTTAAAGAGGAATGGAAAAAATAGGAGTGTAACTTGGAGTCCAGTGCAAGAGTACACAAGCAGAAAGCAGGTAAATGTGCACATTTATCAGCAACATTTAGAAATACACCTGCTGAAACATTAATGGCAACATACATGTTCAACTGGGACTGTGGTGGAGAAATACATACATATAAAACCATTCCCATAATGATGGATGTAAACAAAATGTCACAGCCTGTATGTGTGCACTTATATCTTGACAAATGCACCTGCTGTAACTGTGGCTCAATAGCTGATGTGTAATTAGTAACTTTTGCCACACACAGTCCTGGGTTCAAATCCAATAGTGTGTAGCATTTAGATTTCATTATTTTGAAGCGATCAATTAATGAATGAGGCATGCAGTCTTTATCCACACTATGCATTCCAAATCAAATATTTGCTTTTCACTGATGGAAGATAGGAACACACTTTACATATCCCTGTAGCAACACTATAAGTGCATAGTGTCAGGTCATGCGTTAATATGCATTCACAGAGGATTTTAATTTAGATAATGTAAATGATGCCCACTATCAGAGTGCTGCAAACAATCCTTTCATAATCACATTACAGATTAGCACAGCTGCACAACTAACATGCACATATGAAGCCCCT
The DNA here is from genome assembly GCF_019279795.1 of Protopterus annectens. Lineage (NCBI taxonomy): Eukaryota > Metazoa > Chordata > Ceratodontiformes > Protopteridae > Protopterus > Protopterus annectens. The sequence goes on from NC_056726.1 coordinate 873,803,588, forward strand.
GCTAGTAACAAGGACTGCCAGCATACACATTCCAAATCAGTACTACACTGTAACACGTGACCTGACAGTTTTCCAAATGGTTGACAATGTTATATTTACCCCCTATGTTGTTCAAGGACACAACAAATATGTTGCCTAGTACTCTATTAGTGATACCATTTCCTAACATACATTAAAAACATGCCTTAATTTGAGTGGATGGGGTACCTCAATCTGGCTCTGCATCTATAACAAGACTGACATAGCTCCCACAGTTGCTCTTACAGCTTGTTATCCTCCAAAGTGTTCACACTCTTTGCCTATACCTATTTCCTGCAGCAGCAGCTGCAGGCTGTAGCACACACATCTGTATGAAAAGTAGCTGCTACAGGCCTACTCTCTGTGATGATGTAGTCTCTTGAATCCAGGAATGTCCAGCATAACATATCAGAAAGGGCTTCTAATCTACATGAAGGCTTTATAGCGTGTTCAGTTATTGCATGTCATTGGCTGATTATACTGCAAATCAGCTGTGTTGGCTGCAGTTAGCAGTTCAGAAACACAGCTTGGTTAAGAGGCAATCACCTGGTAATGAGAAGCATGCTAAAAAGGAAAATAGCTGACTATGGGAACAAGTCTGTATGAGACTTTCTTCAGACAGTAAATGCATTGCCAAAAACTTTATATGTCTGCACATATCAACACAGGAGTATTGTACTCCATCAGGTATGTAACCCTTTTGTTTACAACATGATGCATATGTGTCAGTATACTTAGGCAGAATGGGGATTACGCTGTTAAGTCTTTCTTAGAACTGTGATAATAACATGTCATTGATCTTCAGATTTGTTACACCTACAGATGATGTACAATACATCAAGGGTGGAATGTTTTTGTCAGTGTGGCACACCGATATTTTGGGACTGTCCTTTTATAGTGGTTGTAACAGCACACTGCTATTTGTATTACACTTTTGTTTTGATATATTATCGGGGGGGGGGTTGCCCTTAGGGGATACACTGCAATGGACTCCAGTGTTGGGTATATGATAATACAGCAGTATCTGTCATGGCACACCCAGAAAAAGCTAACTACCACTAGTATCTTAGTTGTATCCACAAGCTTAGTATGTTTGTACCCTGTAGAATATGACATATATGATCAAGCAGTGGATACTACCAGCCATTATGTTCTTGTATCTCTACATTGTGTACTTCCACATATGTGATCCTGACATGTATTCCCATTTTGTTGTTTTTCAGGAAACATGTATCCCGGATGCTGTGTCCCTTTCATGCATGCAGAGAATGATATAATACTGGAAGACCTTTGTCAACACCATGAACTCCTACTTTCCAGGGGGAGGCACAACAGGGAACAGCAAGTGGCATTGTGGGCTGACCTTGTCCTTGACATGAATGTCATAGGTCATCAGAGCAGGACATATGAGCAAGTTTGACACTGTGCAACAGACATGATTAATGCTGCATGCAGAAAAGCAGCAGATGTAACCAGGGATCGTGGTATTACCGGTGGAGCGCCTGCAGCAAAAAAAAAACACTCTCAGCCATTGAGGAATTCCTGGTGAACCTAGGAACACAAGACAGCTCATAGGCACCCATCACACTGTACATCGTGGATGTGGGTGTCACAGTTTCTATGCAAAATGAGAGTCCAGGTAAGCTTAGTTTGATCAACACTGGAATACTGTAGCATTCAGTGTGTCAGGGTGTACATACTTTACGTGGATGTCAGGTATTTGTTCTTTGGGGGGGGGGTTAACTGCAGTTTGAATCTCATACTTAGATTTTGAACAACATAATTAATACAGTCACTATTATAAATGTGAGATATATGGACGTATTACCTTGTTATAGTGCAACATGCGGTGGTACTTACATTACCTCCCTCTCCACTTTTCACAGATCCATCAGGTATCAGAAAAGGCCATTGTCCTGCTACTGGTAAGTACAACCCTGCTTTGTTACAGTTGTAGATTTACAGCAGTGTATTCCCTAAAGTGTCATTCTATGCCTGCCTGGATTGCTGTACTGCTGGAATGATTACCAACTGCACAGATATTTTCTGACTGTAAATACGTTAGAGTCATACCCATACCTTGTAGGTGTGACCACACTGATAGATGTGACAGCGTCAGGACATTACAGATTGTCATATGTGCCAACTGTGCAGAGTCTTCACAAATGTTAACAGTGTACCTCATTGTTGCTGATGAAATTGCTGTGTAAAGTGCTTTTATTCACAAGTAACTCAAGCTGTTTGTGGGAAAAGTAACGTTCTCATGTCTTACTATATGAGGTTGTGTTTTAAACAGGTTTGTATTAGTGACAACAGTCTATAGAGCTTTACATATATTGCAACATAGTACTGTAGAGCATAATAGTGCAGGTATTAATGCACTGCTTTTCCCTTTCTTGGTCGTTGTCCCTGACACAACCTGATGTCAGTGTCTCTTCTGACTCTGATGATGATGGTGGCCAGTGTGAGGCACAGGTGGAAGTTTCAGTGGCTGAATTTGTCCCAGAGGTTGACATCACTCTACTGCTGTCATTGTTACTGCAGACAGTCAGTATGCCTACACATACCCAGTACCCGGGGGCCACAGATATTGAACAGTCAGAGGGTGGGGACATTGAACATGAAAGTGTGGCAACTATGGCTCCAGTGAGTGTAGACACTGACCATAGCCAGAGACCTGGCGATGTTCCACACAGGCGGATTGATAGGGGTGCTCATAGGGGGCCTGCTGTCCTTCCACCTCCTGTTGCAGGTGTCACATCACAGTTCACTCTGTGTATGTTTTGGGCTGTTATGGAGCACAGGCGTGTTTTGAAAGGGACTCCATATGGATGTTCAGGGTTATGAATGCAGCACAGTCTAACATCCGTGACTACCTCCACTGCATTGCTGACACTCTGGATTGGTTCACTGATACAGTAGAAAGAAGATGATCTGAGACAGTTAGCACAATATCTGTCTTGGAATGCACATTGTCTGTGCTGGAACATGTGGTTGGAGTTGAGCATTGGACTCGTGGACATAGGTCAGCAACCCCATCTGCTGAATGTCCTCGTGGCCATGCACAATCACGGTCCCATAGTGGCAGTACATTCACTGTTCCAGAAGTGAGTGTGCTGTCCACACCAAGATGTGGAAGGCCATGGAGTCATGGTCTTGGGCATTCCCATGGAGAAAATGGTCCTAGCAGACAGCAGTCACAGTCAGGTACAAGCACTGCTTCTGACCTTTGATATGGAGGTGCCAGTGCAACTCCTGGCAGAGCCAGTTCCCATGTTCAGGGGTGGATAAAGTGAACTGTTAGCTCTATCATGCATGGTTCAAAGCTGCCCAACATACACTAATGTAGGGCTACCACTGAGCTTGACTGTGTTCACACACACACTCACATACTACTGTCAAATTCAGGTCACCTACAGACACAGAGAGCACATTTCCATGGTCCATCTTGCCTGCTTCCTTTCCTGACACACACACATGTTTTCAACCTTTAGGGTCAGCCTAGGCCTCCTGCACCCCCACACAACACCCTGTGCAAGTGATGATACCTGTGCCACATCCCTGTCATCCTTGTCATTGATGCAGGGAAATGAAGCCATATGTCTGATGCACAGAGTGACTATATAAATTAATATGTACTTGTGTAATGCAGTGTTGCTTTGCCATGATACTTGTACTGGTTACTGACAGATACGTTATGCTGACATTTGTAATGACTAAGCCACATACTTTTGTGAACCTTATGTTGTATGAGGTTGTAATGGCTGTATACTTAAACAATGAAAGGTGGGTCATGGACCTGTTTATGTTTCAGTTTCAGGAGTTTGTAGGGGACACCTATGAATACACAGCGGCATTAAACCCATAGATGTCACAGCACAGGATGGAATGTCATTATAGAAGAAATATGTGTTCAGCAAAGTTCATATGTGAATAACAGGCTAACAGGGACAATTTTATCAGCCTACTCATGCATCCCTAATCTATGAAAAGGTCTGATACTCTTGATAAGTCTCACCAGGATTTCAGGAGATAACACATCTACAAGCTGTTTTGATTGAGATGACCCATCTACACATTTCCTGTGTCCATTACAGACATTAGTCCTACATCAGTTATGATTGTCTTACTGATTGCAACTGACCTAGTCTGTGCTTCAGTGATGCTAATTGCAGCATACACTGCTGAACTGCATGCTAATCAACCAATCCCATAGAGCTACTCAACAAGATATAAGGTATCAATGTAGACTCCATGCCGTTTCTTATATGTGGAGTGAGAAAATAGTGGTGTGCAAACACAATGTAAGCACAGACAGATTGTTAGTAACAGCTACTTGCTAAATATACTTGTGTATGCTACAGGCTGAAGCCCATGCTGCTACTGCTGCCAATAGCCATAGACAGAGAGGGTGAAGACTTTGCAGGCCAATAATGCAGTAGTGAAACTGTGGGACCTCTAGCAGCCTTGTGTCAGATACAGAGCCAAATGCATGGAACACATTCCAGTGGAAATTAAGGTATGTGTTGAACTTAGTATCTTAGCCACAAATACCTTTAATAGACTGCCAGGGGACATGCTTAGTGTGGCATAGGCATCGGCATCCATAATCTTCCAAACATTCCTCCATGCTATGCTATAACATGGCAGAGAGCACATATATTTTAACATAAGTTATGAGGAGAGGGTCAAAATTATGCTACAATCATAACCTATATTTTCCTTGTTTGGTCAGGGGGAAGTTTCTTTACTCACCAGTGAGAGTGGGGAGTACTGAGCTGCCTGTTTGTCCTCAGAGGAGTGGTTTAAGGCAGTAACTTGTAGTTTATTGGCCATTTTGGGTCATTTCCTGTCTTTTCCAGCCCCCTGCTATAAAGCACGCTTTGGCGGCTTTTCTGGCTATAGAGAACTCAGCACAGCTCTTCGTGGTGTCCAGCAGAGTTCCTAGAGCAGCAGAGACCAGAAAAGACAAACTTTCCAGATTCTAAGTATTTTTTTCTGCATTTTCGACTTTTTAAGCCTTTCGACGACTATTTCTGCCTGTTTTATTCTATTACCTGTTTTACTGTTTTTAATAGCTTGAATTGTTTGTTGCACTTGCTTGTTTAAGTTTTGCTTAAAAGTTAAACAACAGGCTAATACACTCAAGTGTACTAGCTTTTGATAGCAATTAGTCGAAAGACACAGCATTTATTGTATTTTCTGCCTATCTGAAAAAAAAAACCTTGAAAAAACAAAATAAAATACTCTTGTTTTCCATACTTTCCTAATAGTTTGTTCCAGAGATCAGATTTTGCTGATCCCTGGGCTTTGTCTTGGTTCCTGTGTTTCTCCATTTTCCTTGTTTGGTCAGGGGGAAGTTTCTTTACTCACCAGTGAGAGTGGGGAGTACTGAGCTGCCTGTTTGTCCTCAGAGGAGTGGTTTAAGGCAGTAACTTGCAGTTTATTGGCCATTTTGGGTCATTTCCTGTCTTTTCCAGCCCCCTGCTATAAAGCACGCTTTAGCGTGATTTAGCGCAGAGTTGCTACAGGAGCACACAAGAGCAGCGGCGGTTAATCAAGGTTAAACTATTCGGGCTGCCTAAAGTCCACTCTTCAAATTTTCCCTTAAAACAGCCTTCCTTGAACTGTACTGCTGATCAAACCAGCGTATTCTATATCTAAAAAGTTCAGCTCTACTTGATTCTTAAGTAGACTATTCTTTATCTGTAAAGCCTAGCACTTGCTCCTAAAGTATTTTTTTACTTTGATATAGCACTTTTATTATACATAGTACCCCACCAGCCAAAAAACCCTTTTCGATCACCCACATCCCCCGGAGTCTTTTAAAGTCTTTGTCTATTCCTTCTAGCATGTCGAGGGATCAGTTGCTAGTGTCCTCTCCTGCTCAGCTGGTGAATCTGGGAATATTGAGGCAATGTTACAATTGTCTCATGTACACGGACAACCCTCTCCTTCTTCCACAAAACACAAATACATGCGAGAGATGCAACTATATAGCCAAACTGGAGGCTGAGCTCTCTCAACATAGGACTGGCAAGACAAGACAGGAGGAGAAGGTAACCACACACACCACAAACCCAGTCTCACATAGTACTATCACAACTTCAAATCATACACATAAATACACAAAGACATACTTGGAGGCTCTGATCAAAAATCTACCAAAACAGCAGAGGCCACCAAAGCAGACACCCAAACAACTGGACACAACACATGCAACACATAGACCACATAGTCAGTGTGCCAAACAGTCACAGCCCTTAAGGCCAAACACAATGCCAGACACACTCATCATTGGTGACTCCATAGTCAGATACACTGACGTCCCACTCACCAGATTGAGTAAGGAGAAGGTCACAGTAAGCTGCCTGTCGGGCGCTAGAATCCACCACATAACGCAAGCACTCAGGTCTCTCAACAGCAGGTACAAGTATGACTCTGTCATTGTCCACGCTGGTGTGAACGACCTGAGACGTACCTCCTTGGACTACATGAAAAGAGACATAGAGGAGCTCTCTGATTATGTAGCCCAGGCAGGTATGACCCTGACCTTGAGCAGTATCCTACCTTCAACAAGAATGATGCCACAATACAGAGACAAGATGATCAACTTTAATAATTGGCTTAAACTCTGGTGTCATTCAAAGGGGATCCAATGTCTGTCTGCCTGGGATGACATGCTGGACAAGCCACGCTGCTTTGCAAGGGATGGCTTGCACCTGTCACCCCTGGGCTTCCGGATATTGGCAAAGGCTCTTGCCACCCCCATAGTGCCTTTTTAGGCAAGGCTCAAATTCTAAACCTACCACCCTAGAACACAAAAAGGAAAAAACTAAGGGTAATGCTGCTCAATGCCAGAAGTCTCAACCTCAAGATGCACGCACTCGAGGCCCTTCTCAGTATGGAGAACATCGATGTCTGTGCTGTGACTGAAACCTGGTTCAAGGCTCCAGAGAGCACCCCGGCACTATCAGGTTTTACCTCATATCATGCGTTCTGGCCCCAAAATCCGGACAACACCAAGAAGGGAGGGGGGTGTCTATATTCATCAAGGACACCCACACCTCAAGGTTGGTGGCAACGCACGATGCATCGGAGACCATCCAGGTGCAATTAACCATAGGCAAGACTGCGCTGCAATTTGTAGCATGTTACTGGCCACCCTCTCAATCTCAGGAACCTCACATAGCTTTCCTGAAAACACTGGAGGGGATAAATGTATCTCCAAACACCATCATACTAGGTGACTTCAACTACCCAAATATAGACTGGGATCACTACTCAAGCCCCAACACTCTAGCCCAAAGGTTCCTAGAGTTCATAAACTCAAATGCCATGGAACAACTAGACACCATCCCCACAAGAGGAGAAAACATACTAGATCTCATCATCACGAACATGGGGTCACAATGTTCAACACCGGAAGTATACCCCTCACTGGTGAGATCAGACCATAAACTAATCTCACTGGAAGTCCACATTCCACCCCCACCTGAGATAAAAAAAGGCCACAGTGAAGAACTTCTCAAAAGCCGACTTCACACTTCTAAAGACAGGTGTGGTCTCTTTTAAGGTCCCCGAGCCTGCGGAAACCATTACTCAAGCCGCTGAATCACTTACAAATGCCTTCTACCAGCACCTACAGGACTGCATGGATTAGGCAATCCCAAACAAAACAAAGACTCTTTGTACCAAAGGCAAGCATCCAGTCTGGTGGACCCCAGCCATAAACAAACTCTACAACAAAAGGAGGAAGCTACTACAAGATAGAGCAAAATCCTTAAAAGGGAAAACACCTTTGATCATTATAAGTAAAAAACTAAGAGCTCTCATAAAATCATCCAAGGCAAAATTTGAGAGAAAAGTCGCTAAGGACTCAAAAGACAATCATAAGGCCTTCTTTAGCTATGTTAGAAACCTGGGAGGAAACTCCCAGATATGCTCAGAATTAGTTCAAAATGATGTAAAAATTACTGAACCTACAGACATTGCCAACATACTGGCTGACAGGTTCAGTGCAAACTTCTCCCCCCCCCAAAAGGTGAGATATCTATACCAGAGGATTGTAACCCCCCAAACATCTCTAACGCTCAGGTGAGAACTGCTCTCTCCAAGGCAAAAAACACAGCATCCATGGGACCAGATGGTGTCCCCGGTTGTGTGCTCCATGAACTCAATGAGGAATTAAACCCACAGTAAGGGCAGCTATTTAATCTTAGCCTCACCTCAGGATACATGCCTAAGGAGTGGCGTACGGCAACTGTGGTCCTGCTTCACAAAGGCGGTGCCTCCACCGACCCTGGAAATTACCGTCCCATCAGCTCGACAAGCCTGATCTGCAAAGCTATGGAGAGGATCATAATGGAACTCATAAATAAAGACATAGGGGACTTGCAGACTTTGGATCCAACCCAGTTTGGCTTTGTCAAAGGCAGATCATGCCTTTTAAACTTGGTTGACTTTTTCAAAACAGTCACCAAGGCCATTGATGAGGGAAAGGCAGTCCACACAGCCTATCTCGACCTGGCAAAGGCTTTCGACACAGTACCCCACTCAGGTATCATTGAAAAACTCATCAGCTTAAATGTAAACCCATACGTCACAAGATGGGTTGCAAACTGGCTAAGTGACAGAACCCACAGGGTCAGAGTGGCTGGCGCCATGTCAGACTCAAAGCCTGTCACGAGTGGTGTCCCACAGGGCTCAGTCCTGGGACCACTCCTGTTTGGCATCTACTTTTCAGAAGTACAAGCAAACACAGGAGGATTATGGCTGACAAAATTTGCAGATGACTGCAAACTGGGCGCCATAGTTGAGAACACATCTGACACAGATATCCTTCAGAAGGGTCTTATAGAAACCGATAACTGGTGCCAGAGCCATGGCCTAAAGTTAAACGCCAAAAAATGCAGTCATACCCTTCGGGAAAAACAAGGTTACCCCTAGCTACCATATAGGTGGCAACCCACTGAGCACAGAAGAGGTTATCAGGGATCTGGGGACCCAGGTTGACAGTAACCTTTCGTTTGACACTCACGTTGCCAAAGTAGTTAGGAAGACCTTCTACATTGCCCACCTGATCATGAAGGGATTCACATCTAGATCAAGGGAAGTCATCGTCCCCCTGTACTCATCACTCATCAGACCAATGATTGAGTACAATGCCCCATTCGGAATGTATCTGACGTGACACCTGCAGCAACTGGAAAGGCCCCAAAAATTCCTCACCAAAAGAATAAAGGGTCTCAGAAATATGTCCTATGCTGCCCGACTGAAGGAACTCCAGCTCTATTCAGTCGCTTACCGTCTGCTCATAGGTGACCTGTGCCTGACATGCAAGGCCATGTCCAACCCAGAACTGATGAACATGCTTCACCTCAAAAAATCTAGATCCCTCAGAACTACAAGGGCGGGAGACTTAAACCTTGACACGGTTATTAATAGGACGTGCTGGAGGGACAGATTCATCACCCAGAGACTCCCTATGCTGTTGAACAAAATCCCGGTACATGTGAGGCAGAGCACCTCGCTGGCTTTGTTCAAGAGAAATCTTGACCAATGGATGGGAGATCGCAGATATACCCCAGGGATTATCTCAGTGTCACTGCTTGACAGAGGCACAGCAAAATAATGGGCATAGTATCCTCCAAACTAAAGGGGTGGCAAAAGCCACAAAACTCTGGGCTAGGCTTATAAATGCCCTTGGGCAGATAGCCTAGTATGAACCTATGAACCTATGATCTACTGTCCTGTAATGTTTGCCATACATTGCAGTCATGTACACATGAGAACAACACCTGCAGAACACGGTAGGATCTACATTAACTATAAGGTCTACCACTTGAATACAAGACCTGGGGAACAGGGTAGGGTCTACATTAACTGTAAGGTCTACCACTCGAACAACTGCCAAGTCATGTGCAATTGCATGGGAATCATCTGGAACATGTGCTAGCAACCTTTGCAGTTAACACAACTTCCATATGTGCCACATATCCCAACTGCAGCAGGTGTTTGCTATGGGGGATATCTCCATGGCTCACTTAGGTGGATGCATGCTATGCACTGGAGTCATGGCTGATGAAACCCACTGGAGATGCGCAGACACACACACACATACACACACACACACACACACACACACACACACACACACACACACACACACACACAAACACCTTAGTGAGACACACATTCCAAACTATAATGCCATACAGCGTGTTTGTTAGCCACTGCACTCACAGTGTCAGTGCTCACATACCTCTGGTCAAGGGGAAATTACAGTCCACTGACATGTCCCTCAATGCTCATTGCATGGCCTATGCTACCCAAGTTAATATAGTGGAAACAGCTGCATTAGGTTCATAGGTTCATAAGTGTTTATTAGGCTACCAACCACAAGTGTAATTTTAAGTCTAGACATGTATGCCAAATCTATGACAAGTTCTGATACCCTTGATAAGTGTAAGCATGGGCCTGGGATATGAACCATTTACAGGTTACCTGTGTCCATTACAGACATAGCAGCCAAACCAGCAATGAATCTCCAGTTTCCCATCCAATTGTCCAAGTTGTACTTGAATTGGGTTAGGGAGTAACTCTGCTTCACATGGACAGGGAGCCTGTTCCATAGATGGGGTAGTCTCTGGGATACACACTTATCTCTTCAGCTGGTCCTATTTAAATCACAGGCAAGGTTTAAGTCTTTAGAATGGGTAATTCTGGTGCTGGTTTTTTTTTTTATATGCAGGAGGTCCATCGGAGTGAGGTCTGACAATGCCCTGCATGCCAGGCATAGATCTTCCCTCAAAAGCCTTTAGGAGACAGACTACAGGGATAGGGCCTTAGTGCAGTCTGCATAGGAGATATTCTTAATGCCCTATATTCTTTTAGTGAAGAACTTCTGTCGATGTTCCAATTGTTGGATATGCCTGGTTAGGTACATACCAAAGGGGATATTGTACTCAATGATAAGTCTGATGAATGCCAAATACAGTGGAACAATGATTTACTTGGACTTAGATATCATACCTTTATTTCTAAGTTCTGCAACATAGAATGATTTCCTCACAACTGATGATCAAAGGCTAGATTACTATCTATGTGTGTCCCTAAGTCCCTGACTACTGGGTCAACTCTAAGGGATGCATTGTCAATATGATAGTTACCAGGAATGGATGACTACCCAGAGGAAACTATTATGCATTTCTTGGCATTTAGTTTTAGTCCGTGGCTCTGACACCAGTTGTTTGTCTGTGTCAGCCCCTCCTGGAGAACATTTGTGTCATTGTGAAATTCAGTGACAGCTCCTAAGTTACAATCATCTGCAAATGTAGTCAGTCTGAGACCACTAACATTGGCCTTGACTTCTGAGAAGTAAATGTCAAAAAGGAGCAGTCCAAGGATTGATCCCTGAGGGACTCCACTTGTGACTAGCCTCTTTGTAGAGGTGTACTTCCCAAGTCTAAATTCCTGGGTCCTGTCTGTGAGCTAGTTGGCTATCCACTGGGTGACATATAGGGTTTGTACCTAACATCTTGAGTTTGTCAACCATGCCCGAGTAGGGTATTGTGAAAATGTCTTATATAATATCCACTAACAGCTCACAGCACACTAATTCAACTGCAGTAAGATTAGAATCCCTACCTATCTAAGGTGTACAGACTAGAAAACATAGCACTTAACACACATGCCACAGCACAAGTCTAAGGATCATCAAGGGAACGGGGAACACATCTACTGACAATGCCAAGGTCACCACAGCCACAGGCCGATGGTGACTCAGAGGAGGAACCAGTAACAGGTGTGGTTGTAAGCAGACATAGAAATGCTCAGTATGTCCTTGCATTGGCTATGAAACAAGCCATATCACACTGACTCACCACCTAAGAGACTAAAACCATCCTCTGACATCAATATACATTTGTACTAGGGATACATTAGAGATAATTCTCAACCAAAACTAAGTCAGACAACAGGCAGGATGACAGATATGCAGAGTAACCAGACCAACACAGTCTTGTTAGTGCCATAGCAGACACACACCTTTGCTCCCCCACCCCCAAAAGAACAGAAACTGCTTGTTGGTGACATTCAACCTGTCTTTCCTTAGTTGGCAGCTGCATATCATATTATTCCCAGTTAATATCCTTTGACATTGTAAATGCAATAGTATAGAATGGTATACCCACACTGTATGCCCCAGACTACTGGAAAGATAACTGATGAATGAGCATGGAATACAGACATGTAACACTGTGCTGTATATTTGCAAGAAAACATCATAACAGGGAGTGTAATCAATAAGTCCAATATTTTAAAAGTGAAACATTTCACTGCATGTGCAGGCAACATGTAATATTTTATTATGGCTGTACATTATTTTCAATATGATTGTGTGCTGGCACTGCTGGATGACTGTTGATGCTTGCTACAAAGGTGCATGTTTGAAACACAGGGTTAAGGTACCCATCCCATGTTCTCCATGTGCATTAGATAGTGAATTGGATTGTAGACCTATGTAGGCATGTTTTCTATGTAGTAAAATAGTCTACTGTATATGTAATACATTGATTTATTTTCTGCCTATTATCATTGTTTTTTATCTAAATATTTGGAGCCACTGTTTGCGCATTGCTGCTTGTAGCACCAAAGGCTTCAGCTATGTGCACAGTGGCAGTGCACAAACTGCAGAAGTAGGCCACCCAGGTACCAGACAGGATTGAGGCATCTAAAAATAGACCTGTGGACTGCACGTAACACTGAGAAATTAAGGATAAATATTAATGTAGTGGATTTTTATATAACTTATCCTGTGGCTGCAGATATTAAGTGTTAGCTTGATGTTCCCATGGTCCTGGATTCTGATACAAGGATTGCAGCTTGTATTTTACTAATGTGATCTTGCATTAGATAGCAATGAAATTAAACATACACATGTATTCTTTCATCCTTCGACTTGCAACAGCTGTGAGTGTAGGACTACAATGGATAAGGTCCAGGACTGTAATATAGCAGGCATCTGTCTTTTTTCAATGGTGTTCCACTTCACATTATAGTCATCCTCCATTATAGCAGATGACCTAGTATTTCTTGTATCAGTGATGGCAAACCTATGACACATGTGCCAAAGGTGACATGCCACAACATTTTGGGTGAAACTCCAGCATTCAGCAACACCCGAGTTACCAAAGAAACTGCTTTTGCATTCCTTGCTTGTGTGAAGTGCATTGAATTATTTTGTGCCAGGAGCCAGCTCAATAATACTGCTGCAGAGGTAAGGAAGTTATTAACCCCAAAAACTATTTCAATATACTGTCTCAATAGATTCTGCAAAGGGCAGTGCTGACATTGTTTTCTCTTCATGGTTACACTTCTGCAAAGGGCAAGTAGTCTGCATTTCTAAGTGTGAGCTATTTTACATTCCTCTCAACTGTCCACCTTAATCCCTCCTAAAACTGGTGACATTGTATACTTAATAATGACAATAATTTGATTTCTAGACATATCTTACTTCAGAAAAAGTATATTAATCCACTTTCATTTTTTCTGTCACTGTCTCAAATTAATAGTACTAGTAGTTTAAAACTATCCATATTTCTAATTTCTAGATGTGTCCCTGATTCTGTTGAGATTTATCCCTGATTATTGAGAGCTATGATGTTTTATCTAGTTTCATTTATTTTATTTTATTTTTTTTCTGGGGGTGACATGCCAGTAGAGTCAAGTTAGGCATATTCTGAAATTTTGACATGCCAAACCCAAAAGGTTCACCATTACTGTCTTATATCATAATTATTTTCATGAGGGATGACACACTAATATTGCCAATTATGTACTTATAAGATAATATCTGTATTGATTCACTTCTCTTTATTGGTTCCCATCATGCAAACACATTTCCTGTGTCTGAGCGATGCTAAGCAGTGCACACCATTTTCAAATGTTGCAAAATCCAGGAGTGTGTGTTCTCATTATCTGTCATAACTGGAATTGGTGGGAAAAAGTCATTATAGTATGGTCTTCATTTGCATTAGACATGGCTGGAGTTTGGGGAGAGGTTCTGAGATTTCGGTCTCAAAGTTGCGGTGTGCAGGAGTCCAAAGTGCTTGTTGGACTTGTAGTGAAAGATTATGGTCCCTGGCTGTTGCAGGACTACTATCATTGATCTGATTCCAAATTAGATGCATGGAATAGTTTGGCTCAGGAATTGTCCAGTGTTACCAGTATCCCCCACAGTGGCAAACAATGTAAGAATCATTACAGAGAACTCAGTATGAGGAAGAGGGATACCCTCAACCATGGATCGAGGAATGTAGGACTGATGGCACTCCACAGATTTGTAAGTATCACATACAGGCACTGATTATAAGAGGTAGCAGATGCATTTGTTCAGGATTGGTGTTCCTAATGGTATTATATTGTGTTCTGTTTTTTCCACAGCTAATGCAGATCAATTACTGAATGAGCAAACTTATGAAGAAAAATCGAGAAGGATGCGAGATGCAAGTGGTATGTATGCTTCCAAACAGTACTCTTATTTTAGCATTAAGAGTAAATACAGCTTATTGTGGTGAACACATGTATCACCATTTGTCCATTGTAAAGCAAAAATATGCATGCATTAGTATATAATATAAAACAACAGTTCAGTATTACAGATTAGACAGGGTTGTCATTTAGAAAACCACATTTCTAAACTATACAGTACTTTTTTAAGTTGACATCGATATTGCAATTTAAAGTAAGACCTATAAACCAGGGACAACAAGAGCATGCTGCAGATTGTTATCATTTTAACAGTGAACCTGTATCTATAAAGTGTAAAAGGAAATAGTGCTTGCATTATGCTGTACTCCAAAGGAAAAGTACAGCATTACAGTAGTCAATGCTTGTGGGTTCAAATACCACACTCTCCAAATTTAAAATTAGCTCTTTACAATACTGATATATGTGGTCATCAATAAAAATGCAATAGTGTTACATATTCATAATGATAGCATTAGATGTGCAGACCTCCATACCTGTGGCCTGGATGGCCTACTGTCAAATGTAATCAGTGCACATGGAACATGCGTATGTGCAATATGTGCACCCATAAATGATTGATGGATGTGAAATGATTTGTACTATAATGTGTATGTGTTAGGAACAGCATAGTATTCCAAGTAATAAAGAAACTTCTTAGAAGTTTGCATTGTTAAAAGTAAAATAAAACTGAATAGAATAAATGAATTGCAGAAAGCTTTGTATAATATCTGTGAAGTTACTAATGTTCTCCTTTTCTCACCCCACCCCACCTCGTCCCTTATTTATTTTTTCTGGATTTCTTATTTTGTGTTATTATTTTTATTGTTATTGTTATTCTTACATTATTTGTATAACTTTATTTCTTATTAAATTATTTTGTATTACTTATGTTTTGTAAATTATGTATAATTTTATATTGCTTTTTTGTTAAATACTTATTTATTTATCCTTGTGTTTATAATTATATTATTTAAAATCACTTATAATAATTTATTATTGTTTCTTTTTTATTATTTTCATTTATTTTAGTTTATGTTTTATTTCATTTTTGTTCTTAATTTTATTTATGATATTAGTACATCACAGCAGGGTCGGCTGGTTCCATGCGATCTGCCTATATTCACTCCACTGACTGAAGCACCAAGGCCCAGTACTTCTGGGCTGCAGCTTGGTGTCACCCCCCCCACACACACACACACACCCCTTGCCATACTTGGGCCCTCAGGTAATTGTGCCCCAATGACCTGGTCTCTGCTCCCCCTGGGAGGGGGTGCATTCACCACCTGAGTGGAGTTGTTAGAAGTGGTGCAGTGGATTGTGCACCAGACCTTGGCTACACTCCTACGCTGGATAGAGACCTTGCTTTCCATACGGGTATGGCAGATTGGCTGTAGGTGTAGATGGCCACTGCAGCCAGCAACACAGCGATGGAACTGTGATGACTGTCCAGTGTATGAGGACTTAAGTCACACTGTCACCATACCTGATATCTGTGGGTCCCCAATCCTCCCATCACAACCATGGTGTTCACCCACCTCTTGTGTCCTTCGCCAACCTTGTCTCTGCCTTGTATATCTTGTCTGTCAGCAAATGCTTCCTCACCTTCCCAACTTGCCTGCACTAAACTTGCCTATGTTCCTTCCCCAACATTTCACTCTCTCCTTAAAAATAAAGGCACCTGTTCCAAAAAAAAATATCATCCCATACATAGTTCTCCATTTCACACACATGTCCACTTGACACACTTAATTTGGTCCAATTGGCCTCACAATGCAACTATGTTGTCACTCCTCTCTCTGGAGGTGAATCTGTGCATGTGCTCAGTTGTTGCTGTTAAAGAAATACGTAGCTATGGTTCTTATCTATTCCCTTCCAGCACATTCCTGCCTTCCTTTCACTTTGTATTTCCACCTGCTTGCTCCCAATTTCATCACCTTCCTATCTCCTCATTTCTTTTCATTAAAGAAAATGTGCACTATGGTGCACAGTGTGGAGCATCGCTAAGCAATGGTAAGTGGCAGTAGTATCATTGAATGCATGTAAAAGTATAATAGACACTTGTAACATTTATGCCGGCACCCTATTTCAAACCCAGTACTATCTGCCTTCATCACCAACCTATTAACCCATCCAGCCACAGAGTCAATTAATTATTAGAAGAATTGTAGATAATAAATGCTAATTCATATTCTCAATAAAGTGTGTTTGCATGAAATCACACAGCATCACTCTGCAAGGCTGATAGAATATTAATTCCATAAAAACAACATACCTGTCAGCTTGTTAGAGCAATACATCTGAACAAAGCCAAACACAATGGATGAACAAAGACCATCAATAAAGGTACAAGTTGTAAATATTGCTCTTATAAACTTAGAAACATGATAGAATAACAGGTATTGCATTTTTATTAATTGATTTACTTAAGTGGCAGGTGTATGCAACAACAGTTTAGTGTGCAATTATCTCTACAATGTGTAAAATATGCATACTACTCAACTGACTCTGTAGCACTATGTGTTAAATGCATTGATATTTTCTTGTTTTGGTTTAGATCACATTGTTGTCAAATACAGGTAATTTTAAATACTTTTATGTGTACCTCAAGATTATAAATTGTGATATTCATGAATCTGTGTCATCAGCTGTTTACACACTAAATGCTGCAATGATGAAATGTTTTGTGATAGATGGTACCGGTATCCAGTAAAAGTGTATATAACCAATAGCACTTTTTTTACCATTGCTGCATGATGCTGAACATTGCACACCATTGCAGAAAGACTCTATAAAGAAAAGAAATGAGAGAGACATAAAAGTGGTGAAGGAGGCACAAACTGAGGGGAAACAAAGTGAAAGGAAGGATGTAGGTAAGAACCATAGCTGTCCATTTTTTCAAGAGTAACAACTGAGCACACATACAGATTCTTAGATGAATTTTAACTGTTACCTCCAGAAAGAGGGGTGACAACATAATTGCATTGTGAGGCCAATTGGATCAAATTTAGTGTATCAAGTGGACATGTGTAAAATGTAGAGCTATGTATGGGATGATATATTTTTTTTTCTTTTTTGGGACAAGTGACCTTTTTTTAAGGAGAGAGTGGAATTTTGGGGAAGGGACATTGGCAAGTCTGGAGAAGGCAAGTTGGAAAGGTGAAGAAGCATTTACTGATAGACAAGATATACAAGACAAGTGAAAGGGTTGGTGAAGGACAAAAGAGGGAGGTGAACACGATGGTTGGGGTGAGGGGGGGATTGCAAACTTATGGACATCATGTTTGGTGACAGTAAGAATCGACCCGTCGCCCACTGGACTGTCATCACTGTCACCTCACTACACTGATGGCTTTAGTGTTTGACATCTGAATGTCCTTGTGTTACTCAGGAAGGTGATGAAGAGCAATGTCTACACTCAGCATAGGCATGCACCAATTGAGTGGCACACAACTCTATGCACCAGACCTAGCAGTTCAGCTTGGGTGACAAAATCACCATTCTGCTTCTGCTCCCAGAGGGAACCTCAGGCATGTGCTCTGGAGCAGAACTACCTGAGGGTCCAGGTAGGGTAGGTGAAGCAGGCAGGGGTTGCTACCAGGCTGCAGCCCAGAAGTGCTGGGCCTTGGTACTGTAGCCAGTGGAGCAAGTGTAGGTGGATCACAGGGAGCAAGCCTATCCTGCTGTGCTATACTAATAACATAAATAAAAGTAAGAATCAATAACAAAATGAAAAATAACACAAAATAGACAGAATAACATTAAATAAAATGTAAACATATAACAAATTATTATAAAAATAATAAAAATATAATTAAAAACAGAATGATAAATAATAAGAAATGAAAATGTATTTAACAACAAAACAATAGAAAATTATACATAATAAATAAAGCATAAGTAATAAAAATAATTATGATAATGAAAATTAAGATTGTGTGCATAATATAATAATAATAATAATAACAACAACAATAAAATATTAATAAAATAAGACAAAAACAAAGAAAGAGATAGGGTGGGACGAGCGAAAAAAGAAAGAATATTAGTATCTTCACAGATAATGGGGGAATTTAATTAAGCCTACACAATTTTTCATGTAGGCATCACGCCAAGATGCCTACATGGCACGAACATTTTTAAATTCAGTAAGCACTGCTTAGTGGCACACATGCATACACAAACATGAAAACTTCTGTGGCATGCAAATGGCCTCATAAGCAGGTGAATCTCATGCAAATGAGGCAGGTAGAGTAATTAAAGAAGCAGAAAGGCATCTGTTCAGACCCGTGTCAGTGTCTGTAGTGTAAGCACAAAATTCTGTGTACAAAAGTGTAGACAGAAAAAAGGGGATGTAAAACTGTAGATATATGGACAGTAATCCTCTGAAAATAGTTTAATAGGTTCATATGTAGGTACTAGCCTATCGACCCTAGGGCCTGTACAAGCCTAGCCAAAAAGGTACCCTGGCTTTTGCCACCGAAGAAAATTATTTTCCTGTGCCCCTGTCGAGCAGAGCCACAGAGGTGATCCCCGGGTTGAATTTCCTATTTCCCATCCAATCATCAAGATTTTTCTTGAAGAGTGCTAATGAGGAGCTTTGTTTGATATAAATAGGTAGTTTGTTCCAGAGTATGGGAAGTCTCTGGGACAGGAATATATCCCTCCAGAATGCTCTGTTTATTGTGGTGACAAGGTTTAGGTCCCTAGAGCATGTAGCTGGGAGGGATTGGGATTTCTTTAAGTGGAGCATGTCCAACAGCTCTGGGTTTGACATAGCTTTGTATGTTAGGCAGAGATCGCCTCTGAGTAGGTGATATGTGACGGAGTAAAACTGGAGTTTTTTGAGACGGTCTGCGTATTTCCACTTTGTGAGGTATTTCTGTGGCCTTTCCAGTTGTTGTAGATGTCTTGTGAGGTACATACCAAAAGGGGTGTTGTACTCTATAATGGGTCTAATGAGTGACAAGTAGAGGGGAACAATGACCTCTTTTTTCCTGGATGAGAAACCTTTTGTGATGAGGTGTGCCAAGTAGAAGAATTTCTTGACTACTGCGGCGATGTGATTATCAAAAGAGAGACTACTGTCCACCTGTGTCCCAAGGTCTCTTATCACACTTTTGGTGTTAAGTAGACTACCACCTATGTGGTAGCTCATGGGTACAGAGTTTTTACCAAAGGGTATAACAATGCACTTTTTGGCATTGAGCTTGAGGCCATGGCTTTAACACCAGGCATCTGTCTCAGTGAGGCCATTTTGTAGGATGTCCACATCGATAGTTGTTTCAATTATGGCTCCTAGTTTGCAGTCATCTGCAAACTTCATTAGCCAAAGACCTATTGTGTTAGCCTGTACTTCAGAAAAGTAGATACCAAACAGAAGAGGATCCAAGACTGAACCTTGTGGTAGTCCACTTGTCACTGATCTGAAGTTTGGAGTCTGCTACTTTCACAGTGTTGGTTCTGTCAGTAAACCAGTTGGCAACCTATCTTGTGACCTATGGATTTATACCTAGTTTAGTGAGTTTATCTATACTTCCAGAGTGGGGGTTGGTGTCAAAAGCCTTGGCCAGATCTAGATAGGCTGTGTAAACCACCTTACCCTCATCTATGGCTTTGGTAACTGCTTTAAAGAAGTCAATCAGGTTTAGTAGAAATGATTTGCCTTTTACAAACCCGAACTGGGTGGGGTCCAGAGTTTGGAGATTACCATTGTCTTTGTTTATACGTTCCATAATGATACATTCCATGGCCTTGCAGTTCCCAGGGTCCGTGGTGGCTCCCCCTTTGTGGAGTGGGATAACTGCTGCTGTGCACCATTCAGTGGGCATAAAGCCTGAGTTGAGGTGATGCCTGAACATGGTGCTTAGGTAGGGTGCTAGTTCATTCTGTAGTTCCTGTAGAACACAGCCTGGGATGTTGTCAGGTCCCATGGACTATGTGTTCTTGGCTTTGGAGAGTGTGTTTTTTACCTGTACAGCTATGATTACAGGAACTTTGCATTCTTCCAGTATAGAGATGGGCCTTTTAGGGGCTGGGGGGGGGGGGGTAAAGTTAGCACTGAACCTATCTGCCAGGATATTGGCAATATCAGTTGGTTCTGTATATTTAGTGTCATCGTGCTGTAACTCAGAGCAGATCTAAGTGTTGCCATTGAGATTCTTGACATAGCTATAGAATGCAATGTGGTTGTCTTTAGGATCAATGGTGATTTTGTTTTCATAACTAGCTTTGGGGGATTTTATGAGGGATCTCAGCTTCTTACTGAGGCTGACCAGGGAGTTCATCCAGTCATGGGATTTTACTCTTTTTGCTACAGTTTCTTTCTTCTGTTGTAGAGTTTTTTATGGCAGGGGACCACCAGACTGGCTTCCTTTTTTTTGGAGGACAGCATCTTGGTTCTGTTAGGGACCGCATGATCCATGCATTCGTGTAAGTGCTTATAATGTGCATTTGTGTAGGATTCAGCAGTCGTACCTCTATTTTCCGTCTGCATGGGTGTTGTGAAGTTTGCCACTTCTGTCTTAAGAAGCATGAAGTTGGCTTTTGAGAAATGTTTTTACGGTGGTTTCCCTAATGAGGGGTGGGGGCAGGATGTGGATGTCTAGGCTGATTAACTTGTGGTCAGATTTGAACAACGAGGAATTGACCTCTGATGTGGAACACCAGTCGCCCATGTTGGTAATGACCATGTCTAGGATATTGCTGCCCCTGGTGGGGGTGTGGATAAGTTGATCCAAGGTGTTGGAATTTATGAATTCCAGAAAACATTGAGCAAAAGGGTTGGTACATGAGTAGTTTTCCCAGTTAATGGTGGGATAGTTGAAATCGCCCATTATTAGGGTGTTGGGTTTTACCCTAATATTTTCCATTGTATCAAGAAATGAGGAATGGGAATCCTGTGGTATGGTGGGTGATCTTCAGCAAGTTACAATTTGGATTGCGGTCTTGCCCAGAGTTAGTTCCACCTGGATAATCTCGGATGCATTATGCTGAGCAACTAGCCTGGAGGTGTGGATATCCTTAATAAATATGGACACACCTCCACCTTTAGTGTTTCGGTCCAGGTTAGGTGGCTGAAGGGTGTGGTATGAATTATACCCTGGTAATGCAGGGGTGCTCTCTGGAGCCTTGATCCTGGTCTTCTTCACTGCACAGATATTGATGTTCTCCATTTTAAGGAGTGCCTCGAGTGAATGCATTTTGAGGTTTAGACTTCTAGCATTGAATGGTATTACTCTCAGATTTTGCTTACTTGTACCTGTTACGGTGGTGAATTTGTCATTTGAACCTTGCCCAGAAAAGGCACTATAGGGGTGGCAAGAGCCTTAGCCAGCATCCGGAATCCCAAGGGCAACAGGTGCAGGACATCTCTAGCAAAGCATCATGGTCTGTTAATCATGTCATCCCAGGCAGATAGATACTGGATCCCCTTAGAATGACACCAGAAGCTTAGCCAATTGTTGAAGTTAATCATTTTGTCCTTGTACTGTAGTATCATTCTGGGTGATGGCAGGATGCCATTCAAGGCTAGGGTCATTCCTGCCTGGGCTACAAGATCGGAGACCTCCTCCATGTCTCTTTTCTTGTAGTCCAGGGAGGTACGTCTCAGGTCATTCACACCAACATGGAAAATGACAGCATCATATTTTTACTTGTTGTGGAGTTATGTGAGTGCATACATTATGTGGTGGAGCCTGGCACCTGACAGGCAGCTGACAGTAACTTTCTCCTTAATTAACCTGGTGAGTGGAACATCAGTGCGCCTGACTATAGAGTCATCTATGACTAGAGTGTTAGGTATGTTGTTATGCCTTATGGGTTGTGGTTGAGTGGCACACTGAGTTTGTGGGCTATGTGTCATTTGGGTTGTGTTGGGGGTGGAGGTTGCATGCGTTTCAGCACTGGAGGTCTCTGTTGCTTGAGCAGATTTTTACTGAGAGCCTCCGTGAATATAGGTGTCTGTTTTGTGTTGCTATGTGTGTGTTTTGGTGGTGTAGGTTTTCATGGAGTATGTGATGAGTGTGGTGCGGTGCAAGTGTTTACCTTCTCCTTTTGACTGTCTAATCCAGTCTTGGGTGAAGAAAGCTTTTTTCCAGTTTGGCTATATAAGTGCATCTCTCACAGGTTGTAGTGTTGGGTGGTAGGAGGATAGGGTTGTCTGTGTACATGAGGCAATTGCTGCATTGCCCCAAGATGCCCAGATTCATCAGGTAGACAGGAGAAAACACCAGGAGCTGACCCTTAGACATGCTTGGATAGGTGCTTATTTATTAAGTACTAAAAACTGTTTTCCTCTAGACAAGTGAGGAAAGGTGAGTTATTTAGTGCTTACAATAAGTTCTGAACAAGTGCTGAGCTCAAAGAAACAGATTTGGGTACTAAAACTAAAAAACTGGCTAGTTCTAAGGGAAAATTTGAAGAGCAGACTTTATGGTGCCGGGAATAGTTTAACCCTAGCTACGTGGCGATGCATAAAGTACATTTTATTTTATATAACAGTAGCAAATGAGCAGACTGTTTTAAACAAATTAACCAATAAAAAGCTAAAAGCTGTGCCCAGTTCCAGCAGACTTCGATCAGAGAAGTTCTAACTGCACACTCCTGCCACTAGGGTGCAGGGGAACCTTCTCCAAAAAAGATAGTCTGGATTAGTATTCAATTTAAACAAACAAAGCTAGATTCAGCAGGTATAAATTTAGTCTATGCTACAGCAAACAAGGCGTATCAATTTCAGAAAGAAACAGTTCAAATAAGCAGACACAATAAGCCTTTTAACCAGAAACTCCCAGCTCAGAATGGCAGAATCTACCCTCTCCTCCCACAAGAGTGCAGACCACCCCTTCTTAATGTAAAATAACTGGCCCGAAGCCCAAGTGCTTAAACCAGAACTAATACACTTTTAGAATAACAGACACTAAGCCTTCAATCAGCAACTCCCAACTTAGAAGGATGTAAGCTACCTGTCCTACTGCAACAGTGCAGAGCACAAACCTTCTTAATGTAAAACAACTGATCTGAAGCCCAAGTGCTTCAACCAAAGGCTTAGAATAACAGTTATAATTTAATCAGGCTACTAACAAGCAGTAATAAATGCAGCAGAATAAATGCAATAAAGTAGGAAGAAACACAAATACAGTAAAAGTAGATGAATAAAATGCATTTTTATATAACAATAGAAAACGAGCAAACTGATTTAAACAAATAGCCCAATTAACCAATAAAACAGCTCAAAACCGAGCCCTGTTCCAGCAGCCTTCAATCAGACAAGTTCTAACTGCACACACCTGCCACTAGGGTGCAGGGGAACCTTCTCCAAAAAAGATGACCTGGCTTAGTGCTCAAGTTATACAAGCAAAGCTAGATTCAGCATGCCTGAATCTAGTCTATGCTACAGCAAACAAGATGCACCAATTTCAGAAAGAAACAGTTCAAATAAGCAGTCAGAATAAGCCTTTTAACCAGAAACACCCAGCTCAGAAGGGCAGAAATCTAACATCTCCCCCCACAACAGTGCAGACCACAAACCTTCTCAATGTAAAATAACTGGCCTGAAGCCCAAGGGCTTAAACCAGAACTAATACACTTTTAGAATAGCAGACACTGAGCCTTCAATCAGCAATTCCCAATTTAGAAGGATGTAAGCTACCTGTCCTGCCACAACAGTGCAGACCACAAACCTTCTCAATGTAAAATTACTGGTCTGAAGCCCAAGTGCTTAAACTGAAAGGCTTAAAATAACAGTTACAATTTAATCAGGCTACTACCAATCAGTAATAAATACAACAGAATACATACAATTGAGTACTTTTAAGAAGAGGCAAAAGCAAAATAAAGTGCAATTTTTTTAAGTAAAGTGTAAGGAGAGAGGAAAGAGGAGCAGAAGAAAAATTCAAGGGGGGTTGGCCTTCTCAAATGTTCTCTCTGTATTAAGTAGAGGGAACACCAGACTGGGAGGGGTGTCCCAGATAAAATTTACAGTAGGGGCGGGCAACTGCAAAGCCATCAACTATAACAACACCACAAGAATAGGGTGGGGGAGGGGGGAAAACAGTTTCAGGACAGAAGAGAAACATAAAACAATGCCAGAAAATATATAAAATAATTCAGTCAGGCAAACAATAGTTCAGTCAGTCAAAATTAAAACAATGCAGAACTCTGAAAGTTTAAAATGCCAAGAAATATGTATAATAGCACATACACATATGAGTGAAACTATTATCCTGTATGGCAGAAAAATGAAAGGAAATAAGTTAAATTAATCTCAGCATGTTTGTGCTGCATGCCACAGTGCACAAATATCAAAAAAAGAAATTAATATTATGTGACAGAAGTGTATTACAGGCCTTTGCGTGGGGTCCCTACAATGGTGAATTGGTGCTGTTGCTAACGTGGTAGGGCTATGAAGTGTGTAGTTCCCAGGTTGTGAGCCCGGATATGTATGTAAATGGGGTAGAGTTACAGAATAGCAGAAAGGAGTAATCGTGCCCGCATATCCCCTTTGTGTAGGCTTAGACCAATGTTGATGTTTACACAAGATGTAGCTGAGATCAGGGGGGTTTGTCCACTGACCTTTAAGCTCTCTTAAGCTTTGGTGCATGTGTCTGAGTGGTATGACACCTTGCCGAGCATGTCTGAAAATCAGATGTATTCAATTAGAAGTTCTGACTGCTTTATGCTATGCTGCATGGTATGGCATGTGAGCAGCATTGCACTTAAATAGGGCCAATAAAGGAAGTGAACTATGTTGTAGGTAGGTGGACTGTATCATAGTTAGCCTATTACACTATCTGCACCTACAGCAGAGCTGTATAAATTATGCATACACCCTACATTCTGATTTTTGCCAAATAATCTAGACCATTGGAATACAGACTTGGTAATTTTAACTGAGATAATGCTAGGGGTTGTTGCAGGTCTACTACATCTGTATGTGCTAGATGCTGAAGTCAGTGCTGATAATGCTGCTGGTAATAGGCCTAGACAGAGAAGGCGTTCAGGCCCAGGGTAACCTTCCAGGAACTACATGAGCTGGATATTGTAGACCACTACAGGGTGGACAGGGACATACTACAAGAACTCACTGAGCTCTGCCACCCTCAACTCAGACTCAGAGCCAACAGAGGGGAACCCATTCCAGTGGAAACAAAGGTATGTGTAGCACTTAGGATACTAGCTGCATACTTTCCAAAGATCAACTAGGGCATGATGGGGGTCTCACAGGCATCTGCATTCAGGGTACTCCACTAGTTCCTGGATGCCATGCTACCACATGCCGGTGAGTATATTACTTTTCTCCTCACTGCTGAGGCAAGGGCCAGCAATATGCAGCATTTCTACCATGTTGCACACTACCCTGAATTACTGGGTTCCATAGATTGCACTCATGCACACATCAAGGCACCAATCAATGAAGAGAGTAGAATCTACATCAACTGCAAAGAGTAGCACTCCATCAACTGCCAGGTCGTGAGCAATACCCAGGGGATTATCCTGAATATGTGTGCTGGCAGCCCTGGCAGTTATCATAACTCCCATATCTGTCATGCATCACAGCTGTACCAGATGTTTGCTAGGGGTGACATTCCACATGACCATTTACTGGGGGATACTGGCTATGCCCTAAAACCGTGGATGATGACCCCAATCAGAAATGCACACACACCCATGGAAGAATGCCATAATGAGGCACATGCACAAACTATGAGCATCATGGAGCATGTGTTTGGTCTTCTGAAGTTATGGTTCTAGTGCCTAGATATATCTCTTGGAGCCCTGAAGTACTGTCCAGCTACATGTTCACATATGTTTACAGTATGGGCTATGCCACACAATATGATCCTATGGAAACAGCTGCAGCACAATCAGCAAAGGGAAGGGATACACAGCCCCCCCCAACAGTGCCTACTTAACCACAGCAACAATCACAGGACTCGGAGGACAAACCCCCAGCTGATGTCTCTGTAGACAGATGTAGATCTGCTCAGTATGCTCTGGCGTTGGCTAAGAGACAACTCATAGCACATTCACTGACAACCTAGTGACCTAGGGGTTGACACCTTACTCCTATTCACACATATATATATATATATATATATATATATATATATATATATATATATATATATATATATATATATATATATATTAAAATTGATGACAGGCAACCCAAACAATCTGTACCTATCGATGTGTCAGTTGTATACTACTTGCATCAAACAGAGTCAGTCCTGACATAAGTTCTGTCAATTGCACATTTGCAAGGTAAGTCTCTAACCTACACAGTACTTGAAAGGATTACTGTGAAATGGCATTGTGTGTATGGATTTGGTGCATTAATGCAAGTAAATATAGTGGGCTATGTGGACAGATGTAACATCCAAATGGGACTACAGATATCCAGTCCACTAGTATGTGCTCCTTTATATTTACTAGGTCTCATGGTTGGAATATTCACTACATCAATGAAGGGAGATGCTAAACAGTGGGGTCACATGATATTTGGACTTCTGTGTATCCCAGCAGAACATGTGGTGTTATTCTCTCTCTCCCAACACAGCAGTGCTCCCATATAACTGCTTTATTAGTAACTCATCAAGGGTATATCAGCAGGCCAGGCAATGTCAGGGTAGTAACATAGAAATGTATCATACATTTGTATGTTTTACATAACACAGGAATAACAATGAACATATGTATGCTGTTGATTGTGTCAGGAATGAGTCTTCTCTAGCTGGCAGCTTGTGTGAATCAGTGGACTAGGGGAGTTAGCATAGGTGATGGTGTCGATGGTTCTAATCTGGAAGTATTCACATCTTTCGGATGTGAGGTATTAAATGTTTTTTTTTTCTTTACAGACAGCCTGTGTGTGGTGTAACATTATTACCCACTGTCACATATTAATTATATTAGACAGCTGGAGAATGCAATGGACATTTTGAGTGAAGTGCAGTACCACAGAAACAGAGACAGATATCATTGTCTGTAACACACAAAATCCCAAACTGGAGTACAGGTAGGTATGGCCTGGATTCACTTTATAAGTACTGGCAATCAAATCGGGCATGCTCATACACTTAGTTAACCTGAGCGCAATTTTGTTGCCCCTTTATCAAAATTACCTGTTATGTTTAGATATGTGTATACATACATACATATATGTATACTGCGGTGGTGGTGCTGCGGTAGCATTGTCGCCTCACAGTAAGATGTTGTCCTGTTTGATTCTCAGCTAAAGCGTCTTCTGTGTGGAGACATGTGTGAATGGGCGTACCTTCGTTAAAGGTTGTGCATCAGAGCTGGCAACTCGGCACGTAAAATTCTACTGCCAATCATTAGCGGACCAGAGTTCCGCTGTGGCGACCCCTAATCGGGAAAAGCCGAAAGACACAAAACATACATACATATATGTATACGTATCTGTCTGTCACTATCTGCCTCTCACATCGATAGTATATCTATCTCCATGTATTTACAAATAGATATATACCTACATACACACACGGGACCCCTTCAGTTTGCTGACATTTCAGAATTCTGACAACCATATGGCCCACACAATATGGTCGACATTCAGAACGCCGACAATGCAGAACCGGCATCTCACTATAGTGTTGATTGGAAAGATTTCCATTCCTGCACTGAAGTTTGATCTTGGAGTTGGTATATTAAAGTTACGGGTGGTATCGGGGGCAGAGCCCCCCATGGGGGGTGCAGGGGGCGTAGCCCCCCTTGCTAACAGTTGAAAGGAAATTTTATTTTCCTTTTCTATGAACCTCTCACAATGTCGGCATTCTGAATGTCGATCATATGGTGTTAGCCATATGGTTGTCGGCATTTTGGAATGTCGGCGTTGTGTAGGGATCCACACACATGTACGTGTGTGTGTGTGTGTGTGTGTGTGTGTGTGTGTGTGTGTGTGTGTGTGTGCGTGCATATATATATATATATATATATATATATATATATATATACATAACATCTCAGTCTCTCTCCATATATCTACATATCACATATATATATATTATACACACACGCAGATATATATATATATATATATATATATATATATATATATATATATATATATATATATATATATATATATATATATATATATATCCCCGTTATATACATAAATATGTGTGTGGATGTCTGCATTGTCCTACATACCCTAATAATGGTGAGTAAAACTGCACTATCACACATCTATAATATTGCTCAAAGGATCCAAATTAAGGGCTCAGCAATACATAATGCACTTAAACAGACCCCTGTGCCTGTTGGATGTTGCCACACATACAGTAACATGTGAGTAGGTGGTCTAATGTATAATGTTGTCTCTGCATGCATGGACAGGACACATTGTTCCTGCTCACAGGGTTGTCCATCCAAGCAGGTAGTCTAATGTATAATGTTGTCTCTGCCTGCATGGGCAGGGCACATTGTTTCTGCTCACAGGGTTGCCCATCCAAGTGCAAACAGCCACATATGGCCATACTGGTAACAGTAGATACATAGCTAGGATAAATAACAATTATCTGATTGCTAGGATACTAGATGCAGATAACATATGAAACAATATCACTCTGCAGGCCACAGGTGCTTTTTAACATAAGCCTAGATTGTGTAATCCACAAGCAGTTTTCTGGCAATCATATATAAAACAGACATTAGTCATGGCATGTGCGAAAAGTACTGTGATCTATAATGTGTAAGACTAGATAGGGTTCTACTCCCTTTCCAGGCCACTTAGGGTGTGTATGTGTCCGTGTTTGTGTGTGCACATGTATCCCCCTGCAAAACAGTTGAGAATCCCTCATTGGCTTTCAAACTGCAGTGGTTATGCACTTTTTGGCCCTGTAAGGTGCTGCTGGCTTCAAAATGTCCTCTTCTGCTAGGCCTGATGATGTCATCTACCTTAAGACTACGAGCTGCCATAGCAATGTCAAACTTAAGCTGTGGCATCTGCGATAAGTACTATGATCTATGGTGTGTAAGACTAGATAGGCAGGGGCTCTAATCTCACGCCAGCCCATTTGGTGTGTGTGTGTGTGTGTGTGTGTGTGTGTGTGTGTGTGTGTGTGTGTGTGTGTGTGTGTGTGTGTGTGTGTGTGTAGCCATTGGACACAGATATTATGCTGAGGGGAGAGCACACGGAGATTATGAGTATCTTAATTACGGGTAATTGTGCCCTCAGTTATGTCATATGATTCCCATCATACCACTGGGGAAACATAGCGATCTCAAGCACATTAAGTGTAAATGTGTGTGGCCAGGCCTGTATGCCCAGTTGTATAACCCCTGGGTATGTACATCACATGTTGCAACTGATGTGCTACTTACTAGGTACATAGGGGTTACTGATGGAAATGATACTACATGTATATTTGCATGGAGTGTATGGCCATTGGTATGTCAACAGGCATTTTTTCATCAATAGCCTCTTGTAAGATATTGATGTAAGTCACAGATTCTATGAGTGCTCAGAGTTTGCAGGTATCAGCCAACATTGTTAGCCACAGACATTCAGTATTCACCTGTATCATGGTTTAATGGTTTCCAAGCAGTAGAAGAGTTAGGACTGAGCCTGTTGAACACTGCTACTTACAAATCAGCTATTGGAGATGGATGTCCCTATGTTGAGTATGTGTGCCATCAATGGGCCACTTAGTGACCCCTACAATGATGTTACAGTGGATGCCTAAGTGGGTGCTTTAGTAAATGATGCCTGAGTGGGGGATATAGTCAGATGGCTTTGCTTGGACCAGGGGTTTCATGCCCTGATGTACCCTCACCCAGGTCCTTGGTGACTGCCTCGGACATGTCCACCATATTAAACAGTCGTCATCTCACTATCAGGCATCCTAACTGTGTACAGTCAACTGTGTGTAGATCACACATATGTGTGCTGATCAGCTCCATGATGATTTGCCCAATGGGTATACAGATATGGATACTCAGGCATAGATGTGTATAGTTCTGGTGGTCAGTGGATGCACCACTTCTCTGCAAAGTTATAACAGTTGCTGTTGTTCATTCAGCTGGGGTGCAGCCAGTGGTGTCAGCATGATTAAAAGGTGTCCCCAGTGGTGTTAGTAATCTATGTCAGATCCCATGTAGGATGTTGCCTGGGATGTTAGCATGTCCAGTAGATGTTGTGTATCCCCCATAGAGAGGCCAGTTACAACTTGCTCTGTAGATATGAAAGATATGGGACAGGTTGTAGGAATGTCATGTGGCACATGTGTTGAGGAAAGGGGTGTGAAGTTGATGCAGAACCCATGGAACTACAGGTTAGCTATAAGTGCAGAACCATTATATTCATTATCAGTACATACGGCTTCACTGATAAACTGGGCCTGACCTCTGAGGTTATACATGTGACTACAGTGTGCGTTGTGGTTCTGCTTTCTGTGGGTGGGTAATTTTGTCACTTATTCTGTCTATATGACATCACAACAACACTATGTGTTTGTTGTAGTTAAGGAGGTTGTGCCTCCATTTTAGATGGCAACCTCACCCCAACTATTACACAGCAATTTCCACCTCTTATTGTACAGCCTGCTAATGGCAGTTGTTCACCAGGCAGGTTTGCTGTGCCATGAGTAGTCCGTGTCCCTCCTGTCAGGTACAGCCAAGTCCATGCAGTTGTACTGCTGCTTGCATAATGCATGGGTGTAGAGCTCAGCATACTTGCCTGTGCCATCTGAGGGGAGAGGTGCAGTCAAGCTATGTAAACCACCCCACAGGAGGTAATAAATTGCTTTGTTGAAATATATGTCTGTATTGTCTGCAAGGGGTTGGGTTAATTCTGGTAGTTTTAATGAGACTGATCTGTGGTGATCTGTCCCTGGGAGGACCTCACATTGGGCGGGCTTGCAGCTGTCACCCAACTTGTTAAACACATGATGCAATACATTGGCTGCCCTTGTGGGGGTCTCACGGCACTGCTCCAGGGCATTGTAGTTAATTATGTGGACTAACCTTTGGGTAAGTGAGCTTCAGCATGATTAAGCAACACAGTTAGTCATCACTTAATGCCACCACAAACCATGGTGTAATGATATATCTTGAGAGACACACATACATCTAAATAAGCACAACAAGTGTCTGGATGCATTTACCTGCTCCTGTAGCTGGCACTTGCTTGATTATGTGCCCTTCCAGAAGTGAATGGCACCTGCAGTGTCTCTGGGAAAAGGTAGTGTTTCACAAAATCTGTATGTGCATCTATCCTTAATAAGTATGTATACACCACCTGCATTACCTTGCACACTGTCATTTTGAGGTCTAAACATGTAGAAGGACGTGTGGTCTGGCATGAGTGTGGTGCCATCCACAGCCTTGAATCAGATGCCTTGATTGCACACATCTGCATATTTGAAGGTGGAGACACCTTCCATAGATTGGGGTAAAGTATTACCATTCCCAGCATGTAACAGCATAACCAGGAAGTTGTATTATGATGATGGTGTTCTCATTGCAAAATTTTCCCTCCAGAATGTGCATATAAGATGCATTGTGGGGGTGTCAGCAGCTATGGTCAGTACTCCAAATCTCAGGGTGAGAGATGAAGACCATCACTGGTGAGGCATTGATGTCTGTTGAACAAGGCATCCCAGGCAGACATGTAGTAGATCCCCTGACAATGACACCACATGCTAAGGTAATTATTGACTTCCATCAATTTCTGTGTGTATGGCGCCATCATCCTAGGTGAGGGTCAATTGCAGCTGAAAGCTATGTGCATTCCCGTGAGAAATACATGCTGCCTAAGCTCAGTCATGTGTCTGCATAAAGTCTGGTGATGCATGTCTCTAGTCATACACACCTGCAGGTGCTATGATGTCAACAGTATGTTAACTGATATTCCTTGATTTGCAACAATGTGTGGTATGGTGTATTGTGTCAACCCACAGACAGCTAACTGTGAACTTTCCCATATGTAGCCTGTTGATACAGACAGTGTGTCTCATGATGTAATAACATATGAATAACAGGTGCAGTTTTGTGTTTTGCCTCAGGTGTTTGAACGGTGAGAGAGTAGTTCATGCAGTATTATTTGTACTGTGTTGTCCAGAGGCAGGATTTTTGAAGGTGTCTATTGTTTGGGAATGTCTCTGGTAAGGTGCTGCACACATGCAGGTGTGTGTGATGTGGATGCAGCTGGTGCAGGATGTGAGCTGTGCATGTTGGCAAAATGATCATTGCCATATGCAGTGACTGCTGTTGGAGACACCATGGAAGCATGGTTTGAAATGCAGTAAAAACTGTCACACATTGTGTTTGTCTTAGGAGTAGAGCTGTAAAGACACTTTCCACATCTGATAAGCAGGTCCTGCAAAGTTAGGATCATGCTGCCACACCCTTGGGGTTGACAGTCTGGCATACAGTGTTGGTAGGCACTCCTTGTAGTTAAGATGTGGATGCCTATATATGCATAGATAACTTGTTCAACTTTGATGACATTCAGTTGCCTTACAAGCATACAATGCCAGTCAACCAGTCAGACAGCACTCTGGTTGTTGTGTGACATGTGGGAATACAGACATGTGTTTTGGCTATATAACTGTACAGTATGACATGCCTAGGACATGTGGCAGGTGGACACACTTTGGCCAAGGGTGGCCAGTCTACTGCAGTAGGCCTCAGAGCCATGTCATGCAGATATCCAACATTAAGCTGTTGAAGGGCAGGATGCATGAATTGTTGTAACATTGTCACCTAGCATGGATCATCACTGTTGTGCTGCTTGTGTCAGCATGCTTGGACATCTATGTCATCTGACATTGCACACTATACTGTGACTCTGCAGCTGTGCTCCTAATCACCATCTACTCAGTTCCCTAGTGACATACCATCAACCCCGGAACAGAAGGCATAATACATGCAAAAGCCAACTGAGTGCCCAGATTGCTAATCAAGGCATCTACTTGGAGAAGGATATGTGAAGCCTACAGATCCTTTCATGATGTGGGTCAATTATGTGCATAAACAAACTGGCTGTGTCCTGCTTCTCATCATGAGATTTGTAGTAATGTTTTGCATGTGATGACAGAAAAAGTATTGGAGCATGGTATCCCAGGAGAGAGTGGTTGTGGTCAGACCAGCATAAGTAGTAGCCAGGAACCAACAATGTAGGGGACTCCCTTGCTTTCCGCATACGTCACAAGGTAATTGTGTCCTTTTAGTACACACTGCTTAAGTAGTGTCCAACTGCAGAATACCTGTGTAAAACCTCCCACCTTACCTTCATAGGATATATATATTACCCTTCCCTCCATTGTTTGTCTGTGCTCTGTACAGACACATTGTATGAATATTTTCTTGGAACATGATGGAAGTAACTGCAATAATTAGTTGCACAGAGGACAACTAGCATGCACTGCCAAGCAGTGTTCCCAGATCTCTCAGTCATCTGATATGTAAAGTCATGAAAGGACTTAACTTGGATATGATCAGTCACAATGTTGTACACTTACTGACACTGGACCAAACACTGTTTGTTTTGCTCAAGGGCAGATCATGCCTACCTATCCTAACTGGCATA
Source organism: Protopterus annectens (assembly GCF_019279795.1). NCBI lineage: Eukaryota > Metazoa > Chordata > Ceratodontiformes > Protopteridae > Protopterus > Protopterus annectens. The sequence continues at coordinate 873,837,687 of NC_056726.1, forward strand.
CCTCAATGAGTGTTAAACAATGCAATATTAGGCCAACAGGCCTTGCTGAAAACTGTGTAGGTTATTTACAGAGTGGTATGTCAGATGGTGGATAGGCAAGTGTCTGATAGTCAGAATCATGGAAGATAGCATTGGGAGACCTACACTACAATGATGCCTGTCACTAGTGGATTTCCCCAGACATCATTACTGTAGTACCCCTTCTAGCCATTCCATTCTCTGCAGTTATGGCCACTGTCATTGACCTCTGAGTGACTATAATATTAGGTGATTGCATATTAGGTAATGTCACTTAATCCCACACAGAACCAACAGTTATCCAGGATGGCCTGAGACACACATTCAGTTGTTGTCAAAGCCACTGACAAATAGTAAATGCCACCAAATGTACAATACTGTACTTTGGGAAGTCATCCACCCCTGAAAAATATGGTAGTATCTGCAGACTGCACACAGTTGAGCCATTACTCATGGAGTTATGGGCACAGAGAGTAATGTAGCCTTTGACTTTCACTGGTCGGTAAGATGTGGGGATCCATTTGATTTTGTATAACCTATACAGAAAGGTATGGCATGTAAATCCCACACTGTCATTAATACACTGTATTTGGCTCTCATGACACCTATCATTGATTGCAATGGCATCTTTGCTATGTCACTACACAGGCATATCTTACAATTGTAGCAGCAACACAGGTTACATGGTAAACCAATACACATTGTAGATAACATGTCCTATGCAGTCCATGTCAAGACTGTACATGTGTAGTCTGTGTCCTACATGCTTTGGAGGGAATGTGTATGGTTGTCATACAGGGAGGTGTCAGATTCCACTGTGTACCTCCCATGTATCGAAGGCAGAACTAGCACATGTCTTACCTGTCCTACACACCTACGCTGTCACTTGGTATAAATAGTACATGCTGGAGAGACAGGTATGTAACACAGACACTATACCCTATATGTAACAGACCCTCCATGCATGCGAAGCACACATCTGCCATAACACACATCATGTGCAAGTTACACAATGGGATGCAGAACAAACCATTATAAAAAGGCAAATGTGTAGCTAGGCAAACTAATGTAGGTGAGAGTTATTTCATAAGACAAACTCAGTTACATATTTCTTTTGGAGCAGTATATTTTGAAAGAGGAGTACTGTACTCAATCGAGTATGTATCCATTTTGTTACCTAAATAATGCGTATGTTGGAATGTACTTAGGAATAATGTGAAGTTAATCTACAAACGTTTGTTAGAACTGTACTCATGACATGGCTTTGTTTCGCAGCCATTTGAGATGTATAGAGGATGTAGAGTAGTCTGAAGGTATAATGCTCTGTGATAACTATGTACGATGTTTCATGGAAAGGTCCGTTTGATAGTACTTTTAACATTACACTGTTGTTTGGTTAGCAATTGCTCCTTGGCCTGTTATTTATTTATTTATTTTTTTTGGGGGGGGTGGCAGAGGTTGAGGATGAGTCCCTGCTATGGGACAAACTAGAATGGACTCTTGTGTAGGGTGGGGAGCATAATTGAGTATCTGTTATACCACAAACAAGGATATGTTCCTCTTGCTACTGTCCTTCTTTTGTACCCCCCTTGTTATTTTTTGACCACTGTTGAATCTTTAAATTGTAATCAAGTGGTGAATAGTGACAGCCTTCCTTTACTGGTTTATCTGTACACACTTTATTTTTACTTACATGATCCTTATATGTGTTATCATTATTTTGTCTTTCAGTAAACAATATGCCCTCTCACTGTAGGCCCCCCATTTTCTAAGGCAGAGAATGACCTCATAATTGAGGCATTATGCCAACATCATGCAGTCAAGATGTCCAGAGGGTAGACCAATATGTCAGAATGTGCAGGCCTGTGGAACAAATTGGTCCAAAACCTTAATGCAGTTGGGTGATGCAATCACAGCTATGAGCAGATGCAACACAGAACTACAGACATTATTCATACTGCAAGAAGGTGTGTAACTGAAGTGGCATGTGATCAACAGATTACCAATGATGGGCCTGCAGCAGAATACCCTCTCACTGCCACCTAGGAATTCCTGGCAAACATTGTCATACAGGACAGCTCCCAGCAATCCATTAGCCAATCCAGAACGGACATGGGTCCCACTCCTGCATCTCAGGAGGAGCTTCCAGGTAGGCTTTGTTAAATCAACAGTAGAATACTTTTACTTTTATTCTGTAATAGTGTATATATTTCATATGTGTGTAGTTTTTTTGGTGGGGTATTTAAGATAGCTGCAGTTTTAAGCTCATTTAGAGTTTTTCCAACCACATTCTTGTTAACATTGCATTTACTGTAGATAAAGATTATTAAAATTATAGCCCCTGTTATACCATTAAATTTGGTTCTGTTGCCATTACTTCTTCCTTTACTTTTTTCAGGACCATCAAGAATTCACATATATAGGGCTCCTGCAGTTGGTAAGCAGAATATATTTATGTCAGTATTGTAGATATATTCTAACATATCTGCTAAAGTGTCCTATCAGACCTGCTTTATGGATTGCTGTTCTATCTGCATACTTGTCAACTGTACAGATATTTGCTGAATGTCCAGATGTCTGACTCATACTTCTGGCCTATGTTTAAGATAATAGTGATTGACTTGCAAACTACTGACAAAATTGACTTAACTTGACTCCTACTGGCATGTCAGAAAAAAAAAAATAAAATAAAATAAATGAAACTAGATAAAACATCATAGCTCTCAATAATGGTTGGAGACATAATATAATGACAGAGATCTCACATTCAGACTGCATACACTTCAGAAATATCATGATGAAGCAATACCTATTATTCTATCAACTTTATAGGTTTGTATGGGCAATATGTCACAATGGTCCCTATTCTTAGGCCTTTGTCCACATTTCTTTCTTTTAGATGTTAAGAGGTATAAATGTCTGTAATAGTGACAGCAGTGTAAATTGTGTAACATATATTGCTGCATATTAGTGCAGGAATTTATGTTTTTCTCTTTCCCTTCCTTTTATTGTAAGTGAACATGGAAGTGGTTCAGCATCCCCTACGCCACTCTGATGATGATGGTGGCCAAAGTGAGGTATAGCCAGGGGTTGCAGAGGCTGATTGTGACACAGAGGTTGACAACCGGTGACCTCCTCATTATCACCAGACACAGCCAGTGTGTCTACCCAAACCCAGTCCACTGAGGCCATAGAAACTGGACAGTTGGAGGGTGAGGACATTGACCATTGAAATTTGGCTACTGTGGCTTCAGTGACTGATGACACTGGCCATAGCCAAACTGTCAGTGAGGTGCCACACCGGCAGATTGATAGGGGTGCTTGGAGGAGGCCTGCTGTCCCTCCCCCACCTGTTGCAGGTGTCACTTCATGTGTCACTCAACATATGATGTTTAGGGCCATCATGGAGGCACAGGCATGTTCAGAAGGGAACTCCAGAATGCTCAGGGTTATAAGTGCAGCACAGTCTGACATCTGTGACTGCCTCCACTGTGTTGTTGATTCCCTGGATTGGTTGAATGACATGTTGGATCGTGATGTGTCTGTGAGGAGCACAGAGTATCTGTCATGGAATGCACATAGTCTGTGATGGAATGGAATGTCTAATGAGAGGGGAGCGTCAGCCTCATGGGTGCTGTTATGATATACCCAGCATCTCTCCTCAGCACATGTCCAAACCAATACAATCCCACCACTCTGGATTTGCCTCCAAACCATATAACCTGACCTGGCACTCTAATATATAGTTAATACTTCTGTCCATCCTCAGCACACCCAATGCAAATCTTAGCAAATGGAACTCTGCCAACACCTGTTATGACTCCTGTCGTTTTGCCATTTCCAGCATCTGCAACCCATATAACATAACTGGTCTCACTACAATCTTGTAGACCTACCCTTTCACTCTTATTGGTACCCGACTGTCAAATATCACTCATGCCACTCTTCTCCACCCACTCCACTCTGCATGCAATCTCTGCTCCTGTCTTCCACACTCACCATTACTCTGTACTGTTGATACAAAATATTTCAAACTATACACCTTTGCCAACTCTACTCCCTGCATCTTCACCATTCCTCTATCCTGTCTCTCATTCACACACACATATTCTGTCTTAGTCCTGCTGATCTTCATTCCTCTCCTCTGTAGAGCATATCTCCACCTCTCTAGGGTCTCCTAAACCCTGTTCCCAACTCTCACTACAGATCACAATATCATTCACAAACATCATAGTCTACACGGAATCCTGTGTGATCTGATTTGTCAACCTGTCCATCACCATTGCAAATATACGTCATGATGTCTTTGCATAGAATAACAGGAATGTCACTGTTGTCTGTCCTATATAGGACGAGGTGACAACTACCCATCTGTCAGGCCAGTGTGTGACCATGGCCTGCTGTGATGTATACATATCTAATAATCTGATATTGCTAATGACTTCAGCTGTATCTGTTGAAGACAAGAGGACAGTGTCCCATAGGCTACTGTAAAATGCTCTGTGTAACACCCACCAACAGCTCTCTTGCATGCATGCACAGTTGACTGCAGTGAAAATAAACCCCCTACCTAAGTTTACTGCAGAACACAGTACTTAATGCATGCACCATGGTACAAGTCTGACTTTAACAGGACTGCAGGTGATCTTATAGTACATGACATCAGTGGGCAATGTGGGAGACAAGAGTTTGGAGGCCTGCTTCAACTGAATGATTGTGCAAGAGCACCAAAACAGTGCAAAACCATGCCAATTGAGAAGTCAGTGTGGGATACACACTTACACCCTTATGGAAACACATGCACACACTAAGTTGACTGCAGTGAGAATAAAACCCCTACCTATCTCAGTTTACAGTCTACAGAACACAGTACTTAAAGTACATGCCACTGCACAAGTATGTTTTAATAAGACTGTAGGTGATCTTATAGCACATGACATCCGCAGGCCATGTGGGGAACAAGAGTTTGGAGACCTGCTTTGACAGGATGTTTGTACAAGCACCAAAATAATGCAAAACCATGCCATTTGGGAAGTCAGTCTGGGACACATATACACCAAGTTGGCTGAAATGAGGATAGAACCCCTACCTATGTAGATTTACATACTACAGATTATAGTACTTAACACACCTGCCACAGCACAAGTCTGATTTGACCAGGCCTGCAGGTAATCTTATAGTAGATGACATCAGGCCATGTGGTGGACAACAGTTTGGACGCCTGCTTCAACAGGATGTCTGTGCAAGCACCAAAACAATGCAAAACCATGCCATTTGGGAAGTCAGTGTGGGATACATACTTACACCCTTTTTAGAGCGACACACACACACACACACACACACACACACACACACACACACACACACACACACACACACACACACACACACACACACACACACACACACACACACACACACACACACACACACACACCAAAATGACTGCAGTGAGATAAAACCCCTACCTATCTAGGTTTGCAGATTATAGAACACAGTAATTAACACATGTGCCAAGGCACAACTATGATTGCAACAGGACTGCAGGTAATCTTATAGTAGATGACATCAGCAGAACATGTGAATGACCAGTGTTTGGAGGCCTGCTTGGAATGGGTGTGTGCAAGCAGCAAAACAATGAAAAACCCATACCATTTGGGAAGTTGGATCGGGAGACACACTTCTACTCTTGTTTATACACACACAGTTGACTGTAGTGCGATTAGAACCCCTACCTAAGTACAAAGACTACAGAACACAGTACCTAAAGCACAACAAACCGTGTGTGCTTGGGAGGCCTGCATAGTCATATTGCTTCTTAGTGTCATCTGAGGCTGGTAGCCTAGCAGACGAATGCTGTTTAGCAGCCTAGCTGTGAAAAAACAATACCCTTATTGAGCATATTTGTCTGTTTGCAATTGGAAGCCTGTGAGCACCACCAATTGGCCCTGTCCATGAGACAGCGCACAACATTATATATTACAACTTGTACAGTGGTTGATATTTGTGTGGAAAAATCAAGGAGAATCAGGATCATTGTAATTGTTGCTGTTGTTGGTGGAGAAACAAATGTATAGATTGTCAATATATGTACCTATACTTATATTGCGCTCCCAATTTGCAATGTTTCCACATGCAGTCTTAGGGGAGACATGGGGTCTGGGAATGACAGGGCACTAAAGACATATCATATGTATGTATGTGATCCAAAAGGGTGAGAAGCAATGATTTTGTAATGCAACAATGAGACTATCTTATAGTTTTCTTATACAAAGTAGTAGACACAGTGGATAAATTATTTTTAGTAACTTTAACATCCAAAAACTCTACTTCTTTATCAGAATATTCATAGGTAAAACTCAAGAAAGTATTTAGCTGATTTAAGTATAAAATAAACTCTTGTAGCCACTGCTCTGAGCCATGCCACAACAAAAAAATATCATCCACAAAACTGTTAGAAAGAATAATGTTCTACACTATGGCAGTATGCATCCGAATCATATGAAATTTAATGTGTTGAAAGGACAGATATTTCGAACTATAAGACTTTTTAATGATGATGTTAGTCTCATTGTTGCATTACAAACACTTAAACAAGAATTTTTAGAAAGAGACTATAGCAGTAAACTTATTGATTCTCAAATAACAGAAGGATGGCAGCATAGGTCAGGTAAGTGCCAGCCATACCCCCCCCTCCCCACTAGTATTAACAACAGGGATAATACTGACAATACTTTCTCAAGTGACGCTTCCACTGATACCTCTAGGAATAAACTAAGGATGTTATTGACTTTTGCCAGCAATGTGCATGTAGCGTGTGATATTATTAAAAAGAACTGGAATATTCTGTCTACTGTACATGAGTTGAATGGGGTCATTGGCACACAGCCAGATTTTGCTTTTAGAAATAATAGATCACTTAAGAGTTAGTTCTGTTATCGATCCTTAAATACTAAATCAGCTATAATATCTGATAGACTTGGTACATATATGTGTAGGAATTGTATGGCCTGTACATATATACACATTGGTAATCATTTCACACATCCCACTTTGGGTTTTAAGATAGATACTGCTTTTTATGCAGATTGTCAAACAAAAAATGTCTATTTTTGCTATTGTACTACCTGCTTCTCATTTTACATAGGGAAAACAAACAGGGTGTTTAAGGATAGAATACTTGAACATCTTAGGGATATTAGGAATGTTAAAGAAACCAGCGCACTATCACTACATGTAGCTAAAGAGGGTAAAGAACATAAATTTAGCTTTATGGTACTAGAGATTCTGCATAGTACCGAGAGAGGAGGTGACATAAATAATAGAACAGAATCTAGTGAACAGAAATGGATTTTTCACTTTCAGGCTGATAAACCTCCTGGTTTAAACAACAGAGTTTCCCTGAAACCCTTCCTTAAAGCATGGCCATTAAAGCATTGATTTCTCTTTTAATATTTTATCATATATATTTCAATAGTCCATCTTTTATTATTTTTTACTACTGTATTCGTTACCTTTTTTAAGTACATATTGTTCATTTAGTCTGTTTTTATTCAATGTTTTAAATATCTATATATTCTACAGATGTATTTTATCACATGGCTTCAGCTATGATGCACATATTATCTGATTTTTGATTGGATGTTTTAGTGTTTAAAAATTATTCTATCTATGTTGGTCTGATGAAGCGGATGTTATTCTGAGAAAGCGCTTACCTTACTACAATAAAGGACATATTGATTTTCACTGCTGTGTGGAACCAGATATTTTTTTTTCTTGTAATGTCACAACAGTATAAGAAAAGTTTGCATACCTTTTACTGGAATCCAGGACCATCTGCACTCTAGTCTAATACTTAACATCTGTTGCCACAGGAGCAGTTACACAAAGTCCTGTAATTTGAGAGTATTGGCATAGTGCAGCCCCACTTACTGGGTGTTCTCAATACCCAGAGGTGCTCAGCCATATCAATTGAATGCATTGGGTTTCTATTTTTGACTGTATAGCTCATGTCTGATACATGGGTGGTCTAGTCATGCACTCAAGGTATGCATTGCCAAAACCATTTGTGGCAAGTGGTGCACTGCACAAACATGTGCAATACCCCCAAAAGAAAAAAATAGAAAGTGGCCTGACACCCCCCCCCCGATGTCTTTGACATCCATTAGAAACATAACACTGTAAGAGCCTACACAAAGTGAACATCCCTACACTGTTTCTGCTTTTTGTGCTTCAACAAATCCACTGATTTTTGCACTCATGCTGACAGCCTGGAATCTACATAGTTAGTAGCTGTATAAGCTGGTTAACAGCACAAGAGGACTATTTTAAAGACACTGGGCAGGGTATTACTTTGCCAATGGTTACAGCACATTACCCTCCTCTTTTACATGACTTTTTTGTAATTAAAACCATTTACAGCAAGTGTGACACTGTGTAAACATGAGGTGGGAAAAAATTATATTTGCAGTAATCTGACACAGCCCCCTGATGTTTTCAGACATCCACAGTGTATACATCGCACAATATCTGCATCTTGTTACCTTTTCAAGGGAATCCTGTCCATATTTCTGGATTGCTATATTCCTTTTCTTCTGAGTAGACTCCTGTACATGGAACTTTCTATATACACTACCAACATGGACATGGAGTCTGCACATTTTTATTACAGGTTGTTTGATCACTCCACCATGTTGTTTTGCTTCATTAGCATACATTTCAGCTACATATGTTAAAATTTGCATCCCACAAATGTTTCCATTACTGTGCTTGAGTGTGAGTGATTGCATACCACTACACGGTGTTTACTGAATCTAACACTGATCACACCCATTTTCACATCACGCAGAGCTCGCACATGGAAAAAATAACCGTGTAACCTTTATTGACACCCCCCATAGTCGTTTTCCTTCTTTTACTTTCAGCTGTCCTTTTTGTTTCATTCTAAAACTTTCTTTTTCTACCCATGACTGTGGCTAATAAAATCTTTGTTGTTTGTTCTATTTCTTTATGTTAATATTGTTGCATAGGTACCTAACCTTTTAACAAAATGTTAGCTAATGTAAGTGTCAAAGTTCACTCCTAACTTAATAAATATTACTTAAAACTTCTTTATAAGCCTTTTATCTTCAACACACCCTTTTGAGTGCACTGCTAATGAGACACACAAGGTATTACCTGCCAAAACTGTTAATACCCACTCTTGCACTGCTCAGGCATGAGTATGTCACTGTGTAAGCACTAACATCATGTTTACCTGCCCAGCACATCAAGCAGATTGAGGGATTCAGAAAAGATAATTGGTTAAGACTTAATTAACATATTCAACATACCCGGGGGTGGGGTTTATCTACACCATATAAGCAGGATGTGTGGGTATGGATCTTTCATCCTGCTAGGGAGGACTGACTGGTTTCCCACACACTGCCAAACAAATTGCTGACAACACAGTTGATTTACAATACTTAGGCCAATTGTCATATTTTTTCAGGGTAAGTAATCTTCCATACAATTACATCTTCACAGTATATGTTGATAACTTAAGTGCTCTATAAGCTGGCAATGGTTTTGAAATACCATCCTTTTAGTATTGCAATTATCCCTTACTTGTATTTCATAAGTGTTGGGCAGCATCCCAGATATTCAGAAATATGTCTGAACTAAAGAAGTTACATGGGCTTTTGTTATGTTATCCAACTATTACATGCTTATGCTGTTTTACCTCATAGTTTCACTGGTTTATAGGTGTATACTAGGCTAACAACCACAATGGCCTTTATAAGCCTAGCTGTGCAACCCAAATGTGACCCACAATGTTTTTTTTTTTTACATAGGGGTTGATTTACTGACTGCATCCATCCATCAGAGACATAGGCTCCAGACTGGGGTGAAATTTTCAATTACCAATCCATTAGCCCAAATTGTGCTTAGATAGGTATAGGGAGGAATTCTGCTTCACATGGGTAGGGACCCTATTCCAGAGAATTTGAATTCTCTGAAAACATATTTGTCTCTCCAACATGTCCTATTTATGTCACAAGTAAAATGTAGGTCTTTTAATGTAGTAGATGGATGCTGTCTGTTTTTGTGAATGCCTGAAAATGTAATCAAAACAGGGACCATAGAAGTTGTATATATTCTTCTATGTATAATTTTCTTCTGTAGTCAGAACGTTTACACTTTAAGGGAATGCAAATATGGAAATTGCAGGGCTTGCATTTTTATTTGTAGACTACTTTCTATGATGATAAGCAATGCTTGCATAGTGATATATTTTATGATTCTACTGCACTTTCATAATTGTATTTAATTGAATTGCTGCCTCATTTCTGCTGTTTTTGCCTGCATTTTTTCTGTATGATATATTGTTGCTGTTACCTTAAATAGCATAGACTAGTTTCAGATCTGCTAAATCTAGACTGTTACTGTTACACTTGAACACTATACCAACCATCTTACATTAGGAGGCCTTCCCTGCACCCTTATGGCAGAAGCATGTATATCAAGCCCCATCTGAGTTGGGATTGCTGGAGTAAGGCTCATTGTGTGTTTTCCTATTGATAGCTATACTTAAAAGTGTTTATTTTGGTTTGTATTTAAGCCTCTTGTTTGCATAGACTTGAGCTCACTTAACTGGAGCTACTCTACATTTGGCATCTTTGGCCAGAGGTCTGAAGAGTGTCTGATGAAATCCAAAGGATCTACTGATGAAAACTAAGGAATAAGTTTATTTTAAGTTTCTACTGCTCTTTAATAATTGCATTTAATCGAACTGCTGCTTCAATTCTGTTGTTCTTGCCTGCATTTTTTTTCTGCACTTGATATATTGTTACTGTTGGAATCTCCTGAATGTAGACTATTACTGTTACACTTGAGAGCTAAACCAGCCATCTTACATTAGGAGGGCTTCCCTATACCCTTGTGGCAGAAGTGTGTAGATTAAGCCCCATCTAAGTTGGGGATTTCTGGAGGAAGGCTCATTGTGTATTTTCCTATTGGTAGCTAAGCTTAAGTGTTTATTTTAGCTTGTATTTAAGCCTCATGCTTGTACATTGCTACACTTCATGCAGTGAGGGTTAGCAGTGCCCTGTATAGACACAAAAGCCTAGAAGCAGTTTTTTTCCTAGAGAGCTGTCAGTGAAAACCTCCAAAACTTCTCTTGTGTACTAGGAGCAACTCAGTTGCACACTGAGTAGCATTGCCATATTGATCATCCCTAGCCTACACAACTTAAAGCCGCTCTGGTAGTCTTGTAGCAATGTCGGATCAAATTAGCCTACACTCTTCCCTAATAGAACATACAGTAAGAGCTTTTTATAGTGGATGGGCAGTTTCTCTTCATCTCTCCGACCAGTCTGATTGGCATAGGCATCTGAGGCAGTTTAGCAATTGTCTCATGTATACTGACAGTCACTTACTCTTAAAACAAATACTCTATATGAAAGATGTAATTACACTATGAAATTAGAGGCACCACTCTCACTTAACGACAAACCAGACACCAAACAGGTTGTCAGCACACACACATCACCTACCATATGAAAGGATGCAACACATAAATCCACATATGTAGGGCTACTCACTAGCAGCTTATCAAAATATCAGAAACCTCCCAAACTGAAACCACTTGCACACACAACAATGCAAAAAGCAACCACAACACATAACAACACACACACATTAGTGTCTCAGCAAATAAGCCCATACATGTAACACCTCAAAACCTAATGTATTGGTCATAGGTGACTCCATTGCAAAACAAGTGGATGTCCCCCTCACCTGGCTGGATAAGGAGAGGGTTATGGTTAGCTGCCTGTCAGATGCCAGGATCAGTCAAGTCAAGCATGCACTCAAGTCATAGGTTCATAGGTTCATAGATAGGTACTAGGCTATTGGCCCAAGGGCTTAAGTAAGCCTAGCCAACAAGGTTCCCTGGCTTACACCACCCAATAAAGTTATTTTCCTGTGCCCCTGTCGAGCAGAGCAACAGAAGTGAATTTCCTATCTCCCATCCACTCAACAAGATTTTTCTTGAAGAGTGCTAATGAAGAACTTTGTTTGATATAGATGGGTAGCTTGTTCCAAAGTATGGGAAGTCTCTGGGACAGGAATCTATCCCTCCAGCATGTTCTGTTTATTGTGGTTACAAGGTTCAGGTCCCTAGAGTGTGCAGTTCAGAGGGATTGGGATTTCTTTAGGTGGAGCATGTCAAACAGCTCTGGGTTTGACATAGCTTTGTATGTGAGGCAAAGATCACCTCAGTGTAGTCGATATGCTACGGAGTAAAGCTGGAGTTTTTTGAGACTATCAGCATAGGGCATCTGTTTGAGGCCAGTAATCCTCTTTGTGAGGTACTTCTGCGGCTGTTGTAGATGTCTTATAAGGTACATTCCAAAAGGGGCATTGTACTCTATAATGGGTCTAATGAGTGACAAGTAGAGGGGAACAATGACCTCTTTTTTCCTGGATGAGAACCCTTTCATGATGAGGTGTGCCATGTAGAAGGATTTCCTGATCACTGTGGTGATGTGATTATCAAAAGAGAGACTACTCTCCACCTGGGTCCCAAGGTCTCTTATCACACTTTCGGTGCTAAGTAGACTGCTGCCTATGTGGCTCTGACACCAGACATCTGTCTCAGTGAGGCCCTTCTGAAGGATGTCCACATCATTTGGAGACTTGACTATGGCTCCTAGTTTGGAGTCATCTGCGAACTTCGTTAGCCAGAGACCTTTTGTGTTAGCCTGTACTTCAGAGAAGTAGATACCAAACAGGAGAGGACCCAAGACTGAACCCTGTGGTACTCCACTTGTCACTGGTTTGAAGTTGGATTTGGAGCCTGCAACTTTTACAGTGTGGGTTCTGTCAGTGAGCCAGTTGGCAACCCATCTTGTGACATAGGGATTTATACCTAGTTTAGTGAGTTTATCTATAATTTCAAAATGGGGGATAGTGTCGAAAGCCTTCGTGAGGTCAAGATAGGTTGTGTGATTCACTTTGCCCTAGTCTACGGCTTTGGTGTCTGCTTCAAAGAAGTCAGTTAGGTTCAGGAGACATGATCTGCCTTTCAAACACCTAAACTGGGTGGGGTACAGAGTTTGGAGGTTACCAGTGCCTTTGTTTATAAGTTCCATGATGATACGTTCCATGACCTTGCAGACCAGGCTCATCAGGCTAATAGGACAACAGTTCCCGAGATGAGTGGTGGCTCCCCCTTTGTGGAATGGGATAACTGTTGCTGTGTGCCATTCAGTTGGCACAAAGCCTGATGTGAGGCTATGATTAAACACGGTACTTAGGTGGGGAGCCAGTTTGTTCTGAAGTTCATGTAAGACGCAGCCTGGGATGTTGTCCAGTCCCATGGATGCTGTGTTCTTGGCTTTAGAGGGTGCAGTTTTTACCTGTGTAATTGTGATCACAGGGACTCTGCATTCTCCCAGTAGAGATATGGGCCCTTTAGAGGGTGAGAGGGGGGTAAAGTTAGCGCTGAACCTGTCTGCCAGGATGTTGGCAATATCAGTTGGTTCTGTAATTTTTGTGCCATTGTGCTGTAACTCAGAGCAGATCTGGGTGTTGCCGTTGAGACTCTTGACATAGCTATAGAATGCTTTGTGGTTGTCCTTAGAATCAGTGACAATTTTGTTTTCGTAACTAGCTTTGGAGGATCACTCAACAACAAGTACCATTATGACTCTGTCATAGTCCATGTTGGCTGAATGACTTAAAAAGTACCTCGCTGGACTAAAAGAAGACAGACGTGACTGAGCTATTGCTTTATGTGTCCCAGGAAGGTATGAGCCTAGCCCTAAGCAGCATACTACCTTCATCAAGGATGATACCACTAAATAAATAAGAAATGATTGATTTTAACAAGTGGCTTATCTTCTGGTGTCAGTCCAAGGGGATACAATATCTGTCAGCCTGGGAAGACATGGTCGATAGGCCACTCTACTTTTGGATACTGGCAAAGGGATTAACCCCCGCCCCCCATTGTGCCTTTGTAGGCAGTGTCAAAATAACCAAAGCCCCAGTGTAACAAAATTCTCTCTAGATAAACTCAAGGATCTGCTGCTTAATGCTAGGAGTCTAAACAGGAAACTGCATTCCCTGGAAGCACTCCTCACCCTGGAAGATGCTGACATGTGTGAGTGAGACTTGGTTGAAAGCCACAGAAAGCACCCTGGTTATGCGAGAGCTACAATGACTTCCATACTTTCAGAACACAAACTGAGCATGAAAGAACTAAAGGAGGAGGTGTAGTCATCTTATTAAGGACAAGTACATTGGATTATAGGAGGTTACTAGTCTAATAGCCCTGGGGCCCTTACAAGCCTAGCCAAGAATTTATCCCCAAAAAGAAACCTCAGTCAGGAACCTGTCAACCCTGTCAATGAGGGACACAGGTGGATTCCCTGGGACAAATTTGTGGTTTCCCATCCACTCATCAAGGTTGCACTTGAAGAGGGTCAGCAAGGTGCTCTGTTTGATGTGTATGGGAAGTCTATTCCAGAAAAGAGGCAGCATCTGGGAGACAAACTTGTCTGTCCAGCAAGTTTTGTTGATGTCACATTTTAGATTCAGTCCTTTTGAGCGGGTAGTGCATGAAGAGTTAGACTTGTGGATATGGAGCATCTCAAGTAGGGCAGCGTCCATGTAGAGTGATAGTAATTTGAGCCTGTCTACATAGAAAAGGTGTAGTAGGCCATGGATTCTCTTTGTGAGGTATTTCAGTGGCCTTTCCAGTTGGTGCAGAAGTTTGGAGAGGTGCATCCCAAATGGGGCATTATACTCAATTATTGGACTAATGAGAGAGGAGTGTACAGAGGTAATAACCTCCTTTTTTCTGGATATAATCCTTTTAATTATGACATGAACCAAGTAAAAGGCTTTTCTGACCACTGCTGCTGAATGATGGTCGAATGTGAGGTTGTTATCAACCTGAATGCCCAGGTCTCTCACCACAGGTTGTATGCTTAGGAGGTTGCCGTTGATGTGGTAATCAGTAGGGGTCATATTTTTGCCAAATGGTATGATGATATATTTTCTTTACATTTCGCTTGAGGCCATGACTTTGGCACCAGTCAGTTGCTGTGAGACCCTCTTGCACTATGTTAACACCATTTGGGGAGTCAATGATAGCACCCAACTTACAGTCGTCCACAAACTTGTTCAGTGACAGGCCTGGACCTCTGAGAAATAGATGCCAAATGGATACCAAAAAGTAGGGGTTCCATGACAGATCCCTGGGGAACTCCACTAGTGACAGGAATGCTGACAGAGGTGGAGGTGCCTGTTTTGACCTTGAGGGTCCTGTCGGTGAGCAAGCTGGCCACCCACCTGATGAGATATGGATTTATGCCAAGCTGTGTTAGCTTTTCAATGATGCCCTGACTTTCCACACAGTACACCTTGAGACTGGTCAATCATATATAAAGACAAAGGTGTGTTTGTGCGTCACTATGTAGAACCCCCCGAAAAATAAATGAATAAAATAAACTCATTGAGCACAAATGCTCAAAACACAAATAACTAAAAATACTTCTTAAACATCCCTCACTCTCCCTGAAAATTATATATACCAACTCCAGGACTGCACTGCAGTAGGGAAATGGCAAATTCCTCATACCTAGTAAATCACACTTTTCCCAGTAGTACAGGATCCAATAAAGGCTGTCCCACAATAGTAATCCACAGGTAGTCCAAAAAACATCCAAGGTATATAGTACGTAAAAAGTTTATTTAGCGATACAAAACAGTTTAAAATCCGCTTTCATCTCCAAACACTGGAAACTTCATCAGAATAAAGTGCCTCTGTGCTCACCAGGTTTTTATACCTTAATCATTAATTAACTTAATTTAATTTGATTTAATTCAACAACTTAATGACTTGATTGAACAAGCTGCATTTAAAATCACACAACAAAAATTTTACATATACATATTTTCTTGAAACACAAGCATTGACTAAATGTAGTGTATACAACAACACAAATTTGTTTGTGTATTTTATAAATAGTTAGTAAAATTATTTCATGATAATTTCATAATAGTTGTCTGTTAAATCAAATACATATAAGATGTTATATAGTTTGTGTATGGAGTATGTATTCTTCAAACTTCCTGTGTATCAATCTAAATGTGAATATCTAAGGTTAATTAAATATGAATATAAATATGGATATAGATAGTGAATGGTATAGATATATGGTATAAATGTATATCCCTTAAAATTTATTTAATAAAACATAATATATAATTTAAT
This sequence comes from Protopterus annectens, assembly GCF_019279795.1. Taxonomy (NCBI): domain Eukaryota; kingdom Metazoa; phylum Chordata; order Ceratodontiformes; family Protopteridae; genus Protopterus; species Protopterus annectens. Next base: position 873,853,966 of record NC_056726.1, read on the forward strand.
ACATATTCAATAAATAAATAACTAACTACCAAATGTTAAAAATTATATTTATATTTAATATTTAACAAATATCTAAAAAACCATTGGATAGACATAGTTAAAATTATTTAAATTACAAATTACATTCTATTCTACTTCTTTGTGTTTTTTCTATTTTTACTTGGTTTTATTCTATTTGCCCTTAAATTTAGGGCAGGTAAAAGGGACACATGGTCATTCATCCCTGGGGGTGTGTTGGAATCCAATCTCAGTTGCCAGATCAATTCCCGGTAACTGAGTTGGTTTTCCCAGTCCCCCCCCCCTCTGTTGTTCCTGGGTACTACTTCCAAGATCCAAAACTTAAAGTGGGCTCCCTTACAAGAAAGTATATGGTGGTAAAGGGCATTTGTCTCCTTCTTCTTTTTTATGTCATACATATGTTCATAAATTCTCTGCCGCAGATGTCTTTCTGTTTTACCCACGTAGTGTCCCCAACATGAGATACAATAGGCCAAATATACTACCCCACTAGTGTAACATGTGCAATATTGTTTCCCTTTTAACCTAATGGGAATAGTTGGTACCTGTAATTCCTCTTTATTTTCTATGAATGTACATTGAGGACATCTTTCACACCGAAAGGTGCCTTTCTTCCTTTTGTCTTTCACTTCCTTCTTTTTCTTGAAAATAGCCTTTAAATTTGGTCCCCTTCGGAAGCTTTAGCATACACGTCTATCAAATATTTCTGATCTATTTGGCATGTTCTTAAAGAACTCCCATATCCTATTAATAGTTTTCTTTATTAGGTTAGTGTTAGTGTTATATGTCATAACAAAAAATGGAGTGTTCATGTTAGTTGCAGTACTGTTACTAACTTCATAAGTGGTGGACTCAGGGTTCGTGTTTGACACATTGTCTGTTGTGACTTCCTTATTCAGTAAGGGAATATATTTAGTTCTCCAACCTTTTGTCACTTCTTCCTTTAAGGGAATAATGATGGAATCAGGGTAGCCTCTCTCCGAGAATAATTTATGTACATATTCCAATTCTTCAATAAACTCAGTATATCTTGATGTCATTCGGGCCACCCTGACCATTTGACCCTTAATAATATTCTTCTTTTGTAGGGGTGGGTGGTTACTACAGTAGTGGAGGTAAGAATTAGAAAAACATGTCTTTCTAAATATCTTAGATACATATGTTCCTTGTTCATAGTCTTTTCTAATACTAATATCTAGAAAATGTATTCTTTCCATATTGAATTCAAATGTGAACTGAAGGAATGTAGTGGAGTTGTTAAAATAGTCCAAGGCCCTTAATGCCTCATCTTGTGTCCCATTCCAAACTATCAATATGTCGTCCAAAAAACAAAAGTATTTGACTATATTGACCATAAATGGTGAATTGAAAACAAAATGTTTTTCCCAGAACAGCATAACAATGTTGGCGTAGATGGGGGCACAAGCTGCCCCCATTGCCACACCATCAAGTTGTTGATAAATTTCGTCCTGGAAATAAATGAAGTTGTTCTTTAATACTATTTCTATATTTTCCAGGATTAATCTAAATTTGTTGTCGTTCAAAAATTTAAATTCTATTAACATGTATTCAAACCATTCAAGTCTAATATCATGCGGAATCACAGAAAATAAGTCTTTAACATCTATTGTTAAAAATGAATAATGTGATTCAAATGTTAATTGGTTTATTTTCCTTAGTAAATCCCAAGAATCAATTAAGATATGTGTGTATAGTTTGTAAAAGGGCTTTAGTTTACTGTCAATATATATAGCCAAAGGTTGAGTTTTTGAGCCTTCTGATGTTACAATTGGCCTCAAAGGTTGATTTTCAACACCTTTGTGAATCTTGGGAATACCAAACATAGTGGATAAAAAAGGTTTTTCTACTTTGAAAAATCTGTATAACTTTTCATCAATTAAACCTTGCATCAGATTGTCTTCTATAGTCAAATCAATCTTATGGTATGCAATATTGAGTTCATTGGTAGAAGTGATTGAATATCTACCCTGTACATTCAATATATCCATCATTTTAGCTGTGTATAACCACTTATTCATTAGTACCACCCCACCCCCTTTGTCAGGTTTCATAATCCTGACATCTGAATAACACTGTTTTATTTCTTCCAAGGTTGTTTTTTCTTCTATAGTAAGATTTGGTTTATAGAAGTTGTGTTCATGATGACGCTGCAGCATTCTAACCTCATTAATTACCAATTTTTCAAAATTGCTGATATCATTTTGTAGAGGTGGATTAAATGTACTTTTCCTTTTCAAAACGTCACAATATCTGTTCTTGTTAGCACTAAGTGCAACATTGTTCCCTGAATCATTAGAACTGGCCAGAATTTCCAAATGTAACTTCCTGTTAAAAAGCCTTATATCTAATATCATCTCGGCCGTGTCCATTCTTGTGACTGGAGCAAAGGTGAAACCCTTTTTGAAAAGTGAAAAATGTCTATCCTCAATTTTGATATCAGTGTAGTTGTATATAAAAAGCTCACTGTTTGGTTGACTAACTATGATATTGTTCCTTTCTATATCTATAACATCGTGTGTCCTATTGTTCTGTATGATGTCATCATTAGAGAGCGAAAAATTCATGTGTGTGTCTACACATATCAATTGATTTCTGAGGTTAATATCAAACAAAGCAGGTTTTGTGTGCCCTTGATCTATAATATTGTCCCTGTTTAGTTCTATGTTGTTGTGGACATTAATATTCTGTGTAGTGCTGTTATTAGAAGAAAATTCCTTCAGTGTCTCCGAACATAATTGTTGGTTACTTGTGCATATGTCGGGTGTGTATGCATATTCCGTATTCTCTCGGACCTTCTCGGTCCTTCCTGTTCTAAAGGGATTTCAAAGTCACTACATTCACCCTGGTAATTGTACATATCTGTGTTAACAGCATCACTAGTTTCATAGCCATAACTGTGATGTCTCCACTGACCAGACCTAGTATTTTTTTTGTCGATTATAGTTATTTTGTGTATATCTTCCCCTAGGTGGCCCATAGGTGTGTTCCTTTTTGTCAGTGTTGTGTCCTAATACATATGCTTGTTGGTGTTCATATGCCCAGTCATCTCTATCTAATTTACCCATTTTTCTTTTTTGGTTCTTAACTATAATGTTATCCACATCATTGAACACTCTCAAATAATCACTTTTATATTCTCTCACAGTGAACAGTAAATCATCACATATTTCTTTGTTAATTTTGTCTATTTTAATGTTAAGTTCATCAATCAACTTGTTATTGTTACTAATCATAACTTTTATCAATGCCAAACCACAGTTGCTCAAAATATCCACAATCTCCTTATACAGCGTAGAACCCATAACAGTGTCATTTGGGAACTTATTTAATCTAAGCCCCTTAGGCATGTGTTTCCTTTTCAAACATTCAGATAAAAACCAGTTATCTAAGTTTAAATTTTTAAATTTTAACATGTGTTTTTTAAGGAGCTTACATTTCTCAGAGTAAGTAGTGTCCTGCTCGTTTTGTCTCTGTCTCTGTTCACGTTGTTCGGTAGCTCCAAAACTTTTGTTTAACCAGTCAGTTACGTTGATGTCGGCGTATTTTAGAAGAAATAAGTCATTATCATTATGTGGCATGTTATTTCGTTCCCCATAACTCTGTTCACTGCGTGATGGCCCGCTATCGCCGGAAAATCTCCTATTGGAATTGCTATGGTTAATCTGCTTGGTTCGCACAGGCTGTGAACACGAAATAGAGTCCTCGTTGTCCTGGGTACTAGTTTCCGGCTGCGTGAAGGCTTGTATAAGCCTGGTTAGCTCTCCGATAAGGGATTGTTCATTCCTGGATTGTGTGGGTCCTCGGCAATCCTGCACATCCATTGGAAGACCAACCAGTAAAAAATAGAGAAAATGGAAAATGGGGAATGAATCAAAAACTAGTAAATCACACTTTCCCCAGTAGTACAGGATCCAATAAAGGCTGTTCCATGATAGTAATCCACAGGTAGTCCAAAAAACATCCGAGGTAGATAGTAAGTAAAAAGTTTATTTAGCGATACAAAACAGGTTAAAATTCGCTTTCATCTCCAAACACTGGAAACTTCATCAGAATAAAGTGCCTCTGTGCTCACAAGGTTGTTATACCTTAATCATTAATTAACTTGATTTCATTTGATTTAATTCAACAACTTAATGACTTGATTGAACAAGCTGCATTTAAAATCACACAACAACATTTTACATATACATATTTTCTTGAAACACAAGCATTGACTAAATGTAATGTATACAACAACACAAATTTGTTTGTGTATTTTATAAATAGTTAGTAAAATTATTTCATGATAATTTCATAATAGTTGTCTGTTAAATCAAATACATATAAGATGTTATATAGTTTGTGTATGGAGTATGTATTCTTCAAACTTCCTGTGTATCAATCTAAATGTGAATATCTAAGGTTAATTAAATATGAATATAAATATGGATATAGATAGTGAATGGTATAGATATATGGTATAAATGTATATCCCTTAAAATTTATTTAATAAAACATAATATATAATTTAATACATATTCAATAAATAAATAACTAACTACCAAATGTTAAAAATTATATTTATATTTAATATTTAACAAATATCTAAAAACACATGTGATAGACATAGTTAAAATTATATAAATTACAAATTACATTCTATTCTACTTCTTTGTGTTTTTTCTATTTTTACTTGGTTTTATTCTATTTGCCCTTAATTTTAGGGCAGGTAAAAGGGACACATGGTCATTCATCCCTGGGGGTGTGTTGGAATCCAATCTCAGTTGCCAGATCAATTCCCGGTAACTGAGTTGGTTTTCCCAGTCCCCCCCCCTCTGTTGTTCCTGGGTACTACTTCCAAGATCCAAAACTTAAAGTGGGCTCCCTTACAAGAAAGCATATGGTGGTAAAGGGCATTTGTCTCCTTCTTCTTTTTTATGTCATACATATGTTCGTAAATTCTCTGCCGCAGATGTCTTTCTGTTTTACCCACGTAGTGTCCCCAACATGAGATACAATAAGCCAAATATACTACCCCACTAGTGTAACATGTGCATGTGCAAATTCCTCATACCTCACTGTACCATAGTTTCACATGGAAAAAAGCTAGTATGTGCAATTAGCTTATTTTTAATCATACATTTCAGCTTCTTTTCTATTCACTAAATGAACGTTCAGCCACAGGCAGGTAGCCTATATATATCTTTATTTATATCCGTGTGTGTGTTTGTGTGTGTGTGTGTGTGTGTGTGTGTGTGTGTGTGTGTGTGTGTGTGTGTGTGTGTGTGTGTGTTTGCATGTGTCAGGATATATTACACTATAAAACTCTATTATAAAAATATAAAATAGAGGCGATATTAAGGATTTAGTATGCAAACTTAAAAACTTTTGCATTTTTAAATTAGTCTGTCTGTTTCTCTCTCTCTCTCTCTCTCTCTCTCTCACTCTATCTCTCCTTCTCTAACTTTATCTGTTTCTTCTCTGGACTGGTATAAATTATTTGAGGTGAACAAATCTAATTTACTGCAGTATGAACCATACAGTCTTCTCTGCTCCTGGGCTTTAAAATACATCCTCTTTTTAAAATATTATATATTATAATATGAATCTCAAGTAAAATCTAATAGTTAATGAATGTATTTGCGGAATTTTGTCAGATAAGCTAGATGGAAGATTGTTAACTCACATAAAAGATGAGGTAAGGAATAAATCAGGTGTTAAATGGATTAAATTAACTGTAACTGGATGAAATGTGTGTGAATTTCGTACATTCTGTGAACGCTAGTGTCTCCAAGTTGTCCTGACTACAGTCACAAATTAATTCAATAATTTATTTAGGCTCATAGAATAGTACTAAACTAACTGCCCTTGTGAGCCATTTTAAGCCTAGCCAATTATCCCTTGTGAGACTCAAACCCCACACCTTGTGTTTGTAAGGCAAACATCTTAACCATTAGGCTACCCTCCCAACTCCTTTTATTTGTTAAACTGGTTACCAGGCCAAGAATACCAATGCCACCAGGCATTTATCAGGCAGACCATACAAAGCAAAGAGGATTAGGTTCTGTTCATGCAGTAAGATTTGACAGAACATCAGTAAACATTATAGGAAGAACTAAATTATAATAGTAAAGAATATTTAAGAAATTGTCTCCAGAGCCATGGACGAGGGTAAGGTGGTCCACACAGCCTATATGGACCTCGGCAAGGCCTTTGACACCATCCCCCACTCTGGAATCATAGATAGAATTACTAAACTGGGCATTAATCCCTACGTCACTCAATGGGTTGCCAACTGGCTTACTGACAGAACTTACAATGTAAAAGTAGCAGACTCCAAATCCAGCTCCAGACAAGTGACAAGGGGAGTACCTCAGGGTTCAGTCCTGGGACCGCTATTGTTTGGCATTTACTTCTCTGAAGTACAGGCCAACACTAAGGGACTCTGGCTAACAAAGTTCGCAGATGACAGCAAACTGGGAGCCATTATTGAATCCCCAAATTATGTGGATACCCTACAAAAGGGACTTACAGAAACAGATGCTTGGTGCCAGAGCCATGGGCTCAAGCTCAATGCCAAGAAATGTATAGTTATCCCCTTTGGGAAAAAACATGTACACATGAATTACCACATAGGTGGCAGTACACTAAACACAGAAAGTGTGATAAGAGACTTAGGGACACAGGTGGACAGTGGTCCCACATTCGATAACTACATCGCCACAACAGTCAGGAAATCCTTCTATGTGGCATACCTCATCACTAAGGGCTATTCATCCATAAAAAAGGAGGTCATTGTCCCACTGTACTCATCCCTCATTAGACCCATTATAGAATACAATGCCCCATTTGGTATGTACCTCTCAAGACATCCGCAACAACTGGAAAGGCCGCAGAAATACCTCACTAAATGAATCACAGGCTTAAAGCAGATGCCCTATGCTGACCGCCTTAAAAAAACACCAACTATACTCTGTCACATATTGTCTACTCAGAGGCGATCTCTGCTTAGCATACAAGGCCATGTCAAACCCAGAGCTGTTGGACATGCTACACTTAAAGAAATCCCAATCCCTCAGAGCCACACGCTCCTGGGATCTAAACCTTGTCATCACAATAAATAAAACATGCTGGAGGGATAGGTTCCTTACCCAGAGACTCCCCAGACTCTGGAATAGACTGCCCATACATGTCAAGCAGAGCGCCTCTTTGGACCTCTTCGAAAAGAACATTGACGATTGGATGGGAGAAAGGAAATTCACCCTGGGGATCACATCAGTCGCCCTGCTAGACAGGGTTCCAGAGAAGTAAACAGTGTGGGAAGAAATAACCAGGGAATTGTTATGACTAGGCTTATATAGGCCCTATGGCCAATAGCCTAGTACCAACCTATGAACCTATGAATTGTAAGATATAACAAGCCAGACATTAATCATTCAAGTAAAGAATTGTTCAAAGACCATATCATATTTACATTGGTTAAAAAAGGGGTGAGGGCTAAGTTTGGAAGTAGGGCAGGAATACAGAGGAAAGAAGGGAGAGAGAAAGAGATAGAAAGGATACAAAGAGAGATGTTTAAGCTAATATAAGAAGTTCATACTAATGCAAGCTAATATTTATGTTTTGTATTTAATGTAAGATTTGCATTTACCTTGCAGGAGGAGAATTAGTCTCTTTAAAAGACAGTCCTTTTTTACTAAGACGTCTTTTGCATGTTGCATCTTTACATAGGTGTAATATCATAAAATGCAACACAAAGGCTTCAAGAAAAATTCTTATTAATTTAAAAAGCTAATGAAACAGAATTTTGCCATCATTCGTTTGCTGGCCTTTCACAGAATAGAAACAATACTATATATTCTGTAATTAAACATGAACTTAATTAAATTAATTCCAAATCTGGAAGCAAGTTACTAGTATTTATTCCTTTTTAAGAGGTATAAAATCAAAACAAAAGGTAGGTTACTACAAAGTAATATTAATAACCAGCTTTCTAAACAGCTCCTTATACTTATATCAGATAACAAGGTCCGCAGCCATACCGACTAATATGTGTTTGTTTTAATTTCATTTTATTCAGGGTCATGTAGGGAGCTGAAGCCTGACCCATCACCCAAAGGGCACAAGGTCGGGAAACAAATCCTAAACAGGATACCAGTTTAGTGTAAGATGATATAAAACCTTGCAGATGGAAATGATTCTTACAAACAATTTGGAAGATGACTGGCAACTTTCTTATGACAAGAAAATCCTGTAGCTGTAAGAAAGAAACAGGATCAAGGGGTATATGTTGCTTATAAAATCCAACTCATTGAACTAGAACATGAGAAAGTATTTTCTTAAAGGCAGATAATTAGTTTTATGTGAACAGAGTCACAGATAATGGGCTCTATGATTTTGGGTTATTCTCTAGCTATGAGACCATTTGGAAAACATTCATGAGTTTACCTTATCTTTGAAAGTATTTTTTTCTATGCTGCTGATATTTCTAATCTCTTCTAGTTAATTATTCCTTATAGTGGGGATACAGAAACTGAAGAGTCCGTCAATAAATAGAATGATTGCTAACAGCTGATGCAAGTAAGAATAAGCTTGAAAAACAGAGCTCACAACAGGTGTTTTAATATGCATAAAGCAAACGATTCATATTCATTGGAATGGACAGGCAATTGAATTGTTTGCCCATTTATGCCTTGCCCTTATCCACCTTCCGGCAGTGATTGCGTTCTCCTGTAGGACTAGTACAGTCAATATCATGGTAAATTTTGTGTACCGATGCAATTATCCAAGTTCCCTTTGAAGAATGATAGAGTATCATACTCTTAACCTGTAGTAGTAGACTATTCCAGATGGTGGGGAGGTTCCGGATGATGAATTTGTCTATTTTGCATTATTTATCTCCTGATAAAATTTAGGTTTTTGTTTCTGATATTGGTGAAACTATTTAGACTTGCAAAGATGCAGGAGATTCAGGACATCTGGCTGTTTAATCTCACAAAAGCCAAAGCATAGATCTCCCATTAAGAGTCTCTAAGATACTAAATAAATGGATACTGCTTCCAGCCTCTCTAGGTAGCTCAAGATTTTTAAGTCCATGATCTTCTTAGTTAGGAAACTCTAGGGTCTTTTTAGTTGTATGATATATATCTAAGAAGGCATATCCCACAGTGGGTATTGTACTCAATAATTTGCAAACTGCCCTAGGTGCAAAATGCTAGGGAGTGTGGTTCGCCAATCTGATCCATCATCAGGGCTCTTTTTGAGTTTTTGAAAGCCTGAACACTGTAGCACTTCTTGTGTTCCCTATATGTAACAACTGCTTGCTACATTTGCTATAGTGCAAAACATACAAAAAAATATTATTATTTTTTTTTAACCTGAGAGCTATAGTGCTCCATGTGGGGTGTAAACTGAAGCAAGCAGTTTGCTACAGTTTTAGGAGAACAAAAAGTTTTGGTTCCTTTTTTTAAAACTAAAATGTGAGGAAAGTGGATCAAGGCAGGGTACAGAAATTGGTCCTTACTCGCTCCTGCATTTCAGGAGACACAGTTACCTGATTGCACACTTTTTTTTTTAAATTAGGCATCAACTAGGCATCAATCCATATGTTACTAGATGGGTAGCAAACTGGCTCACTGATAGAACCCACGTAGTCAAAATACGGGAAGCCACCTCAAGCAGTCAACCTGTAACAAGTGGTGTAACCCAGGGTTCTGACTTGGGGCCTCTGTTATTTGGGTTATACTTTTCTGAGGTACAGGCCTAAACCAGTGGGCTATGGCTTACCAAGTTTACAGATGACTCCAAGCTGGGTGCTGTCATCAATTCCCCTAGTGAGGTGGACATCCTCCAAGAGGGTTTCACTCAGACAAATGACTGGTGCCAGAAACATGGCTTCAAGCTGAATACCAAAAAAATGCATCATCATCTCCTTTGGAGAAAGTGATGTCCTCACATATTATCACATTAATAACAACATCCTAAGCACTCAATCAGTTGTGAGGGATTTGGGCACCCAGGTAGATAGCAACCTGACTTTTGACCACCATGTTGCTTTCATTGTACGAAAAGCCTTCTATATGGCCCACCTCATAAGTAAGGGTATATCATCCAGGGACAAGGAGGTCATAACATCCCTGTATTCTTCCTTTTTAAGGCCCATTATTGAGTACAACACCACTTTCAGCATATACCTCGCAAAGCACATGCAGCAGCTGGTGAGACCACAGAAGTTCCTCACCAGGAGAATCCAGGACCTCAAACATCTTCCATACACAGATAGGTTAAAAGCCCTATCCCTCTACTCGGTTTCATACAGACTCCTCAGAGTTGACCTCAGTCTGGCATACAAGGTGTTCACGGACCCCACCTTGATGGGACTGCTGCATATCTGCAAGTCAAGTTCTACTCGAGTAACCCGCACGTGTGGCCTCAAACTGGTCTGTGACATTAATAATAAGACTTGTTGGTGGGACAGATTTGTGTCCCAGAGACTCCCCCATCTATGGAATAGATCCCCCTCCACATCAAGCAGAGTATCTCTTTACCCCCTTTTAAGTGCAACCTGGATAACTAGATGGAAAACAGAAAATATACCCCTTGGATTCCATCCATGTATCTGCTGGATAGGGGCATCGGGTGCTGATTTGTCTAAACATGGGCTAAACTCTTGGATAGGCTTATAAGAGCCTCAGAGCCAATAGCCTAATGACCTTCTATGATCCTATGATCCTATAAATTTGCCCCTCATCTGAGGAAGCGGCCGAGTTGGACACAAACAGGATCTGGTTGGCTGGTTGGCTTTTGCATTTCAGGAGCAACAGCCACCAGATCACTGACTTCATTTTATTTGGGAGGGGGGATTTTGTTAAAGATCTGGGATAAGAGGAACTGAATGAGTGGGTGTAAAGTCTGTAGGACTGGCACAGGGCATTTCATTGGGCCAGCTATGACTCTAGCCTAATATATGCTGAATATAAGAGAATGATGACATTTTTAGATCTGGGTGAAATTCCCTTGGCAATTACCTGTGCTAAGTGGAAAGATTTTCTGGCTACTGTTTTCATATGATGGTCAAAAAAAAGGAATTCACATGTTTCAAAGTCTGTAACAGCATTTTCGTTTTGTAGTTGGATATTGTCTGTAATAGGGAAGGGGTAATCTATTGAATATGATGATAGTGCACTTTTTAATTTAATTTTAGTCTGTTTCTAATACAACAGGTATTTACTAGTGTGAGGTTATTTATGTATTTATTCATTCATTCATTTATTTGTATTTGTTTACAGGGAAGGTCCACTGAGCCATAGTGAGCCCATTTTCAGTAGAGGCGCGGGGTGAAAAGCTCCACACTAAAATGAGCAATGCACAATGTAAGCAATATAAGCATAACACAATGCATAGTGTTCATGATACACAATACATAGCATACCATACAGTACAATAGTTCAATATGAACAGTACAATATAAATAGGAGAGTTGCAGTTGGCAATATAGAGTCAAGGTACAGTATTACAGTACAATATTAAGGATATAGTGGTTTACATAAGTAGAATATAAGTATCATAATTTTCGGTAAATGATTAACACTTGTGAAGTTATAAGCTTGAATCTAGGTGGTAAATATAGCAAACAGTGCCAGCAGTATAGTTAAGTAGGAGTTAAGAGATAGAAAGAGTTATATAAGAGTAGAGATAGAATGAAGGTATAGTAGTAAGGAGGAGGAAGTCAGGTTTTAGGAAGTGAAGTTTTGGCACATGTCCACACCAAAGAGAGGAAAGGTGTTGTCTCAGGGACTTTTTAAAGAGACCTGGATTGCTGGTAGTCCTAATTGATGATTGGAGGGTATTTCATAATTCTGAAATAGTAAATAGAGTAGAGCAGCTGATCAGCTAAGAAGTTTGGTTTTTCAACATTCAAGAGTAGTTGGTTTTCGGATAGGAGTGGTCTATTGGATGGTACAGGGTAAGTAGAGAAGAAAGGGAAGGGCACGATACATTGTGAGATAATGTGGACGTTCTAGCCAATATAATTGGTGCAATGAGGAACAATGGTGAGGTGATAAGTTTGCATTGGTTACAAATTTAGCAATTTTATTGTACCACGTGTCTAATTTGGATTTCAGAGAGGGCTGAATATTGACAAGGAGAGGTGCAGCATATAGAGGAGATGTAGCAAAAAGGAAGAGGCTAGGGGCAGTTTTGTGGAGTGTTTTAGAAGTAGTTCTATAGAGGATACACAATGTTTGATGTGCGTGTTTTTGATATTGCTGTGAATATGCAGGTCAAATGTTAGGTTTTCATCTATGATGACACCTATTAGTTTTGTATTTGGAACAACTTCAGTGATAATGACCTTGATGATAGACATCTCTGAAACAACACCTCTCTTCATCTTGGCTGTGCACATTTGCTAACACCACATCTCATATAACCTAACTTCAACCATCAGAACTATTCTAACCCCCACTCTACTACTCTGGCATCCTCCTTTGACATCCATCTGTCTTTTTACTTACTTCACCTCTTCATCCTGTCCACTTCCTTCTTCTACTAACCCGCATTGTCCTACCATTGATCCATCCTATCTACTTCCTTCTTTTCCTAACCTTTATAGACCTATCATTGAAGCAGGTGAGACATTCAAGTACTCTCACAGCCTACCTTAATATCATACCACCACTTATATCTGCAACAATATCCACCAACTTTGCAGATTCCTGCAACAGGATTCGTATAGCCTATTGCTCAACTATTACAACTCCTAAATGTGTGAAAAGTTTAAGTTCTTAGTCTCTAATTAATTCCTATATTTGCTTTACACCCACTGCATGAAGTGTCCTATATAAATGTTGCTAGCTGAAAACTACTCATATGGAATGTTCTCATGTATATACTCTGTATTGCTTGTATAATATCTTTGATTTGAGAGTGATTTCAGAAAGATTACTTATCTACTGTTTTTTTCACCAATTGTATAAGCTGCCAATCATGTGTACTACATGTCTTTATCAATGTAAATTCTGTATTGTATGTGAAATGTCTTATATGTGGAGTTTTTCTCCCTGGGACTCCACTGAAAATGGGCACTTCTGGCCCAGCAGGACCATCTCGGTAAACAAATGCCAATAAATAAATAAATAAATAAAATTGTGCTGTTTTGAAAATATAATGAATCTATTCTTGTTTGGGGTGGTGTTTTTTTAGGGGTAAATAATGGGATTTTAGTTTTGCTGAGGTTTAAGATGAGATGATTATTGGTCATCCAAGTTTCAGTAGAAGTGAAGGCATTCTGCGTGAGTTGTTATACTTCAGATATAGACATGCCAGTGCAGATGATGGTTGAGTCATCTGCATATTGGATGATGGGGTCTATATTAGTTAACCAAATGTTATCTTTAGCGAACGCTCACATGAGCGAAAATGGCGGTAATCAAACTTGGTATTGTGGGGGGGCTGCGCCCCCCCCAATGCTAACTATACATTCCAACTCCGAGATCGCACTACAGTGAGGAAAGGGCAAATATCCCACTCCTCACTGTACCACAACCCCGCAAACACCCTTTTGATTCCCGGCATTTTCACTCATGTGAGAGTTTGAGACCCGGATGATGGTACCTTGAGTAGGAGTGCTGTGGAAGTTGTTTATTAAAATGGTGAACAAAAGCAGGACAAGTATGGATCCTTAGGGAACACCTGTGGTTGTGTTAAGAAATGGTGAGAAAGAATGTTGCCACTTGGAGGATTATTGCCTATTTGTGAGGTAGCCTGAGAACTAGTATGGAGCTGGGGGTGAGATGCTTAAGTTAGAGAGTTTAGTGAGAAAAAGGGGGTGACAGACTGCATCAAAGGTCTTAGAAAGGTCTAAAAAGAGGGAAGAATCAATTTTACTGATGTCATGGGCCAGATTAACTGTATCTATGGAGGAGATGAGAACTGTAGTAGTAGTGTGACTGGGCCTAAAAGCATGCTAAGTAGGAGAAAGAATTTGGTTATGAAGCAGATAATTAATAAGCTCAATGTGAATGCATTCTCCTAATATTTTAGAGATGGATGAAAGCATAACAAGGGGTCAGAAGCTGGAAATGTCAGAGTTGCTGCCACCTTTATGGAGAGGAAGAGTATATGCTTTTTTCCAGACTGTAGGTACATGAGACTCCCGAATACATCTGCTAAGAAGTATGCTGATGGGATAAGCTATAGAACTGGCTGAGAATTGTAGGAATTCTGGAGGTAAGTTGTCAGGCGCGTTACTGCCAGGTTTGAGTTTAAGAAGTTTTTTTATAATGGAGGTTGGTATAGGTGAGAAAGAGAAAAGCTGGGTAGTGTGGAAGTAGCAGTATTTTGTGAAGTAGGATCTGCAGGGATGAGGTTTGTTTAGGGAAAGGTGGCAGTGAGGTTACCTATGATATTAATGAAATATAAGTTAAAGAGTGAGGCTATTTCACTGTGTGTTTTATTTGGATTTGGATAAGGATTATTATTGGAGTCTGGATATAGTAAGGAATTGATTGCACTCCAGAATTTGTTTGGATTTTGATTATGTTGATTGTGTAGACTAAGATAGTGTTCTTTTTTTATTTTTGATGATGAGACATTTTACTTGATTACGTAGCTGTTTATGTAGGATGAGGTCAGAGGGATTTTGTTTTTTTGTCATGCTTTTCGTGCTTTTTCACTGGCAGTCAAGCTGCTTAGTAGATTTGGTAAGCCAGCTGGCATGATTGGTTTTTACTCTTTTGATGGAGTGGTGCTAAATTATTTAGGATCTGGAGAAATGCTGAGTTGAAGAGTTTGATGATATCATCACGGGGAAGGAATTTTAATGCATCTCAGTTAATATTTTGTAAAGTTTCATTCAGGGTGGTTGGGCAGAAGTGGGATAAGTCTCTTGTTTGCTTATATTGGTGTTTACTTAGCATTGGGGGTGGTTTTACATATTATAAAGGCAGATAGGTTGTCAGTAAAACTATTATGTAATGTCCCTGTGGAGAAGATTCTATTTGGCTTGGAGACCATAATCCAATCCAGGAATGAGTCTTTGCCATTGTTTTTGCTGGGTCTAGTTATGTTGGAGATTATCTGGGTAAAGTTATATAGGTTGATGTTGTTGGAAAGATGCTTATGAGATATTTCAAAACAGTAAATGTTACTGTCTCCCAGAATGATTGTTTTATTTTTTATATTACTAGTTGTGCAAGTGGATTGGACATGCAAAAATTAGCCCTAGGCGTGAGTGCATGCATGTGTGTGCCTTCTGTGGAAGGTTGAGCGCCAGGCTAGCAACTCAACACCATAAAAACTCCACTGCCAATCATGAGCGGACAAGGTGATCTACTGTGGCAACCCCTAACCGTGAAAAGCCAAAATAGAGAGAGTTGTGCAGACAAGGATTTCTTGTAATGCAAGAACATTATGGCCTGGGGGGATGTATAGGACAATGATTCTGAGGCTTTTACAATTATTCATTTTTAGGAAGGCTATTAAACTTTTGGCTGAGGAAAACTGTGGTACAGTCTTTGAGTATGGAACTATAGTAAAGGCAATTGGATATATCAGAGTGACAACTCCCCCTTTTTTACAGGGTGTATCAGATCTTAAATAGACAAGCATAGCTAGGGGTAGAAATCTGGCATCTTTAATGTATGGTTTTAGCCAAGTCTCAGCAGTCGCTATGATATCTGATTTGTTTTAAACTATCCAGGCATGTAACTGTGGGATTTTGTTTCTGATACTTTGAAGGTTAATGGCTGTGAAGTTTAGAGATTTATAGGCATTAGGAGGCTTGAGGATGGTAGGGATGAGAGCTAGGTTTGACATCCATATTAACAACACTATAAAAACAGTCAACAAAAAGCTAGGCTCGCTCTATAGGATAAAATCCTTTCTCCTACCTTCAGCTTGAACCACTATAGCACACACTCATGTAATATCCTCTCTTCTTTATGCCTCTCCTATTTTTACTAACCTATCTAAAAATAATCTGAGCAAATTGGAAATGTCCTACAATAACATTGCAAGATTTGCTACAGGCAACCCTTTTAGAACCCATCACTGCCTTAATTTAAAGCAACTAAGATGGCTCGAACTTCAAAATCTAATCAAATTCCATCAACTAACTATAGCCCACAACACTCTTTACAAACCTTCCAAAACGTCTATTCTTTCCACACTAATCACTCCCTATAAAAACCTGGAATCCTTAAGGTCTTCTCAGAAACTTCTAATACATACTACTAAAACAAACAATAAGGCTGGTGACTCCCTTTTTTCTAACATAGTTGGAAAATCCTGGAATCTACTCCCAAATGAACTCTCCATACTTCCCTCACTATCCTGCTTCAAAAATAAATTGAAATTGTTCCTCAGAACTCACTGATTATGCCCCTGCTCCAAACCTGACTAGTCTATATGTGTCTCTATTTTTTTTTTCTCTTCCTACCCTGTCTACTCACAGACAGCAACTCCTCCTTATCAAACTAATCTATTAAACTATCTCTAACATACCTTGATTGTATTACCATTCCTTTGTTATGCCTGTATTCTGCACTGTAAATATTACTGTGTTAACCTGTAATAGATACTGTTTATAGTTTTTATTTGTCTAAAGTTTCATTAGTTGTGATTGTGTTAATTTCATTGTCCTACCTAGGAGCTTATCTCCCCGGGCCTCTACTGAAAATGGTCATGTATCCAGTTAGACTAGCCTGGTCAACAAATGTAAAATAAAATAAATAAAAAAATAAATAATAAAGGTTTGGATGTATGTCTGCGCATTGGGGTAAGTTAGAATATGTATATGGGAGAATTATAAGTTGCTATTTCCTTTTTGTTATGTAATGATAATCTAGAGAAATGTTTGTATTGTTGTTGTTTTGCAGAGGAAGGATTTTCACTTTGGTTTGTTGAATTAAGTCTGTTACATATAGACTAGAGGCTACTTCAGAGAAGCAGGAATGAGATTGTGTTTGTGTAGCTGTAGAAGTAGTTTTGTAAAATACATACGTTGTTTGATGTGATGTTAATTGTAGTAGAAGATACAAGGATACAGAGGGTGTGAGAAGCATAGTGTTAAAGATGAGTGACATTGTAGAGAGGGGGAGCTTGTATAGGTAATGTAAAGTTGTCATTATTAAGGTAATTAGTAGTTTTACAGGGAAGCTATTTTTGGCTGAGGTGAGTGTAGATGAGGTGGAGAATACAGGTTAGTAATTAAGTAGTGAGTCAGAGAGTAGGGTTGGATTGAGTTAAATGGGAGTGTTTTAAAGAAGACGTGTGATAGGATGAATTTTGATGATGGGATGCTTGAAGGAGTGGAACTGGATGAATTGTAATGATGGGAGGAGTTAGGGTTAGAATAAATGTAATTAGATGGGGGTAGGTGGGAATGGGTTTAGGGTAGGGGAGCTGAGTGAGCTCGAGCGTAGTGAGGGCAAATGGAGCAGGTAGAGCCAAACCTCTAGAGGGACTGCTAGTTGAAGAAAAACAAAAAAAAAAAAACAATCAATCAATCATTCATGTTATCAGTAGCAGGGAAGATATGTGGGTAATTTCCAGAGTTACAGGGCATTGTTTTGAATGTTCACCATATGGGTAGTAAAACAGCTAGCATACCAGTTTTCAGTTTAGCTAAGGGACCTCAGTGTGAGCTAAACAAATACCAAGTAGCGAATTTAGCAAGGAGCTAAGATTTAGGAGGACAGAGGTTACTTATTCAGAGATCACTGGTGGTGTGCTCACAAAGGGCAACAAAGTTAAGCTACTGCTAATATTACAAGCAGTTGAGTGAGAAAATAAAATCTACATAAACTTTATTTTTGTCTCCTTATTGGTCTGATTGCAGCTTGAGTGTCATGAAAGGCAATGAGAGGCTTTTTGTGTGTGTGTATGTATGCGTGTGTGTGTGTGTGTGTGTGTGTGTGTGTGTGTGTGTGTGTGTGTGTGTGTGTGTGTGTGTGTGGTGGGGGGGCTAGACTGAAGAAAAACAAAAAGAGAAAGTAAGAGGAATATGTTAGGAGAAGGTTTACACAGTCAAACATTTGAAAGCAAAGAGTTTGAGAGACAGGGGAAATTAGAACCAGAGGAACTTAAAATTCACAATTTAAACAATTACTGTTACAAATACCATTAGTAAAAATGTTTGTGTCAACTGCATTAGAATATTATGGAAAAAGCAATTCTTCATATATTAATACATATGGCATGATTCACTTGCAATAAGAGCAGCAGTTGCCTAGCTACAAAATTAACAGGTTTTTAAATTCCCTGCATTCTATCATCTGGAGAAAAAATGCTACAGCAGGGAAATAGAGCAGATATTTCGCGATAAAAACAAAGTATACAGACAATTTTCTTACAAGTTGATATAACAGTACTGGCAGTTATCTCTGTGTTACAGACATTTGCCTACTTGGAAAGCACTTTACTTCAGCAAGGTATTCAGTCTAAGGGAAAGGTAGAAAGAAAGAAATGGCGTGCGAAGTGCCAGCTGGTAAAGTATCACCAGATATTCGAGGTGAGGGAATTCCTAGGCAGTTATGAGATTATGCTATGTGCTGTAATGTAAAGCCTAATCTCTAGAGGGACTGCCAGCTGAAGAAAAACAAAAAAACAATCAGTCATTCATCTTATCAGTAGCAGGGAAGGTGAGTTGGTGGGCATTGTTTTGAGTGTTCAGAGTATGGGTAGTAAAACAGCTAGCATACCAGTTTTCAGTTTAGCTAAGGGACCTCAGTGTGAGCTAAACAAATACCAAGTAGAGAATTTAGCTAGGAGCTAAGACTTAGAAGAGCAGAGGTTACTTATTCAGACATCGCTGGTGGCATGCTCTCGAAGGGCAAGAAAGTTAAGCTACTGTTCATATTACAAGCAGTTGAGGGAAAAAATAAAACCTACAAGAACTTTATTTTTGTCTTCTTATTGGTTTGATTGCAGCTTGAGTGTCCTGAAAGTGTGAGATGCATACTTTCTTAGAGGGCTACCATTAGCATTCTTTACTGAAGGAATAGCAATGGGAGGCTTTTTTTGGTTTAGAATGAACTTTAATGTTGTCTCCTTATTGGTCTGATTGTAGCTTGAGTGTCCTGAAAGCGTGAGATGCACCTGTTCTTAGAGGCCTAACATAAGTATTCTTTACGGAAGGAACAGCAATGGGAGGCTTTTTTTTGAGGGGCTAGATTACTTGCCGAGCATACTAATCCAGGCATGTAGTCAGTCCAGAGGAAAGGTAGAAAGAAGCATATGTGTATCAAAGGGGAACTTGACAATAACTCCTACTGTGCTATCATCTGCAGATTGGGCTAGCCAGAGATCATTTCCCCAGTGACAAGATTGAAAAAATAAATGCCAAAGTAAAGTAAACTGAAGACAGCATATGACATGGTCCCAAGAAAGCTGATTTGGGCATTCCTGCAGTCCTGCAAACCTACAATGGCATAACTTCCCAGAAACATTGCCAGAATTAGTGCAGGCTATGTACAATGACCCAATGGCAAAAGTATGAACAGGGTTTGGACTCACAGATGAGTTCTCAGTGGGAGCTCACAGCTGTGCTGATGGACTACATTTGCAAACATATTGAAGAGGACAAAACTATGGATACAGATGAGGTGGCATTGCAGGCAGACCCTGAGCAGGAGCTTCAGCAAAAGACAGGAGAATAGAATGCAAAGCTGAAGGCACATGGGATGAAACTGAGTACAGGTGAAATAGCTGTAATAGCAGCACATGGGGGGGATTAGAAGAAGCTGAGAATTGAGATAGAAGGGGAAAAGTGGAACAGGTTAACAACTTCAAGTATCTGGGAGAGGTGGTTGAAGAGATGAAAAGTCTAAAAGAAGTGGTCATCTGCCACTAGCATTTTTATGTGACAAACCACAAACTAAGAGCAGAAACGCAAAGAAAACCCATATACAGTGTTTGTGGGACCGCTGTCCAAATATAAGTAAACATATAGTTGTCTAGTGTGAAAAACAAACAGAAAACAATTTTGATAGTGGTTGCATCAAATGATGTGGATACAGACAATATCATTACATCAAACCTCACTACCAGTTCTTTCACCATATCTGAGACAAGTAATTTTCCTACAATACAGAAGGGTGTTAAAATAGCTCTAAAGCATATTAACAGAAAACAGAACCTTTCACTGCAAATTGAGGATTTAGAAATCAAAATAGATACAAAATATGTGAAGCAAGTAAAGAAACAATCAAAGGGAATGATTTAGCAGCATGATGGGTTACATTATAACATGTTTACTTATTAAAGCATATAATATTTATCAAAACTGATACATATATTAATGCCTACAGTACGCATCATTGATTTTGTTTTATTCTGCCATATCAAAAAAATTCATTAATAGCAGTTTCCAAGCATAGCTTTTTCAATTAATCAAATTAATAGAATTATTTAAAATAAAAAGTAACAGAGACAGAATTAGAGAGTGGTAAAAAACGAGATAGAGAATGACAGAGGGATAAATGCTTATGAACTGATTTACAAAAGTTTTAAAATTTAGCCATAGCGAATCTTCAAAAGCCAGAAGCTTGAAAAGATGATTATCTGCTTAGACAGGCAAGTGAATACAAAATAATTTTTCAGTATCACAGTTGGGTATCATGGCCCATTTACTAGAAGACCTCTACTCAAGAGAAAGAGCAGGATTAATTTATTCTAAAAAGTTTTAAATTAGAATATGAGGCACAACACATGAATCTTAACAAGTAGGAAAGGCACATGGGAAATTAAAGCAGCCACAATGCTTTTATTTTTGTATGTATCATTTGCAGTAAGTTAAAAACTCAAGAAGAACAACACCATACACACTTATCTCTGCTGTCGGCAGACTGCACATGTTCTGTTTAATACTGTCCTGATGCACATTTATTATGCTGACATCTTTGTACATTAGCAGATCCCTCAGAAGCTAGAAACAATTAAGATAAAATAAAAATATGAATCAAGGAAAAAGAGAACTATGGTCTCTCAGATGAAAATTAATGGTTTTCTTAATCACTGGCATTTGCATTGTTTAACTTTTATGCAATTTATCTTATTTTCATGGTTGTAAAGGAACAAATCCCAAATATTAGTGGACTTCTTATGGAAAACACCATGTTGTATTTTCTCACCTTTAAATAGTTAAATACTGCAGATATCTGAGAATAAAGTGAGTGGTATTTTTATTTAAATTGTTAAATAACACATTTGCTGCCTTTCAATGAAGTAAAGTTAAAACATGAGTTGTACTCTTTTATATAGATAGATATAGATTATATTTAGATAGATAGATAGATAGATAGATAGATAGATAGATAGATACAGATAGATATAGATAGACAAAACATTACATATGGCAATTGAAAAAGTCTCTGTATCAAACATAACTTTTTAATCTGAACTTCTGTAGGAGGTATACTATAAATGAATCACAGTCCTTTTCAATGTATCGGTGTACAAGATGAAATGATGGCTTGAACCCATTTTATTTGTAATATATAGGCAGAAACATTAAAAGTAATAAATACTGACATATTTTATCCCAAACTGTGGTAATGATGGTCAGCATAATGCACTTTCTGTAACTTTCTGTAACACATTAATTAAAAGTTATATCTCCTCCTTTACGTAATCAGCTGGAGATAGTCACTATTTCTGAAACTGTAGCTTTTTCATAGGTTCATAGGTGTGTACTAGGCTAATGGCCCTGGGGCCTTCACAAGCCTAATCCATAGAAATGCCCTGGCATTGTGCCACCTGTCGTTAGTTCCCAGTGCCTCTATCAGGTAGAGCCACTGGAGTGATCCCCGGGGTGAACTTTCTATTTCCCATCCACTCATCAAGATTTTGCTTGAAGAGAGGTAGTGAGGTGCTCTGCTTGACATGTATGGGAAGTCTATTCCAGAGCATGGGTAGTCTCTGGGTTATGAACCTGTCCCTCCAGCATGTTCTGTTGATTGTGGTAATGAGGTTGAGGTCTCTGGAGTGCGTGGTAAGGTGGGATTGGGATTTCTTTAGATGTAGCATTTCTAACAGAGCTGAGTCAGACATGGCTTTGAAAGTCAAGCAGAGATCTTCTCTTAGTAGACGATATGAGACAGAGACTAGCTGGAGGTTTTTTTTTTGTTTTTTTTTTATATTTCATTTCAATTCAGTATTTACAACCACAGTATTTGCAGCATATGCTGTGTAATGAATGCCATAACAATACTACCACCACTACAACTATTACTGCTACTACTATTACCACTACTATTGTTACTACTATTACTACTACTCATAAAAAAATATTATCTAAGTGACACTGGAATTCCATATAATCCATAAGTACATAATCAAACACCAAGAAAAATGATGTCAGTTCTTTGAAACCTTGAGTGGCGTTCATAGTCCCAAGGTTCTCACTTTTTGCCAGGTAATCACAAGTAGAGCTACAATCTGTGTAAGCAAATTCAGTTTTTGTAGGTTATTCATGCTGAATAAGTAAATGTGAAAGCGTTTAAAAGAAAAAAGCACCACTTTCAGTAAATGCATAAACTTTCTGAGCCAAGGTTAATTGTTAAGTATATGTGAAGTACTGTCTGAAAAAGTAAGTGCTTGTTTAATTGTAGAAGTTTTGGGGTATTACAAATGAACAGAGCTATGTGCAAGTATGTTTGAAGTGCTTTAGGCAAAAAGTATATAGGATACGTATTATTATTAAATTTTAAAAAAGATAAAGGAGTTTTATATAGGGTTAGCCTTATTAAAACACCCTTTTGACTTCTTAAAAGGGAAAAAAAGGGAAGATAGGAAAGCCTGAAAAGAGGGAGACATGAAAAGAAAACAGAAGGAACACATCAAGAGTGTTGTGCTGGATGAGAAGGAGAGGATGGGTACTATATTTGTGGTGGGGGATAGATCCCTTATTTTTCATTTTTTTATCTAAGAATGTAGTTTTGGTAGGAAATAGGTTAGAGGATACAGGAGAGAGGATTAAGGAAGAGGGGGTGAAGAAGAGTTGAAGTAGGTAAGAGTTGAAGTAGGTAGGATCACCAGTCTAGAGGACCACAGATGTTTCTACTCCCTGATGCTATTGCAGTGGTGGACTTTAATATTGAGTGTGTAAGGTGCTATACTGGCATGATGGTTGGCACTGACAGGGGGAGTGGGTCTTGAACCCACTGAAGATCATCCTCACCTGGCCAAAGCTGTCTCTCAACTACTTCTGCATGACATCTTCAACCATGCCCAGAAGCCTACTGTCTGTGAGGCTTACCAGACTGCCACATGCCAAGATGCCAAAAGAACCAGTGCCAACACCTCCAACACTATAAAGACATCACTGGTTGGGCAGGGGTTGCACACTCCATAACCTAGGAGGAACGCAGTTGGCCTGCTCCTGGGAATTCTGGACCTGTAGAAAAATTAACAGATATAAGAAAGAAAGAAAGTAAGAAAGAAAATAAGGAGGAAAATGATGAGCGCCTAATTAAAATAAGAAAATGAGAATGGTGTAGAGAGGCAAACAAGAAATGGAGACAATAGATGGACTCGTAATGTAACACATCAATGCAGACCTTATTAATAGTGATTTTTTTGTTTGTTTTTATTACAAAATGGTATTGGAATCATAGGAAAAGTTTGTATATT
Source organism: Protopterus annectens (assembly GCF_019279795.1). Taxonomy (NCBI): domain Eukaryota; kingdom Metazoa; phylum Chordata; order Ceratodontiformes; family Protopteridae; genus Protopterus; species Protopterus annectens. The sequence goes on from NC_056726.1 coordinate 873,877,618, forward strand.
GCTATAAAGTGGTAGTGATTTTTACATTTGCAGTCATCTCATACTAATGAGATATGCAGGTGTAATATAAGAAATTGTAATACCTTTTACATTTCTGGCTGATGTCGATTGTGCTGCAATTATGCACTGAAAGCAGATTATTCTTTTATTATCCTGATGTATGTATTTCTTCTATATGTATAGTTATAAAATGAGTAGAACAGGAAAAAATTCAGTTATTACATAACAGTTTTATATACGGAGATATTTTTTTGTTTGCTTATCAGCATCACCAGGCAGGCTCTTCAATCTCTTGTTTTCCGAGCTCTACTATAAGATATTTCCTCTTTCACTGCATACAAAACACTTAGAGGATGGTTGTTTAATTATCTCAGATGTGTGTTTTACAATATATTAGACATTGTTTATATTCAGCAAGGCACTAAAGTTATTCTTCCACTTGTTTAATATGTGTGCTTATTTCTTTACATGTCTGTTGAGTTTTGTTGTATGGTTTCATTAATTAAGCGGGGTAACACAGATTTTCATAAATTCATTGTACCTAATTCATCTAAGCTAACACATATTTCTTCTTCAGTGCAAACTGAAATAGAAAGACTGCATGACTTCCTCCCAGTTGATACATTTTTATTTCTCTGTACAGCTTGTCTCATTGGGGATGAGTATTTTCTGCAACCTGTATATTCATTCCCATTGAAGTTTTTGCTTTCCACTATGCTTTATATACTCTACTTGAAATTTTGAGTAATATCATATGAAATTGCTCTAAGCAACACACTTTTACCTTTATGTCAAAGAGACAAGCTGTACATGAGCTGTGCACACTCACAAAAATGTAACAATTTAAAGGAAGTTACATCATTCCAGTTCAACCTGCATTAAACAAAACATATTTACTGTTACAGTTTGATGCACTACAAATATTCCATAGCAAAGTGTTATTTGATAATTTGGTGCTTAATATGTGTAAGCATTCAAGAGGAATACGTAGAAATATATACAGAAGTAAACAAACAGTACATATCTCAGTATCCTTTGTACTGGTCATTCACTTGCTTACTTTAACCTCCGTACTTCCCCTCTTCCATTCTAACTATAGTGTGATGGCGCACTGAACTCAGTCGTCATATATTATGCAGTTAATATTTGTAAGAAGTGAATGTCTTGAACAATTTCACATTGATAAATATTTTTTGGCCTACACAAACCAAATCTATTCTTAAGATTGTCTGACTGTAGCAAAATTAATTACTAAGCTAATACCTAAAGTATATAACATTATGTGGCAATGCAAATATGTGTTTTTATATATTGTATTTGTAAGTATACTTCTGCAGAGTCACATCTTTATATATGTTTATATATTTACAGTTTCATTTATATGAATACTTATATATATTTTATAAATGTATACTTATGTACATTTCTGTACTCACACATATGCATTTGTATTTATAGACAAAGCATGTCAGCACATTAACATGCCTCTGCAGCATTTCTGCTTACAGATTTGTTTATGCTTACTCCTACCTTTGGATAAAATATAGGTATATATTTATACTTACACATACAAATAATCATCAAACTCTTGTGAGATCTCAGTTTATTTCCTCAACATGCTGTTTATTGATGGCTCAATTTTTTTTTTTATTTTTTTTTTTTTACAGGTAGGCATATGTTAAGACATATACCATGATTTTGGATTCTGTGAGACCAGTGGAGAAGCTCAGCCTCATGCCAGTACTGGAATGAAGAATGCAAGTGCAGGGCTATGGGTCACAGGTTTGGATCCACACATTCTGAGATGTGACATCACCATAACCAAATCCAACTACCAACTAGGGATATTAGACAGGGAACTGCTATTACTGGTAAGTTTGGGGTTACCAAGCTGCTTTCTGACACACAGAGACACACACACACACACACACACACACACACACACACACACACACACACACACACACACACACACACACATATCATTTTTAAAAGAATACTTTCACATTTCCTTTCCATGGTAAATACAATTCAGTTACAAAATCACCACCTTTTTAAGTTGCTTATATGGTTTTCTGCTTCTATGCTGTAATGTTGCTATCTTTATTTGAACAATAAATATGAAGGTCATACATTAATCATTTATTTAAATCTGATTTATTAGTATTGCATCAATAAAACTATTTTTTTTACGTTGGTGTACATTGCTGTATAAGTAAATCTTCCTATGTATGTTGTTATCATGTCATAACATCTATGAAGTAATTTGATGTGGGGCAGCCTGAAGATCAAGCCTGAATGTCAAGATCTAAAGCCAGAATGGTGATAACTTGAAAGGGACCTTCCATTTTGTCATTGATCAAGGGTATACCCAAGTCAAGGCATAAATACATGAATATTTCCTTACCTTCTCTGGCTCTACCTTTCCTCTCACACACTATGAGATAGTCATTCAGATAATGAATGGCTACTTGTTTTGGAGCTCTGCACTGCCAGCACCAGTGGGATGCTGTGAGAAATGTTTCAAAGACAGCACATGCATCAGAGTATCCCATGGGTATAGTCTTGCCAAAGTAATTTTTACCATCAAAGACAAAACCCAAAAGTGACCAATCCTGTTCCTTGATTGAGAATAGTCAAAGGGCAAAATGAACTTCCAGTTTACCAACACACGGGTCAGAAAACATTCTGATAACATGGTCTGCCTGATGTAAAGATGCAGAATGTACTTGAGTGTCTTCTTTATCTATGTAATTGTTGATTAATGTGCCTACTAGATAAGATACGTGATGAAGGAGATGGAATTCTCCTTACCTCTTTTATGGGACCAACCAAGTTGGTGAAATTTTAAATGATTCCCACATGGGTAATCAAAAAGGCCTGCCAACCTACCCTCAGCCAGTTCAGCCAAAATGAGTTTGTTGACCTCTTCCACCTACTCTTTCACTGAGCATAAGTTGACTCTTTTGTGATCTTTGGAGGCAGGTGACTGAATGGGAAAGCCCATTGTAAACCCCCATATTAGAAACTAAGTTGTCTGTTGTTGGCATAACCACATAGTTCTTTCTCTAAAATCTTAACCTTAATTAGTGAATGTGAATCTATGAGTGTGTAGTTGCTATCTAAAGGAACCATTCTCTCTTTGTCCTCAAAATGAACCTCAAGCTCTATTTGAAGTGCCCTACTTTTGAAAGTGTGGTCTTTCTGGAATAGGCTGATTAGTGCTAATAGGCAGTTAATATTTTTTTGCCCAGCATCTAATGGCTGAATTGTTCTTATTGCAGTATGAGCAAATGTGTGTGTAAAGCAGCAAGTTGACAACATACTCTTACTGCTGCTGAATACCCATAATAACGTAGCCTTGCTCTGGCCATCTGTAAACAGTGAAGTGTTGCTTGCCCCAGGCTTGTCCAACAAAATCTTGGCCATGTATCTGAGTGTTGTACTTCCCTTTGTAAGGACTTGTCCATTGCCTCAGCTTCCAAAAGCACTGATTATACCAAGCTCAGGCTGTTGCCCCCTTATGAGAGCACTTCCTAAATGGTTAAGAAATAAAAAGAAAGGTGAAGGGTTTGTTTTAGCTCTTTCTCTATTAGACCCATCATGTAAGCTATAAATCCTACCACTCAGTTAACCCAGTCCATGGTGACAACGTTTGATGCAAACTTTTTCCCATGGGCTGCCAAGGCCATTTATAAGTCTTCAGACCCAACATTATCAGCCTCCACGAGCCTCTGAATGCTGTTTACATCCAATAAACCAAAGACCTCGATGCAATCCCCTCACACAATCTTATCTTTTTTGATCGGAGGAACGAGAGGTGTAATATGTGACCCTGGAGAAATGTCAGCTATTGCCAAGAACTATACTCATAGAGCTAAAAACTGTGCCAACATTAGTTCTATCTTTTGACCCACTCTAGTTTTGGCGGGTTGTAATACCTGCTTCTTGTGGGTGACTTGCCCTACTTGCCTTAGAGATATCATGTGTACCTGTTGTGATATAGTAGAATTTTTACACAAATCAGGGTGATTTAACCCAAAACTCTTCTCAGGCACTATGCCAAACATCTTTGCCCCACCTTTACTAGGGAGTAATTCAAATTATTGTTTTAGATATTCTACTGCAGATTGGCCCTCTGCCTTAACTGGTCCTCCTCCAGCTATGTCCTTGATTTCATTACATTACTCTTCAAGAGCAGGGTCCTGTGTCTATTGTAGTAATGACTGATCACCCATCAGCAATTCTTCCCTACCTTTCCATGTTCATCTTCTCAGTTTTTGGAAGGAGATTCAGTAGGTGTATGATTGCCTTTAATACTGGTAGCTGTTTCTTGCTTATCAATGAATTCCCTTGTCCATGCACCACCTCCAAATTGGTAAAAAGGTCCTGTTCTTCTAATATTACCCTCACCCATCATGATTTGAATGCTTGCAGAGAGGCAGCACCTAAGATAACATAAATTCAATTTTTGTTAGCTAATAAACACTTTAGTCCCAAGTTGAAGTAAACTTTAGTTAATTATTGTATTGCTTGTGGATTACTATTAGAAAAACCCTCTATTCAATGTACTCTAGCTAATGGAAACTAATAACAACCCATCATACCTGTCAACCTCTTAGAGCAAGAAATTTGGACAAAGTCATAAATAAAAGTGGGACAGAGGCCCAAAAAATGACAATTTTTAAATTTTGCTCCTACAAACTTAGAACGTTGACAGAATAATGGGTTTTTGCATTACCATGCATTTTCTGAAGGGTATGAAGTCTGAAGCTCAAATATCTGTCATTATTTTCTCACTTCGATCTTTAATTATTTGCCACTAATTTGCCAGAAAACCACAATTTTATGAAAAACGGACAAAAACTATAAGTTAAAAATCTGGACATTCTGTAAAAACCTGTACATTTGAGAGGTATGAACCCATGACTTTAACACAAAGCATGGTCTCTTGGCAGAGTGTACTTTTCTCAGAATCAACCTTGCCCTAGGATAGTCTAATTCATATTAAATTAATATCAATAAAGAGCTAACATTTATGATTATTAATAAAAGTCTTGAAAGCTGTGTTAGCTTAATGTACGTTTGTAATAAAAAATGCAATTAACTATTAAATTGTAGTGTTAACTTCTAAATCCAGAAGTACTAAAGTAGCCCATAGTTAACCTTTTCCTTATAACTAACAAGGTAAAATATGTCTTAGTGTACAACTAAATCCAGACGTGTAAATGTGTTAATGTGTTAACCACCAGGTTAGTTGTCTAACACAATGCGTCTGAAATTCTCCAGGTGCAACTAACACTAGGTAAGACTGCAATCCAAATTGTAGCTTGCTGCAGATCCCCCACAATGTCCCAAGATTCTCACTACACCTTTGTAAATATACTGGAAAATATTAATATACAACCAAACACCCTAATACTGGGTGATTTCAACTACCATGCCATTAACTGGGAAAACTACTCGTGTACCAACACCTTTGCCAAACGGTTCTTGGAATTCATACATTCCAATGCCCTGGATCAACTAATCCATAGTCCCACCAGGGACTCCAATATCCTAGACCTGGTCATTACCAACATGGGAAATCGATGCTCTACACCTATGGTCACCCCCTTGTTGGTCAAGTCAGACCATAAGCTAATCACCCTTAACATCCACATCCCACCCCCAGCCCCCAGTAAGGAAACCTCCATAAGAAAACTCTCCAAAGCCAACTTCATGCTACTCAAATCACAAGTTATAAACTTCATGACACCCATGCAGATGGGAACTGAAAGTTCAACTGCTGAATCCTACACTAAGGCACTGTACAAGCACATCCACTCATGCATGAATCGTGCCATCCCAAATAGAACCAAGATGCTCTCCTCCAAAAAAAGGAAGCCAATCTGGTGGTCCCCTGCCATAAACAAACTTTACAACAAAAGGAAGAAACTGTTGCACAAAAGAGGAAAATCCCAGGATGTAAAAAACTCCCTTACCAGCCTCACTAAGAAGCTGAGATCCCTCATAAAATCCTCCAAAGCTAGTTATGAAAATAAAATTGCCAAAGATTCCAAAGACAACCACAAGCCATTCTATAGCTATGTCAAGAATCTAAATGGCAATGCTCAGATCTGTTATGAGCTACAACAGAATGGCATTAAATATGCTGATCCCAAGGATATTGCCAATATCCTGGCAGATCGATTCAGTGCCAACTTCACCCCCCTCTCACCCCCTAAATGGCCCATCTCAATGCTTGTGAACGCAATTCATGAATTATTATTTGCTACATGGATTTAATGTGACAAGCGATTGTATTTATCTATTTATTTATTTATCTGCATATTTAATACCTATAAAGGTTTTGCATAGATGCAAATATATACATTTTTAAAACATTTTTAGATTAAACAATTTAACTTACTATTTGTGCAATTAATTTCACCAGCTTGTTGCTAGATTTGGTGTTACAGAGGACACTGGTGCTTTAAATCTGAATTAAAACAATCATAATTGAAAATGAATTAATTATGTTGTTAACTCCAAGTGGTATATAACAACCTAGTTGTGGACTGTTTTTTATCTTGATAAAGCCTGGTAGGAACCAGGCGAAAGCGCTTGACTGATTTTTTACTTTTTTACTATTTTAAAGATTAAAAGTTGTCGAACATCTCTTAGCTATTTTGCTCATTATTTCCTTCAGTTGGACACACATTGGATCCTTTGAACCAAGTCTCTTCACCCGTGGAGTTTTATTTTCCATCTCAATACTGGAAGATTGCCAAATTCAGATAAAAATGGCCACACAGGTAAAAAACGCACTCTACAAAGCTAAGAATACAGCATCCATGGGACCAGATGACATCCTGGGCTGTGTACTACATGAACTACAAAATGAACTGGCGCCTCACCTAAGTGTCATGTTTAATCATGCCCTCACCTCAGGCTTCGTGCCCACTGAGTGGCGCACAGCTACAGTTACCCCACTCCACAAGGGGTGATCCATCTTAGATCCTGGAAACGACTGCCCCTTCAGTCTGACGAGCCTGATCTGGAAGGCCATGGAACATATTATCATGGAACCTATAAACAAAGACTTTGGCAACCTTAAAACACAAGACCCCACCCAGTTTGGGTTTGTGAAGGGCAGATCTTGTCTCCTGATCCTGATTGACTAATTCGAATCAGTCTACAGAGCTGTGGATGAGGGTAAGGCAGTCCACACAGCCTATCTGGACCTCACCAAGGCCTTTGACACCATCCCCCACTCTGGAATCATAGATAAACTTACTAAGCTGGGCATTAATCCTGACGTCACTCGATGGGTTGCCAACTGGCTTACTGACAGAACCCACACTGTAAAAGTAGTTGACTCCAAATCCAGCTCCAGACAAGTGACAAATGGAGTACCTCAGGGTTCAGTCCTGGAACCTTTCTTGTTTGGCATCTACTTCTCTGAAGTACAGACCAACACTAAGGGACTCTGGCTAACAAAGTTTGCAGATGACTGCAAACTGGGAGCCATTATTGAAGCCCCAAATGATGTGAATACTCTATAAAAGGGCCTTACAGAAATAGATGCTTGGTGCCAGAGCCAAGGGCTCAAACTCAATGCCAAGAAATGTATAGTTATCCCCTTTGGTAAAAAACATGTACCCATGAATTACCACATAGGTGGCAGTACACTAAACACCAAAAGTGTGATAAGAGACTTAGGGACACAGGTGGACAGTGATCTCACCTTCAATAACCACATCACCACAACAGTCAGGAAATCCTTTTATGTGGCACACCTCATCACTAACGGCTTTTCATCCAGAAAAGAGAAGGTCATTGTCCCACTGTACTCATCCCTCATTAGACCCATTATAGAATACAACAGCCCATTTGGTATGTACCCCTCAAAACATCTGCAACAACTGGAAAGGCCGCAGAAATACCTCACTAAAAGAATCATAGGCCTGAAGCAGATGCCCTATGCTGACCGCCTTAAAAAACTTCAGCTATACTCTGTCACATATCATCTACTCTGAGGCGATCTCTGCTTAACTTACAAGGCCATGTCAAATCCAGAGCTGTTGGACATGCTACACTTAAAAGAAATCCTAATGCTCCAAGGATCTAAACCTTGTCATCGCAATAAACAAAACATGTTGGAGGGATAGGTTCCTGACCCAGAGACTCCTCAATCTCTGGAATAGACTGCCCATACATGTCAAGCAGAGTGCCTCTTTGACCCTCTTCAAAAGGAACCTTGATGATTGGATGGGAGAAAGGAAATTCACCCTGGGATCACGTCAGTCGCCCTGCTAGACAGGGATCCAGGGAAGTAAATAGTGTCAGAAGAAATAGCCAGGGATTTGTTATGGCTAGGCTTGTATAGGCCCTAGGGCCGATAGCATAGTACCAACCTATGAACCTATGACCACCTAAGTAAAGGTCAATATTCTGAAAAAGTCAATAACATCAATTATAACAGCATTAGTAATCTGTCCTAAACACAGTAATGGAGATAATGTAATTAATAGCAAAGGGGGAATAATTTGAAAGGCTGAATATATATAGTTTATTTGTACATAATAAGCATAGATCTCAACCTTCAGTCAACAAAAATGTGAAACTATACTTCTCAAAATCTGGACCAAATGGATAAAATCTAAAATATTACCTTGCCCTTTAATAATTTAAATTACAAAGCTAGGTTGATGACTAAATGTGTTATTCTATAATTACAATCTTCTTCTGATAAATGTGTTTATTCAGAATTATTTATAATGTAAAATAGATAAAAAATTCTGAAACTGAATATGTGACAAAACCTTTCAATGAAGACCTGTAAAGAACACGAACATTACATATTCAGTACAGGAGCATTCTTTATGACGGTAAACACTTGTGAAGTATGGGCATAAATCATAAATGAACGTACAACACTAATCCAAACTTCAAGCTATAAAGCCAAAATATAACTAGTTATTTTGTGGATGGTTTTAGGTGGTCCATGAATTGTGTTAAGAGTACTATACTGAAAGTTATTTTGTGGATGCTTTAATGTGGTCCTTGAACTGTGTTAAGAGTGCTATACTGAAAATGATTCAGTAGTATTTAATTCTCTTCTTATAATGTACAGATCAATAATGTCTTGCTGCTGTAGTGTTTGCTATCTGAGTTTGACAGATGCTTCAAATGCAGGAAGTACAAGTATCCTTAGGTGAAAAGTTCCCTCTCTCTCGCTCAGGTTGTGTGCATGCAGAAAATATAATCTCCCAAGGCAAGACATTGAAATTCCCAAAATGAAAAGACAATTCTTTACTAATGTTGCACCTGAAACACATCCCACACACACACGATCAATGAACAGAAAGACAATAACTAAAAGCCCAAACAACAATCAACAAGCAAGACCATGGAAGAACCCCACCGCCAACAGGAACCCATACAGATATAGCAACCAATACATTGCAACCAACCTGAAAAAATGGAAGCCGTTCCAATACCCGTACTATAAGCACTACTATCATTTTTCTAACATCTCACTCATTTTCTTTTTTTTTCAACCAAGCTACACTGAAAAAGCCTCCTTAAGCAGCCTTTACAGCTACCAGGGCAACCAAAAGGTAACACATTCCCAAGACCCTTGACAAGGGAGCATATAGAACCACTGGAAAAACAAAGGCAGTTACAGCAAGAATAAAACTGAATGAATAAATCACCTCTGGTCAACAAACATTGTGATCAACGATACATTAGAGACAAATGACACACATACAACTGCAACCCAATTGTCTCATGAGGATAACTCAAATAAAACCATATTAAATGAAAAGTTCAGTAAAATAAGAACATCCAAATCTCTGAACAAAGGGTAAGCCTAGGTTATATATACACACATATATATATATATATATATATATATATATATATATATATATATATATATGGATCTAGGACTTTTGATTGAAACATCAAAAGTCCAAATACATTATGGGTGAGCCTACTCATGCAAAAGTCCTTTTCACCAAAGAAGCACTTTCACATAAGTATGCCTGTTGCGGAGGTCGTACTATGGTGCGGATAAGGGAAAATTCCCTTTGCTCCACTGTAGTGTGATCTCGGAGGGAGAATATTTATGTAGGGTGTGTGTGGGGGGTGCAAGAGAGCTTGCCCCCCTGCAAAAACATTAATTTAGTGTTTTTTTTTTTTTTTTTTTTTTGTGGAGCACGCTTTTTTGATGAAAGCACTTTCGTTAAAGTGTGTTCGGTGGTAATGGATTTGGACTTTAGATCAAAGTCCTAGATCCATATATATATATATATATATATATATATATATATATATGTATATATATATATATATATATATATATATATATATAGATATATATATATAGATATATATATATATATATATATATATATATATATATATAAGGTTCCACTTCATATCATCGAATTATCATTTCATTGACTTGCAAATCATCGAGACCAAATGGTCAAAAACTCATTTCATCGAAAATTCATATCATCAAATCTCACATCTTTGAAAACTATGAAGCAACTACAAATAACATTCCACAAAGTTTTTACTACATTTATGCACCCCCACACCCCCATAAATATACCAACTCTAAGGTCACACTACAGTGGGGGGAAAGGTAATTTCCTAACCTCACTGTAGTAAATGTAGTAAACAGTGTCTGGGATCTTATTTATAGTTGCTTTATAGTTTTCAATGATTTGAGATTCGATGATATGAGTTTTCGACGATTTGGTCTTGATGATTTGCAATTCGATGAAATGATAATTCGATGATATGAAGTGGAACCATATATATATATATATATATATATATTATACATACATACATATTGCTTTTTCACTGGAGCATGGCTCCCTTGTACTAACTACCTAATGAAAGAAAGTAAATACCATATGAAGCATTTTCAGCTGAGCTGATCACCAGAGTGACAGAAATGCCTCCAGGATAACTTAAATAGCTCCTGCAAACTACACCCAGTTGAGTCAGCTGGGCAAGTGACATGATGCTTGCTGAGGTCAGGATTACTTACAATAGTTATTTATTTATTGACATTTGTCTAACGAGAAAGTTTGACAGGGTGACAAATATCCATTTTCAGTGGAGGGCTTGGGAAACATCTCCAGAGAGTTAGATAAGATAAAATAAAATAGTAGTATAGATGTAATTTAAAAAAACATATTTACATGCATACAGTTTGACAGTGGAATACATAGGATACAATAAAGCATGAAAAGACACTGTTGATGTAATAAAAATAAGTAAGACAATTAAATGTGACAGTTAGTATATGCAAAAGTATTAGATGTAGTCTATTGTGCTAGAAAATAAAAAATACATATATAAAAAAGATGCAAGTCCTTTCAAAGAATGCAGAGAAGGCAAGTATTGAATGGTACAGGTAATACGAAGAGCTGTTAGTAAGAATGTGAAGCATTTGTTGACGTAGGTTATACAGATGAGGTGCATGGGCATAGCCATGAGTTAGTGATAAAGGACTTAAACACATGGAGGTTAAATACAATTCTGATTAAATTTGGGATATAATTCCATACTCTGGCTATGCAGTGTGAGTATAGACTTTTTCCCATACTTTTTTCTTATTTATAGATTTCAAGGAGATTGTTTTCTTTGAGAGAGCAGAGGGTGATTTGGGAGAAAGTGATGAAGTACTGTAGAGCTAGAAGGGCAGGTAGAGGGATTATATAGTATTTTGTGGGTCTGATGAAGCTGACTATGGGCTAGTTGATGTTGGAGTCCTAAACACTTGTCACCATGTAATACAAGAACAGTGATGAGCTTTATGTGGCAAGTTAGCTGCAAATCTAGCTATCCCATTATATCACTGCTTTGGTTGTGATTTATGAAATATCTGGGTGTTAGTCAAAATAGGTGAGCCATAAAAGATAAGCATTAGCTAGGGTGTTTCTATTAGAAGGAGTAAGGAATGCTTTTACCCTATAAAGCAGACCCGTCTTTTATGACTTTTTATACATTTTTGTATGTGAAGATCAAATTTTAAGTTGTCATCTATGGTGACACCAATTTGGTATGGTTAACTACTTCACTAGCTGTATTGTTTAGAGAGGTGATGTGGAAGTTGTGTTTAGCATTGGCATGGGATTTAGGAAAAATAGTGGATCAGTTCTTTTTGGGATTAAGTAAAAGTTAGTTTTGATGCAGCTAACCTCAAATGAGTTGAAGCTATCTTGCGTCATGGATGACAGTTGTAGTGGGTTGTGAGATGAGCAGATGAGAGCTGGGACATCTGCATACTGAATAAGGCAAGCTTGCTGAGAGGAGGTATATAGGTTATTCATGACAATGTTAAAAAACAGTGGAACAAGAATAAAGCATTGAAGAACAAATAGATATTTAGAGAAATGTAGAAGTTTCTCATGTGACACCGTGTTGAAGGTTTTTAAAAGCCTAGTAATCTCCTCTGAATTTATAAGCAATGCCCTTCCCTGGCCCTCTTCAAAAGCAGTCTGGATCAATCAATAGGAAAATCATACCTGGAGTACTGCGTATGGACAGGGGCAATCTGTAAGATACTCAAGGCATAGGGAGAAACCCATGCCATCCCCTTGCATTTAGGAACCATATATTGGGCAAAATTGTGTTATGTTGGCTAGGCTTGTAAGGGCTCTTAAGCCATTAGCCTAATAATTTCCTGTGAACCTAAGTGGAAGAGATGAAACTTTCCTTGGTTTCTAGCCTTATTAATTGGAGTCAGAAAAGTTGAAGAGAGCTATAGTGTTGCTGTGGATGGATCAGAAACCATGTTGTGTTGTAGCTAATAAAATGGTTAGGGAGCGCTGGAGGTAAGAGAGGCTATGTTGTTGATGAAGTAAGTGTTAAATTTGGCAGCCATTTCGAAGGAAGAAAAGTCCAGATAAGGGTTTGGTGAGGAAGTAGAGCCAGGTTGAAGATTTCTTTAATTGAAAAACAGAATTACTTTGGATGTTGTTTTCTTTTTTTTTTTTTTTTGTAAGGTTTGAGGGTTTTCATCTTTTGCCATTGTTTCCATGCTTTGTCATGGTTTTGCATGAGAATTCTAGTAGAATGAGTTAGTTATGGGGTTTGAGTAATTTTTATTTATAGTACGGGCAAAAGGGTGTTGATAATATTCATGAATATGTTGTAGAATTTGTTAATGGCTTTGTCGAGAGGTAGGCTTTTGAGTGGCAAAATGTTAAAGGATTTTAGAAAATTTTGAGAGTGTCAGGATGAAAGAAAAAATTTGAATAATTTAGAATTCGAAATATTTTCACCAACAAGCCGCATTTCCACCAAAAACAAACTTAGCATGCTGCTCACTTTAAGATATTTTATGCATTATGTGTAATTAGTATATCTGGTAACTCTTCTGATCAAGCTCATATTTGGAGCATTGTTTATTTCTGCAGATTTTTGTCAACTTCATTCTTATCTGAAGTAGCATCATTTCTCTATACCAAACATGTGCTTCCAATAACACTCAGAATATCAATTTTATGTATATGAGTTGCTTAGCACCTTATTGGGATACTGCTTTTTGATTTATTGAAAGAAGTTAAAGAAAATGTAATTTTATTTTCTATGCAAATGCGGCATGTTTTTCCTGTACATTTGAGGGATGAGCAATTTATATAGCTTTGTCTCAGTTTTTCCTCCCTCACAAGTTATAGTTGCTGGGAAATGACTTTTCTCTACATTTGGTTCAGAGCCAATATATGTCAGTTTCTTGTATTTCTGACTTAACAGTTCTAAATGCATTGCTTCTTCTTCAACAAACCTGTCTTGATGATTTTTTCCTCTCACATCAGCAGTGAATGGAACAGAGGTCCCTTACTTTTGGTTTCCTTCCCAGTACTTAATGTGCCAGTGACAGCTCTATGCTTCCAAGACGTCATTCTTATATTCATGTACTGAAACATAACAGCACAATAATAGTACATTTTCACATTTTCCACGGATTTTACTTATTTCTTCCATTCATTCTACCAGCCAACTGCATTGTGTATAATTATTTAATAGGCTGGTCATAAATATTGCAGATACATTTGAATTCTACTTTATGGACAAGGACTCAAAAGTCAAGACATCTGGAAAATTATCTGATACAAGTTCCTTAGATATATAAAAATTAGGTTTAATGATAATTACATCCATTACAGTGTGTTATAGTCACACAACTGCATATTATTTTGAGTAACTCAAGTCTTTACACTGAAATAAATCATCATCTAATTTGTTCTTTAAATGGCAGAGGACTTCATGTGAAATGAGCTCCACGGGAGCATTTTGATTATCAACAGTATTCAAGGTGCTACATTTCTAAATTATTTTTTCAAAAATGTTATATTCTTTTTTCAGACAACACATGATGGCTAAGATTCAGGAAAAATCTGTACTTCATGCTAATCCTGTTTGCACAATGGGCAGGGATGACAGCACTGCTTGGTATTGATTAAACAAGGTGCCCAGCTGCAAAACAAGGGTAGGCAACAGAATATGTTAGTGAAGGAATAAGTAGGCAAATTTTTTCAGACAACACATGATGGCTAAGATTCAGGAAAAATCTGTACTTCATGCTAATCCTGTTTGCACAATGGGCAGGGATGACAGCACTGCTTGGTATTGATTAAACAAGGTGCCCAGCTGCAAAACAAGGGTAGGAAACAGAATATGTTAGTGAAGGAATAAGTAGGTGAATTACTTGCCAATAAGGCAAATCAACATTGTGAACCAGTTCAAGAATGTGTAAAATGCGTGTCTATATGGCACTCTCCCTTTAACCCTCAGTTCCGATACTCTTTGGAATACAGCCATGAAGACACTTAGAAAAACATGTTAAGGATCAATGCTGCTATACTTAATCTGTATAAGCAATAGGCTTTAATACAAGGTGCTGTTCCTGCCAGACCTCGGCCTAGAATCCATACAGGGTTTAGACCACAGTTGACTTATCATGGACTGTGTGAGAGACAAATAATACAGTGCTACTGAGTTGACAGGGACACCTGGAAATTATAGGAACCCATCCCAGTGGAAACCAAGGTATGTGCAGCATTACATATATTAGCAACAGACATGTTTGAGGGACCTACAGGGGGGCATATTGGAGGTGTCTCAGGCATCATCCTGAAGAATATTTTACCAATTTCTGAATGCAATGCTGCGACATATATACCTCTACACTGATTAAATAGGGTAATGCCCTGGAGTTAATCCACATGCAAATCATAGTAGATAAAGTTCCCTACCATATCCTAGCAAGCTATAAGCCACCATCTATTCCCCAAAAATCCCATAACTCATACTCACACCTACTGGTGGAACTCACCATCCAACCAAAAACACTATTCATGGGAAACTTCAACTACCGCTCTATATACTGGGCAATACACACTGCCTCCAACTTGCAGGCACAATGTTTCATAGACTTTATCAACACAAATACCCATAACCAGATAGCGCATTCTCCAGCCAGAGATTCAAACCTACTGGAAGTAGTACTCATCAAAATGAGAGAGCTCCATACTCACCAATATGTCACGTCATCACTAGTGAGGTCAGATCACAAAATTGTCTCCTTCTAAATAAAAATCAACGTGGAAAACCCAGCAAAGCCAGTAACAGTTAAGAACTATTCTAAAGCAAATTACATCCCATTATGTGATAATTTGTCAGAATTGAATGCCCCCGACCACTGAATTTGCAGCAACCTGTTTGGAATTGTTCATAGAAACCATGTACAACCATGTAAATGGCTGCATAGTGACTGATGTACCTACAAGAACTAAGTCCAAAACACCTTCCAAAAATAAACCACACTGGTGGAATACTAACTTAACAGATTGTATAACAGAATGAAAAATATCATGGTTAAAATCAGAAAAAGTATCTCTCATAATAACATCTCACTAATTAAACTAAATAGGAAACTAAGAGGACTAATTAAATCCAACAAGGCCAATCATGAGGTTAAGATAGCCTTTCAAGCGTAAGGCAATCACATGGCTTTCAGCAGCTATGTCTGAAACCTTAAATGTAACATAGCAGTGTGCTGAACTGGTGGTAAATAGTACTACCTTCACTGAGCAGATCTGCTGGCTGACAAATTGAGCTCTAACATCACCCCACACCCCCAATCAACCTCCTGTGCAATCCCTAGTAGGATTAAGGCCAAAAGCACAGCCTCAGTTGGGCCCCAAAATATCCTGTTTTGCCGATAAAATAGCTTGAAACACTACCTATCAGGACCACTTGAGTCACTTTTCAACTACATCCTCAAAACAGGCTACATACCAAGTGAATGGGGGACTGAAACACTTCCCTCTGCATAAGGGTGGACCATCAACTGACCCTGGAAACTACAGACCTATTTGTCTTGACTAGTCTAATATGCAAAGCCATGGAACAAATTATCATGGAAATGATTAGCAAAGAAATTGGCAGTCTACAGGTACTGGACCCATCCTTGTTTGGTTTTGACAGAGGAAGGTCATGCATATTTCACCTAGACTTCTTTGAGAGGGTCACCATGGCAATGGAAGAAGGGAAAATTGTGTTTACCACCTACTCAGACCTGGCTAAGTGTTTGATATAATATCCCACTCAGATTTTGTTGACAGACTTAATGAACTAGGCATATGCCCTACATAACTCATTGGATTGTCAGCTGGCTCACAGACAGGACTGAAGAGGTCAAGATTGGTGAAACCACCTACATCAAGATACTGGTCATGAGCAGAGCATCTCAGGGCTCAGTACTGGGTCTGCTCCTGTTTGGAATCTTCTTCTCAGTGGTCAAGGCTAATTTTAGATAACTGCAAATTGGGAGCTGCAGGAGGAACTAACAGATAAAATGACTGTACTGATTAAAACTCAATGCTAAGAAATGCATTGTAGTGCCTTTTGGGAAAATGTCCACCCAGGCTAATTATTCCTTCAATAAGACAACCCTAACAGTTGACCCTGTAGTTATGGATCAGGTGACATATGTAGACAGTAAGTTGGCCTTTGACCAACACATAGCCAAGGTAGTAAGAAAATAATTCTATTTCATCAAACTTATAAGTAAGAAGCAGAGTAAAAAGGATTAGTCCAGATAAAATCACTTTAGCTAGCAGATCTAGGAAAGTCTCTCTCTGATGTCCTGTCAGTAAAAATAAAGAAGCCTTGTTGAAGTTTTAAGTAATTTATTCAATTAACTAGCTAGATTGAACACTCATCTACCTACCTACTTAACTGAGCACATTGCCTGAAGCTTCAACAAGGGATTTTTGTAACTCCTGAAGGGAGGCCTTCTATCTAAAGTGATGTTATTTGGACTAATCCTTTGTACTTTGTTTCTTGTTAGTCTTGTCACCTTCAGAGTCACAGGTGTAATACCAGACCTGACATGGGCTTTCTGGATGGCAACATATAAGTAGGGGTATGACATCCAGGTCCAAGGAAGTTATAGTACCACTTTACTAGGCCCTTATCGGATCCATTATTGAGTACAATGCTTCCTTGCCCTTTGGCATGTACCTAACAGTCGAAATGCCCACAGAGGTTTCTCACAAAGAGAATCCAGGGTAACGATATATAGTCCTATACAGATCGTCTTAAAGCCCTATCTCTATATTCAGTCTCTTACATGTTACTGAGAGGCAATCTGTGCTTGGCAAATATGGTATCCTCAGATCCAGCCCTGATTAACCTTTTGCACATCTGTAAAACAGATAGCACCAGAAGCACTAGATCCAAGGATTTAAACTTTGCTTGTGACATAAATAGAACATGCTGGTAAGACCATCTGTGTCTCAAAGGATCCCCATGCTCTGGAATTGGCTCCCCATCCATGTGAAGCAAAGTCCATTCCTAACCCTATTCAAATGTAACCTTGATCATTGGATGGAAAATCAAAAATGCACTCCCAGATTGGTCCCCATGTTTCTGATAAACAGAGGCCGATAGTAAATATTAGCTAACTACCTGCCTCCACTAAACCTTTAGCAACCTCCTAACTAACATACCATCCAAACAGATGCCCATATTACATGGAGACGCAGTTGGGTTGAGTTGTACAGCCAGGTTTATAAAGGCCTTGCTGATCATTAGCCTAATATATACCAATGAATCTATGAATCTATGAACCTATGTAAGACTGCATATCTGGTTTCCAGGTCCCCCAGAGGACAGAGCTACTACCATGCAGCATTTCTACACCACATTTGTCTAAGGTTCTTTGGGCCAAAGACAGCATACACATAGACATAAAATCTCACCTAGGGAAAAGGAAGGACGTACATCAACATAAATGGCTATAACACTATCAGCTGTCAGGTGGTCTGTAATGCCCAACGGATCATCTATAATGTGTGTGCAGGTAACAATGGCAGTTTTCACAACTCCCACATATAGTACATCTGTGACCTTTATCTAAGGTTTTCTATGGACAACTTCACCCAAGAACAGCTACTGGGGGATGCAGGCTATGCAACAGAACTGTGGCTCATGACACCCGCAACAAACACACACAACCTCACTAAGAAAGGTTACAATGATGCACATGCTCAAACTAGACATATTGCAGAGTGTGTTTTTAGGCCAAGTCACATTTTCGATGTCTAGGTACATCTGGAAGCTTCCTGCAGTATGACCGAGCCACCTCTGCCAAAATACTGCCATTCCGTGCCATGTTACATAATACTATTGTTAGGAAACAGTTTCAGCAAGGAGAACAAGGCTGAGGACTACAGTTCCCAGTGCCCCAGGCAGGGACAGCAGACACAGATGGGGAGTCAAATGACAAACCAGTAACTAGGCAGATCCTGGCAGATAGAGACATGCACAATACTCTATAACCCTGGCCATGATGCAGAAAATAGTGCACATATTCATTACCTAAGTAAAAAGAGCAAAAAGAAGCTAAGCACACACAAACAGTAGCAGTGATGCATGCAAAATTATCAGCCTTTACTTACCCATGTGGTGGCAGTGTTCTACAAGCATCAAACAAACTCAGACCCAAAACACATAGCTTTTATCAGCAGCATTAACCAAGGTAAGTGATAAACCTGAAAAGAAGAGATGATTACCTCATATGCAAGCATTGCTCTTCAATGAGATAATACACTGCTTAGCTGTACAGGAATTTCAACAGTAACTCAAGGTGATATCTTTAACATAAGTACATAAAAACAAGTATGCTATTCAATGGTATAGAATGGCTTATCTGGCCACATGTATACAGTCTCAGGCCAAAACAGGCCTATGCCAAACAAGACAACAATGTATAGTTACATTTCACCATCATTCACATAGGTATATGAAAAAGCATACTTACGCTTCCTAAATAGAAAACACAACATAATCATATAAGCCACAAATGAGAAAATACCAGCCAAAAGAGTAAATCAACTATGTATTGCCCAAACACATATAATTGGCCTACTCACTACTGTGCATCAGACAAAAAAGTCACCCAACCTAGACAACCCAACACTGACCATGGCAATCTCAGCATCATCTGCATAATGTGCTGAGCAAGGAATAAATCATAATTAAAAGGTCTGTATTACTACTAACACTACCACAAGTACAACTGCAAGCACAGCATGTGAAAACCACTGAACGTGAGCAGAATAATGCAAAAATGTAGCTCAGTACATAATATTAATGAAAGCAGGAATCTGACTAAGCAGCATTTGGTTTCTACTTTGTGTATCTGCTGTAGACAACATTAAGCCACAAAGTGCAAACGGCAGACCACTGTAATCATCACTTGCACAGAGTGGGGGTTACAGCAGGGAAAGCCTTACACAAAAGAAGTGTACGTGTGTGTGTGTGTGTGTGTGTGTGTGTGTGTGTGTGTGTGTGTGTGTGTGTGTGTGTGTGTGTGTGTGTGTGTGTGTGTGTGTGTGTGTGTGTGTGTGTGTGTGTGTGTGTGTGTGTGTGTGCATTAAACAAAGAGAGAGGGAGAAAGATAGAGAGAGAGAAAGAGAGAGACAGAGATGAGGTTAACATTAAGTATGCATTGTCAGGGCCAGTATAACCAGATGTAAAGAAATCAAGTATTTAAGACGTTTGTTTGTATGGGTGGGGGGTGAATGGGCAAGATGAGGTATGCTGTGTGTAGATCTACAGGGGCACAGCCAAACCCTTTGTGATAACACTATGTCTTGGCATCCTGGACAGGTGTGAACCATGTATGGTAGAGGAATCATTTCACTATCACAGCCCTGACCATGTAAACTACCTTTGTTAGGAGCTGCACTACTAGTCATATGACCCTTACTAGATGTTGGGGTGCTACCTAGATTTTATTTATTTATTTTACATTTGTTTACCGGGAAAGTCCGACTGGTCATGGATCCCATTTTCAGAGGAGTTGCGTGTAGAAAAGCGCCTCACAGATTAGTACAGCAAATACAGTAACTGCAATACACATGTGATTAGTACAACAAATATAGTAAATACAATACACATGTTAGTAAAGTGCAGTACAGAGTCAAAAGTTAATAAAGTACAGTTTCAAGGCCAAGAAAGGAGCAAAAAGTAAATATACTGTAAGGAGCACAGTGTGTTACAATAAAGAATATAGTTGAAAGGCCATTTTGTTCAGTCGTTTGGTTACATTCATCAGTGGCTAGTACAGTAAACACACATTGATTAAGAGTATAGAAAGGAGCTGCTGCAAGCTTTCATAGAAGGTTAAGGTATGATATCATCTAATTAAATTAAGCTACCCCTGGTCAAAACAATTACATATCCAAGAACTGTATAAATGGACCAGAGGAGTGTTTTTTAATTATTTTTGTTTTCAGTGGTCCTAATATCTATGGGGATGATATTCAATACCTTTGCAACAGAAATGGAAAACAAGGAGTCCCCGGGGCTATTGTTGCTTTTGCCTATGTCAGTCAGTGATTTATTGGTGGATCTTAATCGGCATTTGTTGGAGTAGATATTAAATAGACCTTGAAGAGCAGGAACTCTATTGTGATAATATAGAATTTGGTGGGCTATTGTAAGCTGGTTATATGTGAGCAGGTTGGGTAATTCTAGCCAGGATAGTTACTTAACTGCTATGCAGAGTTGTCTCCTGAAGGGTAAGTCATTAGCAAACCTAGCTATTTTATTGTAGCCATTATTTAGTTTGTTAAAGTCCGTTTTGTTAAGGTTGATGAGTATGGAGGAGGCATAGAGGAGTGTGGATAGTAGGTGGGTTCTTGCAATGGTGGCTTTACTGTCATTAGTGAGTTACTTTTTGCATCTATATAGGGTTTTGAGTTTTTTATGGACTTTCTTTATTGTCTGTGCAATGTTGTGATCTATGATAACCCCTATAAGTTTGGTGTGTTGGATGGGTGTGATAGGGGTGTTATTCGCTAAGAATATTGTGAATCTGAACAATATCTGCTGGATAAGCTCTCATCATGATTACATCCTTGACCACAAACATGATAGGACTACTATGGGAGAAGTAGAATCTGGCATGGCCACATCGGCTAACATCTGACAATGTAGCAGCTCTTGGGCCACTTGGATGTTAACTCTCGCAGAGCAAATATTCCTTAACAACCACTGCATGATTCAGTGTGTCATTCTTCTGCTCTAAGGAGTCACACATGTGGTTCAGGTGGTCTTACATGTCAGAATACATGACTTGCAGTACTCTGACTATGCCTGCCAGGGTCATGGTGGAACATGACTGTGCCTCCAGGATGACTCTGCACATATGTTGTGTGACACCTACTGACATACTAACATCAGGGATAGGATGGAAAGTATGCCTCCTCTAAACACTTCTTTTGGCACCCATATGCAGCATTTCACCCTCATGATGGCTGGGGGGGAGCACTTTGACAGCTTTGTGACTGAGCTAATCATAATACGCTGATAAACTGCATCACCCTCAACTCATCCTATCTCAGATGGCTCTGTGTCTAGGTATACTGACTGTGTCCAAACTCTGGGAAGGCGCTATGAAAACTGCAACCTCAGTGTCAGACATACCCTCTGCAATGTTGCAGTAAAGATGTCTGCACGTACGGTTGGTGCAGGGCCAAACCAAACCAAATTCCAGTACACAAGCGGCCAGCACCAAGAGGTAATCAACACAGCAGACCAAAAGTAGTGAAATTATTTATTAGTCCCAGACCGGATTCAGCAAACCTGCCTTCCTCAATGGGATATGTAACAAAAAAGCTCATACAATCATACCATTTAAATAGTACAACCCTCCAAAGAAGAGTCAGCTTCACATATTATGTCATTTCCTATGGCAATTGTTAGTGTTCCTAAAGAATAAAATATAAATATCAACATGTTATAGACTATAAGTCACAATTTTTATAAATATTGTACATTTCATAAATGATCATTGAGCCCTGGTGAAAAGAGACCCCCACCCAGTTTTATAATCCAATACTTCTCCTTTCTATTCAAAATAGAATGCCAGCCCTGTCTATTACTTCAATTGAAATGGATCCTATCTATAACCATAAAGTAAAACTAGGCAGTAGCATGAACCGTACAATGTCTATATAGTGCATTTGTTAACCTTTTGTTACGTATATCACTCTGATGCTCAGACATACAGAGACGCAAGGGACGTGATGTCTGCCCTATATAGAAAGCCGAACAGGTGCATGCCACTAGTTATATTACCCAGTTGGTTCCACAGTTCCCAAAAAATCTGGTATCAAAAAGCTGACTGGTGTTTTTACTAGTGAATTGTTTAGACTTAAATATGTACTGATACGAGGAACAATGGCCACAGGGAAAGGTGCCCAATAATCTCTCCCCAGTAATAGTGATCTGATGATGTACCGCACCCCCGTACTGGTATGTTTGAAATGAGAAAAATATGATTCCAATGTTTTTATCCTTCTATATGAAAACTGACAATTGGGACCAAGGGCATGATGTAACTCATCACTGGCCAAAAGTATATTCCAATGTTTAGAAATTACCTTCCGAATCAGATTGATATTACGACCATAGGTGGTTGCAAATCTAATATTATCCGATTCCACCCTCTGTGTTTTTTTCTTTATATTCCAATAATTGTGTCCTGTCCAAATCTGACGCCCAATCACTGGCAGCTATAATATCTTGTTGTTTGTACCCCCTAACTCTAAATCTGTAATAAGATCCTTTTGTGTTGTGGTATAATCATCCATAGTGGAACAGATTCTTTTTATATGTAAGAACTGGGACTTGGGGATGTTACGGATGGTATGACTTGGATGCATGCTGGTGGCAAAAAGCAAGTTATTATACTGGGGATACTTGCGATACACCTGGGCTCTTAGTGTGTTATCAAGATTTCTGATAACTGTAACATCAAGAAAATTGATTTGATGGTAATCAGAATTTAGTGTAAACTCTATTCCCCATTTATTATCATTCAAATATTCAACAAATTCCAATAGGTATTGCCTGTCACCTCACCATATCAACCAGCAATCATCCAAGTACCTCCTCCAAATGTCCAATTCATTCATATAAATATTGTGAGTTGGGTCATATATCAGCTATTCCTCAAGATATGCCATGAACAGGTCCACATAAATGGGTGCAAAGGATGCATCCATTGCAGTACCCTGAGTTTGCCAGAAACATTCACCCTGGAAGTAAAACACATTTTTGCTGAGTACATGCTCAGTCATACATACTAATAAAGTATTGAAACCTGCTGGGTACAAATTAGCTCAATCCAATCAGTAATGTAAGGCCTGGAGCCCAGCCCATTGGGGAATAGGTTCATACGTTAACAGGTAGGTACTGGGCTATCTGCCCGAAGGCATATATTAGCCCAGCCACATTGTGCGGTATTCACCACCCCTTTGGTTAGTTCCCTAGGCCCTAGATCTAGCAGTTAGTACCCTTGGCCCCTATCTAGTAGAGCTGTTGGTATGATCCCTGGTGTGAACTTTCTGTTACCTATCCACTCGTCAAGGTTCCTCTTGAAGAGTGGTAGTGAGGGCCTCTGTCTTATGTAGATCGGGACCTTGTTCCATAGCAAGGGAAGTCTTTGCAAAGGGAATCTATCCCTCTAGCATGTTCTATTCATTGTTGTGCTGAGGTTGATATCCCTAGAGCATGTAGCTTGAGTAGATTTTGTTTTGCTAAGATGGAGCAAGTTCAACAGTTCTGGGTTGGACATGGGTCTGTATGTTAAACAGAGATTGCCTCTGAGAAGGCGGTATGCAACAGAGAAAAGCCTTAGTTTTTTTCAATCGTGCTGCATGGGGCAACTGTTTGAGGCCAGTAATCCTCTTAGTGAGGTACCTCTGTGGTCTCTCCAGCTGCTGGAGATGCCTAGCCAGGTACATTCCAACTGGTGCATTGTACTCAATAATGGGTCTGATGAGGGAAGAGTAGAGGGGCACCGCTGCATCCTTAGATCTTGATGCGAACCCTTTCGTGATCAGATTGGTCACATAGAAGGATTTTCTAACCACCTTGGCAACATGGTTATCAAAGGAAAGCTGACTATCTACTTGTGTCCCTAGATCCCTTATTACTTCTTCAGATTTCAGGGAGTTACCTCCTATGTGGTAGTTTGCGGGTACTTGTTTTTTTCCAAAGGGAATTACTATGCATTTTTTAGCATTTAGCTTGAGACCATGGCTTTGACACCATGCATCCATCTCATTAAGGCCCTTCTGGAGGATATCCATGTCAGCCAGAGATTCTATTATAGCACCCAGTTTGCAGTCATCAGCAAACTTGGTCAGCCACAGCCCTTCAGTGCTTGCCTGTACTTCTGAGAAGTATATGCCAAACAGGAGGGGCCCCAGGACAGAGCCCTGAGGCACACCGCTTGTTACTGGTCTGGATTCGGACATAGATCCTGCTACTCTTACTTTGTGGGATCTGTCTGAGAGCCAGTTTGTGATCCATCTTGTGACGTAAGGGTTTATGCCCAGGTTGGTGAGTTTATCAATAATACCCGAATGGGGAATGGTGTCAATTGCTCTAGCAATGTCAAGATAAGCCGTGTGTACTTCCTTTCCCTTATCTATAGCCTGAGTAACTGTCTCAAAGAAGTCCACCAGGTTCAGGAGGCATGATCTGCCCTTAACAAAGCTGAACTGTGTGGGGTCAAGTGTTTGGAGGTTCCCAATCTCTCCATTTATGAATTCCATAATGATTCGCTCCATTGCCTTACAGATCAGACTGGTCAGGCTTATTGGTCAGTAGTTCCCAGGGTTGGTTGTGGGCCCACACTTGTGCTGCAGAACCACCGTTGCTATGTGCCATTCTATGGGCACATATCCTGTCGAGAGGCTGAGACTGAACAGGTATTCAGATGCGGGGTTAATTCATTTTGGAGCTTACGTATGACACAGCCCGGGAAACTGTCTGGTCCCATGGAGGCAGTGTTTTTACCTTTAGATAGAGCCTTATTAACCAATGTATCAGTAATAACTGGAGTTACACAATCCCCTGGAATAGTAATAGGCCCTGTAGGTGGTGGCGGGGGGGGAATTTGCACTGAACCTATCAGCCAAGATGTTGGCAATGTCAGTGGGGTCAGTGTATTTTGTTCCATTTTGTACTAGCTCAGAACAGACCTGAGCATTGCCATTTAGGTTTTTGACGTAACCATAGAATGCCTTATGGTTATCCTTGGCATCCTTGGCAACCTTCTTTTCGAAATTGGCTTTAGTTGACTTGATGAGGGCCCTCAATTTCTTATTAATGCTGATCAGGGATGATTTTTCTACTTGAGATTTGGCCTTTTTTTGTATAAGTCTCCTCCTTTTATTGCATAGTTTGCTTAAGGCCAGGGTCCACCAGACTGGTTTCTTCTTGCTTGAGGAAGGAGTATTGGTTTTATTTGGGATAGCACGGTTCATGCAATCCTGAAGATGTATATAAAGTGCCTTGGTGTAGGATTCTGCATCCTGGATATCATTATCCTTCCTCATGGGGATAGTGAAGCTTTCCACTTCTGATGCAAGTAGTTTGATGTTTGCTTTGGAAAGGTTTTTTATGATGGTTTCTTTGACTAGGGGAGGTGGAGGGGTAAGGACATCCAGGGTTATCAGTTTGTGGTCTGATCTGACCAGAGAGGGAGTGATAACAGGTGTGGTACAATGGGCGTCCATATTTGTGATGACTAAATCCAATATGATGTCCCCTCTAGTGGGAGAACATACCAGTTGTTCAAGGGTATTTGAATTTATAAATTCTATGAACCACTGGGTGTAGGAGTTAGAACTTTGGTAGTTCTCCTAGTCTATACCAGGGTAGTTGAAATCACCCAAAATTATGGTGTTGGGTAGGACCTTTATATTTTCCAATGCCTCAAGGAATGCTGAGTGAGCATCTTGGGACATGGTGGGCGATCTATAACAGTCTACAACTTGAAATGTGGTTTTGCCTGCTGATAGTTGCACATGGATGATCTCTGGGGCATCCTGCTGCATCACTAATCTGGAGATGTGGGTATCCTTGATGAATATGGATACACCTCCGCCCTTTGTACTGCGATCTGGTAACTGAGGCCAGAAGGTATGATATGAATTGTAACCTGGTAGTGCTGGGGTGCTCTCTGGAGCCTTAAACCAGGTTTCCGTCACTGCACAAACATCGATTTTCTCCATACTGAGGAGTGCCTCGAGTGTGTGCATCTTGAGGTTGAGACTTCAGGCGTTGAGTAGCATTACCCTTAGTTTTTGGTTACCTGTGCTGATTATGGTGGTTGGTTTGTCCATTGAGCCTTGCCTAAAAAAGGCACTATGGGGATGGCAAGAGTCTTGGCCAGTATTCGAAAGCCTAGGGGTGACAAGTGCAAACCATCTCTGGCAAAACAGTGAGGCTTGTCTATCATGTCTTCCCAGGCAGGCAGACACTGGATTCCCTTAGAATGACACCAGAAGTTTAGCCAGTTGTTGAAATTGATCATTTTGTCTTTTTATTGTGGTATCATTCTAGGTGAAGGTAGTATGCTACTCAAGGACAGGGTCATACCAGCTTGGACTACATGATCAGAGAGCTCCTCAATGTCTCTTTTCTTGTTGTCCAGGGAGGTACGTCTTAGATCATTCACACCAACATGTACAATGACAGCGTCATACTTGTACTTGTTCTGGAGTGACCTAAGTGCCTGTGTTATGTGGCTGATCCTAGCACCTGACAGGCAGCTGACAGTAACCTTCTCCTTGTTCAGCCTGGTGAGTGGAACATCTGTGTGTGCCTTACTATAAAGTCTCCTATTACTAGCGTGTTGGGTATGGTGTTTTGCCTTAGGGATTGCCATGAGGCACACTGCTGAGGTGAATTATGTGTTTTCTGGCTTGTGTTTGGAAGTGCAGGTTGCTTTCTTTTCTGCTTTGGAGGGCACTGTTTCTTTTTCAGATTGGTACCTAGTGTCTCTGAATATGTTTTTGTGTATTTATGTGTATGTTTTGCCGGTACTTGTTTTCTAGATCTATGTGTGACTGGTGGTGTGATGCTAGTGTGTCTCTTCTCCTCTTGACTGTCTGTTACAGTCGTGGGTTGAGAGCGCTTAGCCTCCAGTCTGGCTGTGCATTTGCATCTCTCACAAGTGTTTGTGTCTAGAGGTAAGGGGAGAAGGTTGTCTGTATACATGAGGCAGTTGTGATATTGCCTCAGGATGCCCAAATCCAAGAGATGAACTGGAGACTACACCTGAAGCTGACCTCTGGACATGCTTGGAAGTGAGTTTCACTTGTCTTGCTGACAGTTGAGGGTCTTATGCTGTATTATAATAGTGCTGTCTGGGATATTTGGAAAATAATAGTGCTGTCTAGGAGATTTGGACAAGTGCTGATTTGGGTTATGCAAGTGCTGCAAAAGAGCAGTTGATCTGAAGCACTTGAGTTGAGGCTTGCCTAGTTCTATGGGAAAATTTGCAGTGCAGACTTTGTGAAGCCAGAAATAGTATACCCCAGAAAACCGGTGCTGGCCGATGCTGCTCTGTGCACAGGACCACGCAAAAAGAGAGTTGCAAGGTTTTAAGAGAGGGAGATCAAGGATTATGGAATTGACCCAAAATGGCCAATATAACTACAGTTTCTAGGCAGTTGGTGTATAAAGCCTTTACATCAAGGGTACATAGAAGCCAATCTGGCTCCAATTTTGTATCTGATAATATC
Source organism: Protopterus annectens (assembly GCF_019279795.1). Taxonomy (NCBI): domain Eukaryota; kingdom Metazoa; phylum Chordata; order Ceratodontiformes; family Protopteridae; genus Protopterus; species Protopterus annectens. Next base: position 873,905,754 of record NC_056726.1, read on the forward strand.
TTAAGAAATTGTGTCGTACCCTGTATTCTAGCATGAATCAAATTGAGTAAGGGCTTCAGATATTGGGTCAGAAATACAGAAAGAGGCTCAGTCAAAGAACCTCTACCGGAAACTTTTGGTCTACCTGAGGGTTTGGTCAAGGATTTGTGTATTTTTGGTAATAAGCATAATATTTGTTTCTGTGGATCTGAAACAGTCAAATGTAATCTCACAGAATCTGAAATGATACCTTCATCGACAGCCTTATTTAAGAAAGAGTCAATTTCCCTTTTGAAATTAGGTGTGGGGTCAATAGCTATACACATATAATGTCGAGGGTTGGACAACTGTCCATTTCCCTTCCCCAGATAATAATCCGTATTCATGATGACTACCGCCCCTCCCTTATCAGCTGGTAATATCAGACATACCCTCTGCAATCCCAGACTAAACCTCTTCATTCCTGCCATCATTGTCAGACATTACCAATACTTCACCATCAGGCAGTAGGAGCTGCAAAGTGCTAGTGGTGAGCTAACCTGTGATCATTGCCAATAAAATACAAAAAAGAAAAGATACAAGAAGGAAGGAGAAAACATAAACCACATCCATCCATCCTCACGCCCTTTTTCAAATTTTGCACATGGAGTCGAGGTGGCACTTCAACACTGACAATCATCTGGAACCAAGATTTATACCACCGGGTGGCTAGCCTTGCCTCTGTAGTTCATCTGTACCACACACTCGTACACATACTCACACATAAGGCTAACCTGAATAAATCAATAATAGCTGAATTTGCAAAAAAAAACTTTTAAGCAGGGTAGATTTAAAGATTAACATATGAATGATGATAAAGAAAAAGTTATGCCCATACCCTTTGCATGTGGTAATTGAACCCCAATACCAGATGTGCCTAGACAAACAAATGAAGATGGATAGAATGTATATATATGGGTCTACTTCATATGATTGACAGTTCATATGATCGACAATATTTTCAGAGAGACCAAAACACCTAAAGCTCAAAACACAGACAACTCATTTGGTTGAAACTTATAACATCGACACATGGCATTCAAAGCATTATGCCCTTTCCCCACTGTAGCGCGGCCCTGGAGTTAGAATAAATAGATAGGGGGGATTGGGGGGTACATCCCCCCCAATGGGGGGTGTGGGGGTGTAGCCCCCCACATACATAGTAAATTTCACAGATACATGTGAATAGTTATAACAAAGATGACAATATTTATCTAAATAATGTGGGAGGCTATGCCACCTCCACCCCACATTGTGGAGGGCTGTGACCCCCACAGCCCCCCTATCTATTTATTCTAACTCCAGGGTCATGCTACAGTGGGGAAAGGGCATAATGCTTTGAATGCCATGTGTCAATGTTATGAGTTTCGACCAAATTTGCCTTACAAACACAAGGTACGGGGTTTGAGTCTCACAAGGGATAATTGGCTAGGCTTAAAATGGCTTGCAAGGGCAGTTAGCTTAGTATGAATCACTGAACCAATGATCAATATATATATATATATATATATATATATAGATATATATATATATATATATATATATATATATATATATATATATATATATATATATATATATACAGAGAGAGACAGAGAGAGCTATCTAGCTATTTAGCTATCTATGTCTATCTATCTATCTGGAGCAGCTGCAGGAAACAACATTTGTCTGTCTTCCACATTTGCACCCATATCCATCATGGCATTAGACAACTCCCCTGATTGTGTGGTGGTTTGGCAGAAGGGCCACTATCAGTAGCTTTCCATTCATACAGCATCCCTGGCTATCTTTTGGGGATTTGTTACCATTTCTGTGGCCTGATGTTTTATAGCTTTGTACTCACAGCTATGGCAACCTACAGCATACACATCATTGGACACCTGATACCAGTTATGGTCATGGAAGATCTTGTCAGCTAAGGATTCATGAGCTATGTTGAGATAAGGTCTGGACTATATCCACATTCTCAATACCTGAAAATGCTGGTTTGAGTGGTCCACTTTTTTATGTGCCACATCTCTGTATTGAAGTAAAAAAAAGTTATCAGACCCATCCCTTTCCCTCTCAATAGCAGAATTGAATAAGGGGACTATATAACAGCATTAGCAATGAACAAGTGTATGAAATTGAACATTTTTAATAAAATAAAATTATAAATTCTAATGGCTGTTAACTACTCCCCAGGTTAACCCACACCACAGCACCATTGCTAGGATTCTGCTAAGGTCTCACTATTTGATCCCTGTTTCTCATTGTATATTTGTTTATCCAATAATAAGTCCTTTACAGTACTGGTCAAACTGCACTAATAACTGTCTTCTAGTGCAAAAAAAATAAATAAATAAATTGAAAAATGTAACTCTCATTTTTTTTTTCAAATATGTATAATTTACTATAGAAATTACCTTGAAATTGTTACTCTTTGCTTATGATGCTTGTTTGTATTCTTGTATGTATACTTGTATACTCATATGGTTTATTATTGTCATGTGGAGCTTTTCTCCCTGGGCCTCTGCTGAAAATGGACCTGTGTCCAGTTGAACTTCCTCAGTGAACAAACGTAAAATATAAAATAAAATAAAATATGGGCAGAACACAACTTTGGTATGTAATCAAAATCAATGGTCATTGTAATAGCAACTGATAAACTTCCCTTGCAAAAAGCTAATTCAAAAATGTATACAGCACTCAGTTATGCGATTAAAAGCCAAGACCTCCTACAAATAGTCCATTGCCCCAACCTAGCAACCACAAATGGCAAGAATGCAACCTTATAATGGGATAAGATTTGATTATGCCAGGCATATGCAACAACCTTATCATAGAACATTTTCAGAAATGCCGTTAATATTGCCACTTCTATTAAGTTGGAAATGTCTCCACAGTCTTAGAGAGCTATTTCCATAAACCCATGTAACATAAGTTGAGAATCAATGCAATAGCACGTTTGATATCTTCACTATAAACACAACCAGGCAAACTACAAACATTGCTCAATTTTCTAAGAATACAAAGTATTAATTATAAAGAATATAAGATAAATTGACAGAAATTGTAATAAAGTTCTAAAAGAATGCAACTGCAACAATTTAATTCAAACAGCAGTATCTTAACTTTTGAGATAGTTGGTGAATCCAAGCAGTCTTCCTTACTAAGAGAGATATTCCTTAACCCCAGGTTGTGCTTATACCATACCATAACAGATTAATCCCTCTGGACATGTGGAATATGTAAATCAGGTGTCAGCTCTTTATTATTCCTAAATCACTTAATCTGCTCGAAATGCTGAGCAGGTATACTGGGTGTGAAGACTTACATAATGGCGTACAGATGCTCTAGCAGTAGAAGTGTGAAAATTCAGAGTTGTAGCTAGCTAATGACTTACAAGTGTTATTCGTTTGCAGTACTGCATGACAAATAAATGGCTACCTATTGAAATGTTGGCACCTGAAGTGCTAAGTGCCGAAAAGCTGAAAAAAAAAAAAACAAGAGAAGACCACATTTTATTAAAACTTCTTTTTGCATGTTAGGGGCAAACCTGCATACTTCCTGAACTTCTAAATACCAACTCTAAGATTGTCATACCTTGGAAAAAATAGAATATTCCAAGAAAGGCATCTCCGACTTGATATATTTAAGTCCATTCTTTCGGCCATTGAGTCCCCATATATCATGATTAACTCTAGCAGGTACCAACAATTCAAAAGGTTACCCTAATTAACTCATAAACACATATGTGCTGTGGAATGTCACAACTCCAGCAGCCAAACAAGCCTTTATTCTTGAACATTTTCTGAGAAATAAACTTAAAAAGCATAAGGTAAACAAACGGAAATATTTTGTGAACAGTAAAACCTATTAAAACTGCACAAATAGCAATGTTATCAGTAAGAAATATTCTTTACAGTTATTGTAATCATTTTATTCATAGTCTTTCCATAAAGACTATAATATATTGTAATGCACACAAACCCCAAATTACATTTTTGCTAAACGTTTACAAATTCTCATATCTTTGCAACTGCACTACGTAGACATATATTATTAGAAAACTTTTGTTAACCAGACATAAGCGTTCACGTGAAAGCAAAAAATTCCTTTATGAATCCATATTTATTGAGATATTTACAGAAATATTAAAACATATGCTTAATCATAGAATTAGCTATAAAATAACTTGGAATATATCTAAAGATGATCAGCTTACAGTGCAAATATCAAAGGTAGTTTTCTTATAAGTTCATAGATAGGTTCATAGATTCAACAACATCTACAACTTCATTTGATATCATGAAACAATTTGACTGTCACTTAGTTTTTGAAGTATTTAATACATATGGAAATATTGTTTATGTTCATAATTAATCAAAAACATCTAGCAATATCTCAGGTATATTGTGATATAAATTGAAATTGACAATATATTTCTCTGTCTCCCACCATTGCATATCATACCCTACCACTCAATAATATGTAGGGATTTCAGTTATGAAAACACACATATGAAAATATGAATATATGAAAAACAAGTGACAACTAGTGATTGTATTTTTTCTACTGGAGTAGATTCTGAATTGATAATCTTAGTGTCATTTTGTTAACAACTCTTTGTACTTTTTAATACTGTATATTATTAGCTGATAAGTTGCTTAGTGGAAGAAGCCAGACCTGAAAGAGGTCTGGATGCCATAAGGAGCTATGGGTGTTAACTAGAAATATACAAAAATGCATTTTAAGCTTGAATTAGTTAAGTGTTTAATACTTCTGTTACTTGGATATACATTTACAGAGGGTAGAAAGAACAGGCTTTCAACAAAGTTTTTATTACATTCACTGACATAGGTGATAACCTTTACAAAACCTTTATGAAAATATAATTAAGATGTAACTGTCCCTCTCAGTTAAAAGTGTCTAAGTAAAATCAAGTATATTCAACTTAAACATGCAAACAGAAATTGCAAATTATAATACAATCATGTTAAAAATGCATTAAAAGTGAGCAATTCTCACAAAAGAAAAGAAAGTATACACTCTTGTATTACACACATTTGGTTGTACTGTGACCTACTTCAGTAGAAATAAGTGTGCAAATATCCCATTTCACCAGACTTCTACTGTAAGAGGACAAAGGACAATTGTAAGAACATGGGTATATTGCACACTAAATGTAAAATGTTATAATTACAAAATTGAGAATCAGTGTTGATGTAGCAAACACTGTCAATTTTGTCAATGTTTTATGCTAATTCCATGGTTTCATGGTTTAGTTATACTAAGGGTCATGCATTTGTGAAATTAATGACCTTTAATGTCAAAATGTTAATGGACTAAGACCAAAGAGTTGAGAAATCATCACAATAACAATTTTTTTGGCTTCATCCGTTGCATGATGATTGGCACTAAGTATCAGTGACTGTCAGTTTTAGCTATCATTGAATGGCAGTTAATTTCCCAAGGCAAAAACTCAAAAATTTAATTTCACATGCCAAACAGTAGCAGAAATGAGACTGGTGCTGGTGCACTTCACTTAGCATCCTGGGCGGTATTGAGTGCTGAAAAAACACCTGTTATATAACATTATCTGTAGCTCAATGAATTAATGCAGTAAGGTCTGAGTAACAGCAAAAATAATGCAGGGTCTGAATCCAGATTTGGATATTTTAAGTTAAAACTTGCAGTTAAAGAAACATTTGTGTACTTGAACCTGAAGTACAATTGCAACTTCCAAAGCTAGAGTTTTGGAAACAGAAGTGTGTGTAATGCACGATGCATAAGATTACTTTGATATGTATCACCTACAGTCTTCTTAGTACTGATTATAGTAATAGCACATTTTTATGTGCACAATGTAACACATATGTTATGGACTAAAGTCTTAGGAAGTAAAATCAGCAAAAGAATAAACTGAGATACATGAATCCTTTATCAAAACCTTTGAAAATATGTCTGAATATTTAGTCGTGACAGTAAGACATTTCCTTAACAAAGGTGTATATTTGACTTTTATATGCTGTGTACCATGATCTCATGTAAACTTCTGTGTGGCCCCTTCATCAATAAATAACATGACATGAAAGTATGAGAAGGTGTAACAAAAATGCAATCTTTGTTAAAATAGTTAGTGTTAACGGGTAGTGCCATAGGTGCTATGTTCAAATCTAGATATGTTGATGTGCCAGTAAAATCAATGATCCTTTCTGTCAACATTTCACTTTTAGAAGGCTGACACTTACATAAATCACTGCCCCAATCTTTATGCTTTTTTTCTTTAGCTTCTGCCTATGTGTTACACTTGGCATTGTGCACTGTTGATTGGCAATGCTGACAAACAGTAAAAAGCAGTTAATTGAATGAAAAAGCTCACAATTTTATTTTGCATGCACAAAGACTTAGTCATCAGTAGTGCAAGATAGACTGTCACTAGTGTGCTTCAGTCAACACTCGGAATAGTACCGAGTGCAGAAAAAAAACAACTGTTATGTAACTTTCATTGTGGCTCAATGTGTTAATGCAACAAGGTCTGAGTAACAGCAGAAATAATGCAGGGTTTGAATCCAGATTGCAAGTTGCTTTACTGTTGGGGTCAGACTAAAGAATTGTCAGTAACTTTTTATTTGGTAATTGAACATGAAGTACAACTGTCAAGTTCCTAAATGAAACTTGCAGTGCAATTCTGACTGACAAATGTGGAATACATTAACTATACATTGCGTGAAGTGTGTTAAGCATAACAATGATCACAGCTAATTTAAAGTATACTTACAGATGTATAATGCTACTGATATTTATTGGAATAAAGTATGACTCAATGCAATTAGCAGCATTTTAGGCTTGAATGAGTTAAGTGTTTAATACTCCTGTTACTTGGATGTACATTTACAGAGGGTAGGGAGGACAGGCTTACAACAAAGTGTTTTATTACATTCACTGACATAGGAGATAACCTTTATAAAACCTTCATGAAAATATCATGAAGAGGTAACTGTGCATCTCAGATAAAAGTGTCTGCAAGTCATATCAAGTATATATAACTTAAACATGCAAACAGAAATTGCAAATTATAATACAGTCATGTTATAAATGCATCAAAAGTGAACAATTCTCACAAAAGAAAAGTAAGAATACAATCTTAACATTCCAAATAAAAGTATAGTCCAAAACACGGCCAGGATATAAAACCAATTAAATATTTATTTAACGTAAAACCGGTAAGCGTTTTCACGAGTTACAAATCTCGCTTCCTCAGACCTTATACATATACCTAATTCATCACACTGGTTTTTAAAAAGTTTCATCATCTAATACAATGAATGGAACCCAATCACATGGTTCTTAATACAAATACATAGTATCTATTGTGTTGAACAATTTAAAAAGACATTACCTCATTATTCAATAACACATACGTTATAGAACTGTTGTCACAAATAAATAATTATATAAATGGCCATTCATTCCCCCTCATATATAAACAAGTATAATATTCACTTAAAAATTATATACAAATAATATAAAAATGAAAATTGCAGTTATAAAACAAAGAGTTAAGTGTTTAATACTCCTGTTACTTGGATGTACACTTACAGAGGGTAGGGAGAACAGGTTTACAATAAAATTGTTATTACATTCACTTACTTAGGAGATAACCTTTATAAAACCTTCATGAAAATATCATGAAGAGTTAACTGTGCCTCTCAGTTAAAAGTGTCTGTAAGTCATATCAAGTATATATAACTTAAACATGCAAACAAAAATTGCAAATTATAATACAGTCATGTTACAAAGGCATCAAAAGTGAACAATTCTCACAAAAGAAAAGTAAGAATACAATCTTAACATTCCAAATAAAAGTATAGTCCAAAACATGGCCAGGATATAAAACCAATTAAATATTTATTTAACATAAAACCGGTAAGCGTTTTCACGAGTTACAAACCTCGCTTCCTCAGACCTTATGCATATACTTAATTCATCACACTGTTTTTTAAAAAGTTTCATCATCTAATACAATGAATGGAACCCAATCACATAGTTCTTAATAAAAATACATAGTAGAATCTATCATGGTGAACCATTTAAAAAGACATTGGGCAGGATTCAGGAAGCCTCCATGTAAGAGTTATAACTCTTACACGGAGGCTGCAGTTAAACGGTGTAATGTCAGCATGTCATGCATATGCATGAGGTGCATGAGGCATGCTGAATCACACTGTAACTCTTACATGGTCCGTGTAAGAGAGTAGGGGACGTGTCTGTAGACACGCCCCCAGAAGTTTAGAATGGCTGAAAGTAAACAGCCACGAGGGAAGCCATGGAAATGTGAATAACCACACTACACAACACATGCCCCCACAGACCAGCAATGTAAAAAGTGAACAGATGTTGTAAAATGAAAATAAAAACTGTTTTATTTTTTTTAAATCCCGTAAATGTTTGCTACTGTGTGCGCTCGTGTGTGCGGGTGTGCTACTAGCGCAACTGCAGTTAGCAATCAGTGGAAAAGGATAAAAGAACTAAATATGCAAAGTAAGCCAAGAAGTAATAGCATAGCGGTAGTGTTGTCGGCTTTAGAGCAGGCAGGCAAGGTTCGAGCCCACACAACAACCTTTTTTTTTTTTTTGTAAATAAGCACTAAAAAGGCCCCAGACAGTATTGTAGAAATGTAAAAGTATTTTCTTTTGTAAAATGGAATGAAATGGAGCATATATTTGAAGTAATACAATAATAAAAATCTTTAGAAATGTACTGATAGCTAAACTGCAGTGAGACCGAGTGCCCGTAGCTAAGTAGTGTTTCACAAACTGCAAACAGCTTGCCCATAGCTAAGGATTGGTTTAACAGGCTCAAACTGTGTGCAACCAGCTGCGCTACGGTTAACATGTGTGTTACTAGCCAATTAAGGTGTAACCCAGCACACACCGTTTGCGGGACGCTCCCACAAGCTAACCGGCGGTGCGCATGTGTGAGCTCCGTGCAAACGAGCACAGACCTGGCTTTAAAGTGTTTAAAAGTGCTTTTGGCATGATCGATTGACAGGTCCTGAAGTCATTCCCAGACAGTCCTAAAATGTGAAAGTCAGATTCGAACCCAGGATATCATGCACTAGAGTCAAGGTACTAAACCACTAAGCCATGACAGCAGTACTTAGAAATGCAGAAATAGCATATATATAGGATGTAATCCAAAATGGAGCATGATAAAGCAGTTTCTGTGAAGTTGATACAATTCCAAAATGGCCAATCATAGAAATGTCTAGGAAAATCGGCATATATATGGCCCATAGGCGGGAATACACAGCATAAACGATTGTAGAATAGACCTGCAGGCAGAATGAGTGGAGTAGGGGAGGGACGTTGCTTTCGAGCACAGCGGTGGGGCATTGAGGAGTCCAGATACATGGTCTGCCTCCTAGTTCACCATCATGAGGCCCAACTCATGCAGGGCCAGGTCTCATGGGGAGTGTACAGGGCGGAGGTATGGGACTAATTGGCTCATGATCTGACCAGTGCTACTGGCATTCCACACACTGATGAGCAGGTCCGTCACCACCATGCGGACCTGAAGCGATGTAAGCAAGACCAGTTGACCCAATGGATCCAGGAGGCCCGGGATATGCCCAACACCCCACTACTGAGTAAGATACATTTTACTTATGTATGTAAGGAATTCAACTAGCTGATACCAAGGAGATGTGTATTCCAATATTACTTGTTTTGTATTACAGCTGCAGGTGTCCGCTCTGCGAATCGCATGGCACATGAGCGGAGGTTGGTGCGGCTGCGCCACCATGCAGGTTAGTAACCCCACCTAGTACTTGTAAATAAATATTATACTGTAGCACGTAGCAGAACACTGCAGTGTATTGATTAAAAGTAATAGAATGTGCAAGCAGCAAGTAAAAGTCTGCAGGTATGGCTGCAACAAGTTCGTCAGTATGCAAGTGAAACTGGAAATATAACTGATAGAAATAAATAGTTCTGTAATACAGATGTCCCACCATTAATTAAATGTAGTATAACCTGCAGTGGTCTCAAGGGTACAGCTTCAGAAGCTGAGTTAATCACATGTGAGATATATCCCCTGGTGAAATGCTGAATCATGACAGAAGTGAGGCTGCTGGAAAGTGTTTGAATCACCACAGGTCTAATATGTGAACAAAGCCTAGAAGTACCAACCTGAACTGTGAAATAGCAGGATGTGTGAGAGTGACAGAAAGGGTCATGTATCAATAAATAAAGTAGTAATAACTCCTGAATATATAAGCTTCAGTGTGGTTCTACAGAAATAAATGCATGTGGGAATTAAAACTTAACATCCCAAACTGATTTCAGTGTGTCTGACTCTTGAATGTTCAGGCCAAACTCTGTATATGGTGATCACAGTCAGTGATTTGCAGATAGAATGAATGATTGTCTGACATACTAAACATCCATAGCTGTCCCCTGCCCTGTCACCAAAGTGTAGCAGGATGATGCATCTGATCAAATTCAAAATAACCAGGATAGTGATGTATCTGTAACAGGTCTAGCATGACAGTCAAGTAAGAATCAGTGGGAAAGTATCACCCACAAGTTAATTGTGTTTCTATTACAAATGTATATGAATGTATAATTTATGAATGTGTCATCATTTTCTTTCTCCACCCCACCCTATAATTGCAAATAAAAAAACACTACATATTGGTATGTGAACATTTCATTAACCATGGACATTTGTCCTGTTTCAAAAATATATGCATGTCTGTTGTTGCATGTGCCCTGGTCATACCTGCAAACCGGCAAACCTGATGGCCTGCTGCCATTAATCAACCCTGCATGTTGTTCAATTGTGTATTTCTGTTCAAATAATGCATGTGATATTGATATGCCCGTTGTTCAATGGTGTTAATATCTGGGTGTTTGTTCAATGGGAATACCAATGCATGCTGTTACAACTAATTTGAATGGAATAATATGCCACTAACCCAAACTAACATAACATACCCACAAACCCAGAGCGCTTGGGAAGGCAGGTCCCAGCGGACCCACCTCTCCCACCTCAGCTGGCGACTGCACCTGGCACTAGTGCCCAGGCTGGACCCTCCTCCAGTGGCCCTGTGCCACCTTCGGGTGGAAGCGCTGCAGGGGATGGGGCCCGTCTCCCCTCTGCAAGTGTGGCCGGAGGAGCACATCCACTCACCCTCCAAGGTGTCCGGTCTGTGGTGCGAAGGGAGATCCAAGACTCTGTCCTTGGGCCCCTACGCCAGCTTGAGGCCCGGGTGGCACAGCTTACGGGCTTGCCCGTTTTCCTGCCTGCACAGCCCCCAGCACAGCCCCGTCCTGGGCTGTGAAGGAACAGTGGCAACTGCCTATGGGTGGGGATATCAGTTCCACTGTTGCCATCTGTGGGCTCATGTGCCATGGATATCCCAACCTCCGTCCCCGTCAATTGTGTAACCCCCCCCACATATGTCATACACCGCCCCTGTATGCATCTTGTCTGTCTTGTCTGTTAACCTACCCAACCTACCTCCCCAGCTATACCGACTACCTCACCTGACATACCACTCTCACCTGATAAAAAAAAAAAAGGGCACTCTGTACCCACAAAAAAATTACACCCCATACATAGCTGTCCATGTTGCACACATGTCTGCTGGACATCGAAACTGTTAATTACAATTGGCTGTACAACAGGTATTAATGTTGTCCTGACACCTCTCTCAGGGGTGGAAGGTTCCAAATGTCACACCAAATTGCATACAAATGCACAGCTGTTGCTGGGTAAGACATGGGCAGCTATGGGCCTCACCTACATCCTTCCTTCAAATTCCAAGCTTGTTTCCCTACTGTCTTACCCTCTTTGTGACCCCTTTTTCACCACTTTCCTGTCACCCCTTTTTCTTTTCTTTCAAAGAAAATAGCGCGGGTGTGCGCTTGTGTTCGCGGAGCTAAACGCCAGTGCGCATGTGTGAGCTCCGTGCAAATGAGTGCAGACCTGGTTTTAAGTGCTTAAAAGTGCCTTTGGCACTTTTGATTGACAAGTCTTGTACACATTTCGAAAGAAAAATAAATTCTCACTGTCAGTCTTGAACCCAGGACCCTGGTAAAACTAGACTATATGACCTATTACTAAGCCATGACTCTCATACAAGAACATAGTGCTAAAATAAATATAACATGTAATACTAGGAATCAATAGAAAGGTAATATAGGATGTGTACTACCCAAAGCATGTCAGGTAGATTTTAATGCCTGAATTACTGGATTCCCACACTAGTTTAGTGTTCACAGAAACAGCCTTGCTAATCGTTAGCTTGTACATAATAATGTGAGGTAATGTTCATATATGAAAGTATTATATGTACACATATGTATACATATATATATATATATATATATATATATGTAAATATATTAATACATGTAAAATATAGTGGTAGGTGTCAGTATTCACACACACTCACTACAGGAAACAGTGAAAATAAATGCAGCAACCACAATCTACAACACAGCCTGACTCCTGTGAGACTTAATAACCCTTTTAACTGCGTAAAGGTGCCTTCAGCACTTTGATTGCCAGGTCCTAAACTCAGTTTGAAAGAAAATAATTCCTACTGTCAGTTCCAAGCCCCTTGGTAACACTAGTCTGTATGACCTACCACTAAGCCATAACTCTCATACAAGAACATAGTGCTGAAATAAATCTTACATGTAAAAGTAGGAATCAATATATAGGTAATATAGGATGTGTACTACCCAAAGCATGTCAGGTAGATTTGTAATGCCTGAACGACTGTATTCCCATACTAGTTTAGTGTTAACAGTAACAGCCCTGCTAATTGTTAGCTTGTACATAATAATGTAAGGTAATGTACATATATGAAAGTATGTATATGTACACATACATACATATATATGTATATATATATATTAATACATATGAAATATAGTGGTAGGTGTCAGTATCCATACACACTCACTACAGTGAAGATAAATGCAGCAACCAGAATCTGCAACACAGCCTGACTCCTGTGAGACCTACTAACCACTTTAACTGCTTAAAGGTGCCCCTAGCACTCTGATTGATAGGCCCTATACTCAATTTGAAAGCAAAATATAAGCATACTAGTAGGCCCTACCACAAGAACATTGTAACACTCGTCTGTATGACCTACCAGTAAGCCATGACTCTCATACAGGAATATAGTGCTAAATAAGTGGAACATGTAATAGTAGGAATGAAGATAAAGGCAATATAGTATGTGTACTACCCAAAGCATGTCAGGCAGACTTTTACTGTCCCAATTACTGGATTCCCATACTAGTGTAGTGTTAACAGAAACAGCCCTGCAAATTGTTAGCTTGTACCCAATATTGTCAGCTAATGTACATATATGAAAGTATGTATATGTACACATATAGCAATACATATGAAATATAGTCGTAGGCGTCAGTATGCATACACACTCACTACAGGGAACAGGTGGGAGAAATGCAGCAACCTGAATTCACAACACAGCATGAAGCATGAGAGATGTACTAACCTTCACAGTCACAGAACATTTTCCAACAGCATACCAGCATGGTCCACGCCCTTACAATCTGAAAGGGCAACGCCTATCTCACATACCCTTTTATAGCACTGTCCTGAAATCACAGTGAGACAAGCAATCAGTACACAACTGGCTGTATGCAATTAGCCAATGCTGCCTTACAATTGGTGCAGAGGCCATCACATGGACCTATGCAGATACCTACAAAAGCATTCAGTACCCACACTCCACACATGCAATACAGTCATTGCACAAACCTACTGAGAAAGAGAGACAGAGAGAGAAATAAAAAAAATATACAGACAGCCAGCAGCAAAACCAGCAGCAGCAGCAGCAAACAGCAAGCAGCAAGCAGCACCACTGACACAGCAACAGCTGCCACAAACACAGGTAATGCAAAGTAGCAGGTTAATACTGTGTTTACTGTGACACCTCCAAATGTATCATAGTTCACTATCTATAGGTATGTCCATGAGATAGGTTGTGTGTACATAGTCCTGAAATATATACATATGTAATATTGCTGTACATGTTGCCTATACTTAAAACTTCCATAGCTTAGAACACAAGGCCAGTTGTGCATATGATGCAGTAGTTACCAGGGTCAGTAGAGGTTACTCCTCATTGGTGTGGGACCACTGTGTATGTATGGCACTGTTCAGGTACATATCCTGTAGTATGGCCAGGGATTAATATCAGTCTGTCATGTGGTGCTATGTCCTCCAGGGGTGAACGAAGCACACATCCAGGGATACCATTTCATAACAGTGATGCTATGTGTTCTGCAATGTTGAGGGTGGCCCTCACCTGGACATGTGAATGGATAGGGAGGTTACAGTCATCTGTGATAACTAATACCGCATGTGTAGGAGAATGGGGGGGGGGGTACCTGCACCTAAACTGTCTGCAACAATGTTGCCAATATCTGTGCATTTGGTGAATGTGAAGCATCTTAACACTGATGACCACAGATGCCTTGCCTTCATGTGAATCTGCCCTGTGCTGCAGTAGCCTCCTGCTATTGTTATACAATGTGCCTGTATCTGTAGTCCACTGGACATGATAAATAAGTGGTGTGCATATGTTCTGGGTTAGATATGTGTGTGCACAGTACATGCAGTATGTGGGATGTCTGTGGTAAGCATATACAAAGGGGCCAGCAGTGTGTGTTGTGGCTTCCACTGGCCCAATGGGCTGCATAGATAGCATCACAGTCATAACTAGTGAATAACTGTGTAATTACATGCATACATAGCAAGGTAGTGTACTGTGCTTGTGGTGTTGTTGGGATATGTATATCCAGGCTGAGTAATGTGTGTCCACATCACAGGGTTGGATGGCAACATACATCCAGTATGTAGGGATGAACACCCAGAGTGTTTCAGACATGTCACCTGTGCAGAAATATCTGGCCATTACCTGTGCATCCCCCACAACACACACACATGCAACATATGGCAGAAGTACTATAGCAGTACACATAGGTTCATAGGTTCATACTAGGCTATTTGCCCTAGGGCATTGATAAGCCTAGTAGAATGTGTTTGTCTTTCGCCACCCAATTACAAGTTATGCTGCTATGCCCTTGTCCGATGTTAGTATACTGTGCCTCTGTCTAACAGTGACATAGAAGTGATACCTGGGGTACAACTATGATCTCTATCTACTCATCCAGATTCCTATGGAAGAGAGCCAATGAGGGACTCTGCCTAACCTGTAGTGTGAGTTCATTACAGAGTGAAGGGAGCCTCTTGGTTAGGAATATGCCCCTCCAGCATGTCCTATTTATGTCAGTGCTGAGGTTCAGGTCTCCTGAGCATGTGGCTGTATGGGACTCTGATTTCCTGAGGTGCAGCATGTTCATTACTTCTGGGTTGGACATGGCTGTATATGGCATGCACAGATTGCCTCTGAACAGGCAGTATGCCACTGAGTCCAGCTGGATTTCCTTTAACTGGGCAGCATATGACATCTGTTTGAGCCATTTCATCCTCTTGATGAGGTACTGTTGTCCTGTACCAGTTGCTGTAGGTGTCTGGTTAGGTACATCCCAAAAGGTGCATTGTACGCAATTATAGGCCTGATGATGGATGAGTAAAGAGGCACAATGACCTCCCCTGCCATACATGTGAATCCCTCATGATTAGCTGGGCTATATAACATGTCTTTCAATCCACGTTGGCCATGTGGTTGACAAATGAGAGACTGCTATCATGTTTGTTCCCCAGGTACCCAATTACGTCTTCTGTACTCAATGGCCTAACACCTATGTGGTACTTTGCCACCAATGTGGAGGTGTGGGAATCTGCATTGAATATTGATACTCCCCCTCCTTTGTTCAAGTGTTGGGGCCGACAAGAATGGTAACAGCTATAACTCGGTAGTGCTGGTGTGCTCCTGGGAAACCTGAAACAGGTTTATGTTACTGCACAGATATCGATGTCCATAATGCTAAGTAGGGTTTTGAGTGCGTGTATCCTGAGGTCTAGACTTCTGGTGTTGAGTAGCATCACTCTTACTTCCTCATCCTTTGTGATACGAATGGATGTGGGTTTGCCTTATGAGCCTTGCCTAATACAGGCACTATGGGTGTAGCAAGAGCCTCCACCAAAATCCAATAGGCCAGGGGTGACAGGTGCAAGCTGTCCCTAGCAAAGCATACCACCCCAAGATGACAGGCATTGGCACACCTGTGAATGACACCAGTATGTCAGTCAATTGTTGGAAGGGATCATCGTGCCTTGATATTGTGGCATCGTTCTTGGTGAGGGTAAGATGCTACTCAAGGTCAGAGTCATACTGTCTTGGGCTACATGCTCTGAGAGCTCCTTACTGTCTCATGTCATGTAGTCCAGGGAGGTATGTGTCAGGTCATTCACACCAGCATGGACATTGACTGAGTCATACCTGTACTTGCCTTGGAGTTACTTGAGTGTTTGTGTTATGTGGCGGGTCGTAGTGCCTGACAGGCTGCACACTGTGACCCTCATCTCGTTAAGCCTGGTGAACGTGATGTCAGTGTGCCTGATGATAGAGGCACCTAGTACAGGTGTATGAGGTGTGTTGTTTACTGTTAATGGCTGTGAGTGTTCAGCACATTGGCTTTGTGTGATATGTGTTGCACGTGTTTGTTTCCGTGGTAGTGGTTCTTTGAGTGTCTGCTTAGGAGGTCTCTGCTGCATAGGCAGACCTGTAGTCCGAGCCTACTAGTATGTTCATGTGTGATCATGTGTTAGTTCTGCTGTCGTGGTAGGTCTATGTGAGACTGGAAGTGTAGTGAGTGTGGTTTCCTTCTCCACCTGACTGGTTATAGCAGTATTGAGTAGAGAGAGCCTAGCCTCCAGTTTGGTATATGGTTGCATCACTCACATGAGTTTGAATTTGTTGTTAGGAGGAGGGGGTTGTCTGTGTACATGCAGCTGTTCTAACATTGTCTCTGGATTACCACACTCACCAGCTGGACTGGGGAGGAGACTGACAGCTGACCTTTGCACATGCTTGAATACTATTGTGAATTCCGTAATAATTGAAAACAAGGTCCAGTGGGGAGTGAGGGTGTACTGATATTACCTACTACTGCTGACTGATATAATAGCTTCAGTGAGCAAGTGCCAGGTAACCTAAGTGCAATGTGTCACAATTAAGTAAATGCAACAATGACAAGCAGTCACTTGCTGTCATGTGTAACATGGAAATACGTACAGTAAGCAATGCAGATATCAGTAGTGAGTCACAGAAGTGTTGAGAAGCTGTGTATTATGTGGAAGTAGCGTACCAGTGAAATAACAAGCTAACAAATAACAAGCATATAAACAAAGCTAGATTCAGGAGGCCTGGATGTAGTGTTTGCTACAGCAAACAAGGTGTACCAATGTCAGTAAGATACAGCTCAAATATGCACGCACTATAAACCTGAAACCAGATGTTCCCAGCTATGAATGGCAGAGTACAGCCTATTGTCACACAAGAGTGCAGACCACAAACCTTGTTAATGTTAAATAACTGGCCTGAAGGCCAACTGCCTATACCAGAACTAATACACCTGGACACTGGGCTCTCAATCAGCAGTTCCTAACTTCAAAGGATGAAAGATATGTGTCCTGCCACCACAGTGCTTGCCACAAACCTCCCTAATGTAAAACAACTGGTCTGAAGGCCAAGTGCTTAGTCCAAATGATTTAGAATGATAGCTACACTTTAATCAAGTTACAACCATGCAGTAATAAGTACAATTTAATACTCCCTGTATAGAATGTGTACCATGTATTGCTGAGATACTATGCTGATAACCTGTTTGTGTACCTTTCCAGGGGAACATGGCTCCAAAAGGAACCCCGCATATTCTGCTGCAGAGGATGAAGTGATCCACCAGAGCCTGGTGCGTGACTATGCCATCCTGTTCTCATGCACCACCCAGAATCAGCAGGAGAGGTCTGCACTGTGGCAAAATCTTGTTAGCAGGATAAATGATGTTGGCATGCATGATAGGACATATGAGCAGGTGAGACATCACTGCAGTGATTTGATTAGAAATGTCCGCCAGCGTGCTGCAGATATCCGCAGGCAACAGGTTGCCACAGGTGGGGGGGGTGGCCACACATCCCCCTCACCAGACAGGAGGGGCTACTGCTAAGTGTTGTGGATCCAGCCCCAGAACAACAACAGCAACAGTCATGCATCATGATGGAGGTTGGATCCACACAGCAGCAAGACACCGAGCGTGCAGGTAAGATGCCATATTTATTTATTGTTATTACTTTTACATTTGTTGACCGAGATAGTCTAGCTGGATATATGTCCATTTTCAGTAGAGGCCTGGGGAGAAAAGCTCCACACATAACATAATAAAGGCAGACAGACAAGTTGTTAATACAGACATCCAACATAATAGAAATATACACCAGCTTGTTAATTAAATCAACATACATTTAAGGAACTCAAACAGTTTAAAGTCATACACAATGTACTGTCGGTTTCAAAGCAATTCTACCTAAAACATAACGGTTATGCAATAAGGCAAAAGCCATATAGATAATAGTTAAAGCTCAGAAGGGTAGAGAAGTAGAAGGAGTATGAAAGATAAAATAATAGGGAAGAGGCAGGAGTCAAGAAGGGAAGTGAGGAAAAGAAGGAAGACAGTCAAGAGGAGGTGGGAGGGATGGGAGAAGTAGGTCAGAGCATAGAAGGACATCAAGGGGAAAGAAACAGGGTAGAAGCTAGTCTTTATGCACAATGAGGGGTTAAAGGTAAAGAGAGGGTGGGAGAGGGACGTTAGCCTGAGTACTACAAGAACAAAGCCAGTGGTTTTGGAAGTACAGTTTGAGTTGTTGTTTGAAGAGAGGTAAGGGTGAGATTAGAGTTAACTCCTGGTATGTACATATGACTGTTCTGTACACTGTTACTTCATGCACGCATAAGGTGTGCATGTGGTATGTATCTGTCATCATGATATGTAATTGTGCATGTGTGATACAGACATTATGAGCAGCTGATGTGTATAAGGGAACTAGTGTACTACTGTACTGTATCATGTGCAAAACAAATGGCACACTTGTGCCCACTGACATTACTCTCTTCATACTTCCAGGTCCCTCCCATCTAGCAACGAGGCAGGCCATACATGCTGGTGAGTGTGTTTAACATTACCTGAAAAACAATTTATAATACTAGTAAGAGTAGTGTAACTCTGTAGTATACATGCTGGTGAGTGTGTTTAATAATACCTGCAATACACAGTTTAACAATATTAAGAGTAGTGTAACACAGTACTGATGTGTGTGTTTACTGTGGGGTGTGCATGTGTGTGAGTGTGCCTGTGCCCATGTGTGCATGTGTGTGTTCATGAGTGCATGTGTCCATTTCTGAATGTGTGCATTAGTATTGAAGTGCATCTCTGTCAAATATGTGTTGAGACTGTAATCTGTGTTCCCTGTTTTCCTCCCGTAGGTTCTGGTGCTGCTCTGGTGACCTGCAGCAGGGAACCTGAATCTTGTGCCCCAGGTACTGATGATGATGAAATGTCTGTAATGGTGCAGGAAGGTGTGTCTGGGTCTGCCATCGGTCAGCCAATTGACAGTACACAGCTGTCAACCCCGTCAATGCGCACAGTCATCCTGCCGTTACATCCTTTGTTACCATTGTCCCTAGGTGATGGACAGTATGCAGTGGGCATAGATCAGGGTAATGTGGTACCTGTGGTACATGCATCCCCACAAGGCAGCCATAAGCAGGGTCCTCCAATGGTACCACGCAGACAGTCGCCCATGGGTTCTTGTGGGGGCATCCGTGGCCGTCAGGTGGGGGGCCTCTGGCCGACGTGCCCAAGGAGGTATGTCAACCTCCACTATGTTTTGGACTGTTATGCAGGCACAGGCACGTATGGAAAGGTACACCAGACAGGGTCTGAGGGAGCTGAGAGCATGTCACACAGCCATGACAGACGGCATGCATGATGTTGCGAATGCTATCCGTAACTTCACAGATGTCGTTGACAGACGTTGTGGGGACATACAACAGCTGCTCCACAACCAGATGTCCATGGGCCAGGGTGATGGTGTGCGTTTGCGATGTCGATGTGGCCATATGCCAGCAACAGCACCAGCTGGCAGTGGCCGCGGACGACAACAGGCCCACTCACGCACCTCAAGTGCCAGCACCAGCCCCAGCAATGCTGGGTCTGTGCTGTCATCAGGACGCCCCAGGAGACCACGTGCATGTGGCTCTGGACAGTCCCAACAGGGAACTGTGTCCAGTCAACACACCCCTGCTTCCGATGACAGTACCCAGTCTGGGTTAGTACCGGATACAGCCCGTAGCACCCCTGCCAGGCACAGGTACCGTGTTCGTGCCCACAGGCACTGATCTGGATGACCTGACAGGTGCAGTCTGTGGCTGTCTACAAAATCCTGTACATGGCAGCCATTATGTGGGACTGTGTGCGTGCTTACACACATGCAGAAATCTAACACCTAGGGCAAACACATACACACACGCACTGCACCAACACCAGTCCACCCTGTACTGCTGCCCCTCACAAACACACATACACACACATGTCAATTGGTGTTACCAGTGGCTGGCTTGAGCATACCTAACCTACACCCTGTGCATATGATGACACTGTGCCACCTCCTGCATACTACAACATTGGTGCAGGAAAAGGTAAACACGTTGCTGATGCACAGGGTGACTACATAGATGTGTATAAGTAGCAACATGTTGGTAACTGTTCACTGTTCCACTATGATTATGTGTATATCCCAGCAGTCCTGCTGCAGTAACTGTATGAATGTCCTCAATTGTTATCTGCACCCACACTACTTACCAAAGTGTACCAGCTGCACACCATCACATGCTAACATTGACTATGGGAATGCGCATCATGTGCTGTTATGTAGATTCAGCTATATGTATCTGTTCTGTCACACATGCATTTATACACACCCTGCTACCCCCACACATGCACATGCTCACCTGCCATTCCCATTATTTATTACCCTACATGAGTAGCTGTCGATACATGACAGGTACACATTTGAGAAGTGCACTATGTTGTTTACTACCGATTTCCTCCTCTCTACCTGTACTCACAGGGTGCAGGCAACCTCATCAGTTCAAAGGTGTAATGTTCATCAGGTACTGCGGTACCCTGATTGCCACATCAAACATGTTTCCCATATGGAAATGCACACACAGACACATCCCACATCCACACACTTGCCACAGTCAGGCTTCAAAACACTATCTAGGTATATTCTGGTACATGTGCATGTTACAGTAGCATGTAACACTATACTGAGTACTGGCAGTTGTCTGTTGTCATGTTGTTTGTATAGAGTAAAAGAATTGTTCGTTTATCCTACTTCATTTTGTGGACATTACTTGAAGAAGTGTTACCTTACATGTGTTATTGGTACCACCACCTTCTCTTTTGTAGTTTTGTTTGTATAGGGTGCTGTCAACATCACTGCTTGTTAAGGGAAATGCGCACCCTGCAGTGCATAGCCCCATTTGGCAAAAGCCACATCCCACCCCCATCATTGTGCATACACACAGTAAAACACATACTTTCCATTTGCAAGATTCAAACCCATACTTAACTGTGTTATGACAGTAGAAGCAGACACATTAGCAGAGTGTGCTATTTGCATTAGTGGGAGAAATCCTTTCTAATGCTGTACTTAGAGGGTGCTGACATCATCTGTGTGTAGGAGGAGGGATGTGCACCCTGTAGTGTGTTCTCCCAGTTGGCAAAAGGCACTTATCCCTCCCAGCATAATGCACACACATAAACCCCACTCATACATTCCCTTTGCAGGATTCAAACCCCTACTTAACTATGTTATGACACTGGAGAAAGACGCATTAGCAGAGCGTGCTATACGAATTATTGGAGGGCTTTAATTCAGGTAATATAGTTATAGAGTCCTGACATCATCAGTGTTTCAAAAGGGGGATCTGCATCCTGTACTGTACTGTCACAGTTGCTAATAGGGGCATTTCCCACACACACATCGATGTGTTTGAGGTTTGCATATGTGGGGGATCCAGTACTCCAGTGTGATTAGTATATGGTTCGATTGCAACAATGAGGGATATACTTCCAGTGGTGAGCATTTTGTACTCATGTTTGTGATGATCAGGTCTAGTATATCTGCCCCTCTTGTGGGAAGGTTGAATGTCTGATCTATGGGAACCCTAGAGCTTGGGTATTGTGGCTTGTGTAATGTTCACAGTCTATGTTTGGGTAGCTGACGTCACCCAATATGATGGTGTTTGCAGAGAAATGTATACTCTCCTGTGTGAGCATGAAGGCTGTGTGGGAGTCCTGAGTTTGAGAGGGTGCTGTAAGAGCTCCTCTGTGTCTCTTTCCATATGGTCCAGGGAGGTACGTCTCAGGTTGTTTGCACCAGCATGGACAATGACTGCCTCATAGTTGTACTTGCTGTGGAGTGACCTGTGTGCCTGTGTTATGTGGCACATTCTATCACCCGACAGGTAGCTAAATGTGACCCTCACCTTGCTCAGTCTGGAGGATGGGACGTCAGTCAACAGCTCATGTCAAGCATGTTCACACCCCTCATAAATGATGTGGAAACCTTCAAAGGCCCCAGGCCTGTTGAAAATATGGACCAGACTGCAGATACCTGTATAAAGGCATTCTATGGACACATTCAGGAATGCATGGATCATGCAACCACATATGAAAGCATGACCCAATCCTCCAAAGGCAGACGTCCTGTGTGCCGGACACCAGCCATAAACAAACTATACAATAGAAGGATGAAGCCACTACATGATAACTAACTCCCAGAATGTGAAGGCATCACTGATGAGTATTGGAAGACAACTACAGGCACCCATAAGATTGTCTAAGGCCATCTTTGAGAGAAGATTCCACAAGCCACTGAGGATAATCACAAGGCTTTCTGTAGTTACGTTAGGAACCTGGGTGGTAATATCCAGATATGCTCAGAGGTAATCCAAGATGTCACACGAAATACAAAACACACAGACATTGCCATCATCCTAGTGGACAGGTTCACTGCTGCCTTCTCCCCCCCCACCACACCAAAAGGGCAAATATGTCTCGCAGCAGAGTGCTGCCCCCTGACATCACAGATGCTCAGGTAAGAGATGCCCTTCCCAAAGCAATAAACACTGCATCAATGGGACCAGACAGTGTCCCAGGCTGTGTCCTACATGAACCACAAGAAGAGCTACACCCAGACATAACACTACTGTTCAATCCCAGCCTTACTACACGATATGTGGCCAAACAGTGGCGTACAGCAACAGTGGTCCCTCAACATTCAGGTGGTGCCTTAACGGATCCTGGACACTATTCGCCCCATATGTCTGACTAGCTTGGTCTGCAAAGCTATGGCAAGGATCATCATGAACCTCACATATATAGATATTGGGGACCTACAGACATGTCACCATACACAGTTTGGCTTTGTTAATGGAAGATCCTGCCTCTCAAACCTGTTTGATTTCTTTGAAACAGTCACCAAGGCCACTGTCAAGTGGAAGGAGGTCTACACAGCCTACCTGGACCTTGCATAAGCCTTTGATACAATACCCCACTTGTGCATTCTAGGGAAGCTCACCAGTGTACATATTAACCCCTATGTCACTATGGATATTGCACAGTGGCTCAAGGGCAGAACACACATGGTTAGAATTGCTGGAGCCATGTCAGCTTCCAACCAGGTACAAGTGGTGTCCCACAAAGCTCAGCCCTGGGAGCTGTCATGTTCATTATATATTTATCATAGGTACAGGCCAACATGGAAGTACTGTGGCTGAGCAAGTCGCAGATGACTGCAAACCGGATGCCGTAATCAACTCTCCAGCTAACACACGCATCCTCCAAAAGGACCTCTTGCAAACACACGACTTGTGCCACAGCCATGGCCTCAAGGTGAATGACAAAAAGCGTATAGTCATCCCCTTTGTCAAACACAAAGTGACCACAAAGTACCACATATGTGTTAATCCATTAAGTGCAGACGAAGGAATTATGGACCTTGGGGTACACAGGTTGATAGCATTCTACCATTTGACAACAACATGGACAAAGTGGTTAGGAAAACATTTTATATGGGCCACATCATCATGATGGGATCCACATGTAGATCAGGGGAGGACATTGTGCCCCTTTACTCATCCCTCATCATGCCCATAATTGACTATAATGACCCTGTCGGCATGCACCTTACCAGACACCTGCAGCA
This sequence comes from Protopterus annectens, assembly GCF_019279795.1. Lineage (NCBI taxonomy): Eukaryota > Metazoa > Chordata > Ceratodontiformes > Protopteridae > Protopterus > Protopterus annectens. The sequence continues at coordinate 873,930,045 of NC_056726.1, forward strand.
ACTGGAAAGACCACATACGTACCTCGACAAGAGGATCAAAGGGCTCAAACAGATGCCACATACTGACTGGTTAAAGAAACAGCAGCTCTACTCAGTGGCATACTGCCTCTTCATAGGCAATCTGTGCCTGACATATAAAGCCATGTCAAACCCTCACTTAATGGCCATGCTGCACCTCAGAATATCCAGATCCCATCAGGATACACGCTGGAAAGACTTGAACCTCAGGAGTGATATACATAGGACATGCTGGAGGGGCACATTCATAACTCAGAGGCTCCCTTCATTCTGGAATATTATCCCAATAGAGGTTAGGCAGAGTGACTCAGTGACTATCTTCAAGAGTGATATTAATGACTGGATGTGACATTTTAGGGTTACCCTGGGTATCACTTATGTGTCACTGTGAGACAGAGGCACAGTATACTAACCTTGGAAAAGGGCATAGCAAGACAGATTTACAATGCATGTTGAAAGCCACACACATTCTGGCTAGGTGGATACATGCCCTGGGCAGACATCCCTGTATGAACCTATGGACCTATGTATCTTGTTCACCATTGGCCCTATGTGCTGTTAATCTCCAATGCAATCTCAATACTATGGTAGCATGTGCAAAGGTCAGTTGTCAGTCACATCTATGGTACAGTTGTGGAATATGTGTGTCATGTAGTAATGTCACAGCTGCCACATGTACACAGTCAACCCTATCCCCTACCCATGGATATACAACACATGTATGAAATGGAAACACATGGACAAATTGTGGACTAAGCACTCTGAACCCAGTACTGGTATAACCTGTCAGGTGGCATGAAATACTACAGTGACAGCAATACCAATCTGATGTGGACCTACACTGACAGCAATGCAAGCATGGAAACACACCGGGCCATTCATGGAGCCTAAGGATAGCATCCTGCATGACTGGCAGACATCTCTGAAGCTGGCACACAGGCATACGTTAGGCCTGCACACAGCACGCATAACACATAGCACACAAATCCTGTGTGCCAAACAAGCACAGTCTGTACAGCTATACAACACTACTGCTGCAGTTGTGTTAGGTACTTTTATTGTCCAGTACAGTGAGGACATGCTCACCAGGCTGGACAAGGTGTAGGTCACAGTGATATGCTCATGGGGCACTATGGTCCACCACATAACACAAGCATACAGGTCAGTCAGATGCATGGACACATATGACTCAGTCATTGTCCATGCCACCACAGCTGATGTGGGATGTCCCTCACTGGGATACATGATAGGGAACATGGAAGGGATCACTGAGCAAGTGACACAGGCTGGTAGAACCCTGACCTTGGTTGGCATCAGACCCTCACCAGGATTCTGACATATTACTGAATGCTAATGAATTACTGTAGCTACAACACCCTAGCTGAATGGTTCTTAGCATGCGGTCACTGCATTGCTATGGAATAACGTCTTACCACTCCCACAACAGGTGAAAACATGCAGCACCTGTTCATCAACAACAGGTAGACTATATGCCCCAGACCAGGTGTGTATCCCTCACTACTAGGCTGATAGCATCTACATCTCACACTGTATATACACATCCCACATGCAGCACCTGCACAGAAGACCACAGTCATAATGTTACCCTGTGCAAATACCATGTATTCACATGTGGCAGGCATCACACATGGTAACTATTGAAGGTCACAGGTACATATGTGTATTTGGCACACACATACATCATGTGTGCATTGCCATAACGGGTTTAATCAATGTCATGCATTATTGTGAGGGACAACCCGCACACATGGGCATTCTGTGTGGGCAAAACACACGTGGCATGTCTGTAATCAAAAGCCATAAATAATTGTGATATCATTTAGAAAGGGGTATGTGCATCCTGTAGTGTGTTTTCCCAGTTGCCAAAAGGGATATTTCAGTCATACATACTTCCCCCCCCTTCACACATACTTGCCAGTTGTTGGATTTAAACCCCTACCTATGTTATGACACTAGAGACAGACGCATTAGCAGAGCGCACTATTCACATTACTGGGAGATTTCTTTTCCCCTGATATACTTATAGGGTGCTGACATCATCAGAGTTTAGAAAGTGGAATGAGCATCCTGTGGTGTGTTTACCCAGTTGCCAAAAGGGATGTTCCTTTCATACACACGTAACCCCCTTCACACTTGTTGGATTCAAACCCTCCCTGATATACTTGCTGACATCATCATCAGTTTAGTTTAGAAATGAGCATCCTGTGGTGTGTTTTACACAGTTGCCAAAGCAAAGGATGTTCCTTTCACACACACCCCCCTGCACACACACTTGCTACTTGTAGGGTGCTGACATCATCAGAGATTAGAAAGTGGAATGAGCATCCTGTGGTGTGTTTACAAAGTTGCCAAAAGTGATGTTCCTTTCATACACACACTTACCCCCCTTCACACACACTTGCTGGATTCAAACCCCTACTTAACTATGTTATGGCACTAGAGACGAACGCATTAGCGGAGCACGCTATTCAGATTATTGGGATATTCCTTTTCTCCTGATATACTTATAGGGTGCTGACATGATCTGTGTCTAGAAAAGGGAATGAGCATCCTCTGGTGTGTTTTCACAGTTGCTAGGAGTAACATTTGGACTAAGTGTGTGAGCATGCCCAGTTCAGCCTTCCCATGGCATGTTGTGTGAAAGATGTCTCATTTATCTAAGTGTGTGAGCATGCCCAGTGTGGGCTTTCCATATGTTGAACTCTGCAGCTCATCACATTTGTTGATGAGTGTGACCTTCAACAAATACCTCCAGTTTATGGTTGTGTGTTCTGTGCCATGTTGTGTAGTTACTGTCCAAATGCTTTTTGTGTGAACACAACAGGGAGTATACTGTGCCTGCAGGTTTTGCATGGGATACTTTGCACACAATTGTCAACATCCGTTCATACTGACCTAACACTGTAGTACTGTATAGTGTAGTGGTTCAGTACTTTCACTGTGGTGGTCAGTATCCTGGGCTTTAGTCCTATCACTGCTTTACATTTCCATAGTGTGCACAAGAGCCTGGTTAGGGTCCAGTTGTGCACATCTGCACAAAGGTGGTGCCTCTACGGACCCTGGTAATTACTGCCCCATAAGCTTAACAAGTCTAGTCTGCAAAGCTATGGAGAGGATCATAATTGAGCTCATAAACAAAGATATAGGGGACATGCAGACATTGTACCCGTCCCAGTTTGGCTTGGTCAAGGGCATATCATGCTTTTTGTACTTGGTTGACATTTTCAAAATGGTCACTAAGGCCATTGTTGAGGGAAAGGCAGTCCATACAGCCTACCTTGGCCTTGCAAACACTTTCAACACAATACCCCACTCAGGTATTGTAGAAAACCCTACCAACTGAAATGTAAACCCATATGTCACAAGATGGGTTGCAAACTGGCTTAAGGAAGGGACCCACAGGGTTAGAGTTGCTGGCACTATGTCAGACTCCAGGCCAGTCACAAGTGGTGTCACACAGGGCTCAGTCCTTGGCCCCCTATTGTTTGTCATCTACTTCTCAGAAGTACAGGCCAACATGGGAGGACTTTGGCTGACAAAGTTTGCAGATGACTGCACTCTGGGCGCCATAGTGGACAGTGCATCAGATACGGATATCCTTCAGAAGGGACTCACGGAAACTGATAGCTGGTGCCAGAGCCATGGCCTGAAGTCAAATTGCACAACATGTGTAGTCATACCCTTCGGGAAAAGCAAGGTAACCCCAAGCTACCATATAGGTGGCAATCCTCTAAGCACAGAGGAGGTCATCATGGACCTGGGGACACAGGTTGACAGTCGCCGTTCTTCTGACACTCACGTTGCTAAAGTGGCTAGAAAGACCTTCTACATTGCCCACCTGATCAGGAAGGGATTCACATCCAGATCTAGTGGGTCATTGTTCCCCTGTACTCTTCACTTATCAGACCGGTGATCGAGTACAATGCCCTATTCTGGATGTATCTCACCCAACATCTGCAGCAATTGGAGAGACCCTGAATGTCCCCCACCAAAAGGGTAAAGGGACTCCAACATCTGTCATATGCTGCCAGATTGAAGACACTCCCGCTCTATTCATTCACATACCGTCTGCTTAGAGGTGACATGTGCCTGACATGCAAGGCCATGTCCAAACAGGAATTAATGGGCATGCTCCACCTCAAAATCGGCAGATCCACCTGAACCACTAGTGCAAGTGACTTACACCTTAGCATGGATGTACGTTGGACATGTTGGAGGGATGGATTTATCACTCGAGACTCCTATGCTGTGGAATACAATCCCGGTCCATGTGAGGCAGAGCACCTTGCTGGCTCTGTTCAAGAGGTATCTTGACCTGTGGATGGGAGATCATAGGTTTACCCCGGGGATCGTCACTGTGTCACTGCTGGAGAGAGGCACGACAAACTAATGGGCACAGTACTGTTTCCATATAAGGGGTGGTGTATGCCAACAAACTCTGGGCTAGGCTTATACCTGCCTTAGGGAAGATAGCCTAGTATAAACCTATGTACCTATGAACCTATCTGACCATGTTGCATTATGTTCAGATGTGAACTACTTACAACAGCCTCATCCAACATCAGTAGTGTATTCCACAACATGGGTGTACATTGGCAAACACTACCGATGTGCCCTAGGCCATTTCTAATGCTAGTCGGAGAGTGTGTTTGTCCGTCAACACATTGTAAGTGTAGTTTGCCATGACATATGTCTTGTTTAGTATACTGTGCCTCTGTCTACCTGTGACATAACATTGATACCCAGGGTAAACCTACCATCTCCCATCCACTCATTAGGATTCCTGTTGAGGAGAATCAACGAGTGACTCTATGGATAACCTGTACTGGTAGTTTACTCATGCATGGGGGTGGCTTCTGTGTTATGGATAATGCAGTACAGCTTGTCCTATGTATGTCAGTGCTGGGGTTCAGGTCCCTCATGTGCATAGCTCCCTGCCATTCAGATTGTACAAGGTGCAGCATGTGCATTGATTCCAGCTTGGACATGGCTTTCTACATCAGGCACAGCTTGCGTCTGGGTGGCCAGCATGGCAGTGTGTGGAGCTGCACTCTGTTTAATCAGGCGACACATTACATGTGTTCCAGCTCTTTCATACTCCTGGTGAGGTACTGTTGTGGACTTTACAGTTGCTGGATGTGTCTGCTGAGGTACACCCCACAGGGACTGTTGTGGTCATTTCTAATGCTGATGAAAGATAACTGCAGAACCACAATGACCTCCCCTTAGCTAGATGTCAAAAAGCATGGACCATGCAATCACAAATAAAAACAAGACCCTCTCCACAAAAGGAAAGTGGCCTGTCTGGTGGACCCCAGCCATAAACAAACTGTATAACAGATGAGGGATACTAATGCAAGACAGAGCTACATCTCCAAAAGGGAAGACAGCTGTGATTAGCACTAGTAGAAAGCTACATTATCTCATAAAGACATCCAAGGTCAATTTGGGGACATAAATCACCAAAGACAATGAAGGTAACCACACTGCTTTCTTCAGTTATGTCAGACACCTGGGTGGGAACCCTCAGATATGCTCAGAGTTGGTACACAACAACATATATTCCAGTGACCTGACAGATATTGGCAACATTCTGGCAGACAGCTTCAGTGCAATTTACCCCCTCCCTCACCCTCAAAAGAAGATAGTTATCACAGCTGTATGTAACCTCACTGTCATCTTGGATGTCCATGTGAGAGCCGCACTCAGCAAAGACAAGTACACAGCATCCATGGGACCTGCTGGTATCCCCGGTTGCATGCTATGTGAACTCCAGAAGGGGCTGGACCCGTATATACAACTGCTATTTAACCTTAGTCTTTCGTGGGATTATGATGTGTAACTGCAGCGCACACCCCATGCAAACGGGGTGCGCTACCTAAAACTGAAAACCGAAGCTTATAAGCCCACAATTGTGGGATTTATGTATTACATGGAATGTCAATGGAGGGACTTGCAGACCAAAAACAATATGGCCTCCGTTTAGTGGTTGTCAAGGGGGGGAAGCTCCGTGTAAGACATGTAACTAAGCATTACTAGGCAATCCTATGTAAATGAGGGTTGCAATACTGAATCACACTGCCACATAGGTAATGAGCACTTTCTGAGTAGTGTAAGAGTTAGAGAAGAGGGAGGAACAGAGTAAGAGGTAGGTGACATCACGGGGGGGGGATAGAAACAAATGTACCAGATTGGAGGGCAATGTAAGGTGACAGATGACAGACAGACATCAGGGAGGGAGGTGTGTCCCAACAGAACACTAGGAAAGTCAAGAAATTGAGGGTATACGCTATCCCTACACTCAAAGTTTCTTGATATACATGCATGCGCGCATGTGCGCGCGTGTAAGGCAGGTTCAACAGGTGGGAGCATGTTGCAAACCGTTTACAATGGTTTGCGCGGGCGTGCACATGTGTAAGGCTGTGTGCGCACGTTTTAACATGAATCAGCCAAGCCCACACTGTGTAAGGATGTGTGCGCGCGTGTAAGCCACTGTGAGCGTGCTTAAGCTGGTGTGCACATTGCTCCCTCTGAGGAAACAGAGAGGAAAAAGGAAACAACCAGATTACTAGGACACTGTCGGAATACTGCTGAAGTTAATTGGTGATAACAATTGGAAGCAGGCAATTACACAGGCAGACTAGAAGCCCAACCCAGCACTTAAAACACTGCAAACAGCAGTGCAGGGTGTTTCTCACAAGAGATACTGCAAGAAAGTAAGCTATCAGAATTGAAAACTGAAAAATGCTGAACTCAGAGCAGAAATGCTAGGGGCTGCCATAGCTGTTATAATCAGGCATAGGTGAATTGCTGAGGGTGGTGACAATGCAGATGCTGACAGACAACCCAGAGTGAGGAGAAGGAGAAGAGTATACCGGCCCAGGGTCACCTACCATGGGTTACATGAGCTGGAGATAGTAGAGCGCTACAGAGTGGACAGAGACCTTCTGCAGCAGTTTGTTGAGCTGTGCAGGCCACATCTCACACACAGAACCAACAGAGGGGAACCCATCCCAGTGGAAACCAAGGTATGTGTTGGCCTAAGAATACTAGCAACAGGTACCTTCCAGAGACCAACTGGTGATATGATGGGTATATCACAGGCATCAGCCTCCAGGGTACTGCACCAGTTCCTGGATGCCATGTCAGCACATGTCAGTGATCATATATATGTCCCTAATGACCGTGAGGTTGTGGCCAGCAATATGCGTCTCTTCCAGCAAATAGCGGGATACCCTGAGGTGCTGGGTGCAATAGACTGCACGCACATACGCATCAAAGCACCAGCTGGTGAGCGGGGTAGAGCCTACATTAACCGCAAGGGATACCCCTCCATCAACTGCCAGGTCGTGTGTGATGCCCATGGCATAATAATGAATGTGTGTGCTGGCTGCCCTGGGAGCTACCACGATTCCCACATCTGGCATCTGACGCAGCTGTACCAATCATTTGCCAGTGGGTACTTCCCACACGGACTGGTTTCTGCTTCGTGGATCGCTCAAATACCTCATTTGCGTATCTTTGAGCTGCAAATGAGGTATTGAGCATTTCCACGCCCAGTCTGTGTAAGAGATGTGTTAGCTGTCTCTTACACGGAGGTTTGGGCTGTACCTGAATTGGGAGGCTTACACAGAGGCTTACACTACTCTTGAACTCCGTGTAAGCCTTCCTGAATCTGGCCCATCATTATTCAATAACACATACATTATAGAACTGTTGTCACAAATAAATAATTATATAAATGGTCATTCATTCCCCCCTCATATATAAGCAAGTATAATATTCACTTAAAAAATATACACAAATAATATAAAAATGAAAACTGCAGTTAAAAAACAAAGTTGTTTACTTCTTAAATAGGGGTCTGGCTTTCAACACTGGTTTCAATGGAATAAATCCATTGAGACCCAGCCCTGTATCAGCACAAAGTCAAAAACTCCATTGGATTTCTGTGACTTCGGTATAATTCCACAAGTCCCCCAGTCGCTGACCTTGTTGTACCCGATCTATCCCCTGAAATTTAAACATATGCACATTATCAGTATTTACTATATGTTTTGCTAATGCATTATTGATGTTTCTAATCCTAATATTCTATAAATGTTCTCTAATGCAGTCTCATAGCTGCCAGTTCATTTTCATACGGTATGCCAATTAAATGATGTCAGTGCTATTATAATCTGCTTTCACATGAAAAATGTCTTTTTCCACTAGCAGGATGAAAAAATTGGGCACTTGAATCTATGTACTGACAATAATTACAATTTCCACAAGGGGAAGTACTTTTATTGTCATTTGCTCTCATCTTATCTGTGTGCTCATGCTGTTTATAACCAGATAACATCCTTTTAACTGATTTTTTTATTCTTATATCTAAGGTTACACTTTTCACCTACCAAACTTTTTAACTTTTCATCAGTGGTTAATATATTCCAATGTTTATAGATAATTTCCTTAATATATTTTACTTCATTAATATAAAACAATGTATAACTCTGCCTATCATTTCTGGCAACTTTCTTTCCATATTGTATTCTCTTATCAGAAAAATAAGGTTGAGGAATCTTGTTCCTCATCTCACATACATTATCACAAATTTGCCTAATATGTTTACTATTATAAACCCTGATAAGACAGGAACAAATGATAATAAAAGTACTTCCCCTTGTGGAAATTGTAATTATTGTCAGTGCATAGATTTGAAGTGCCCAATTGGAAAAGACATGTTTTTTCATATGGAAGCAGATTCTAATAGCACTGACACTATTTACTTGGCATATTGTATGCTCTGCAGTTAATTTTACATAGGGAAATGAACTGATGGCTAAGAGACTGCATCAGAGAACATTTATATAATATTAGGATTAGAAACATCAATAATGGATTAGCAAACTATATAGTGAATACTGCTAATGCACATACTTTTAAATTTATGGGGATAGATCAGGTACAAAAAAAGTCAGTGACTGGGGGACTTGTGGAATCAAACCAAAGTCACAGAGATCAAATGGATTATTAGACTTCGTGCCGATACAAGGCTGGGTCTTAATTGATTTATTCCATTGAAATCAGTGTTGAAAGACATACCCCTATTTAAGTAGTTAACAACTTTGTTTGATTCTTAACTGCAAGTTTCATTTTTATATTATTTATGTATACTTTTTAAGTGAATATTATACTTGTTTATATATGAGGGGGAATGAATGGCCATTTATGTAATTATTTGTGACAACAGTTCTATGATTTATGTTTTATTGAATAATGATGTAATGTCTTTTTAAAAGGTTCATTGCGATGGATACTATGTATTTGTATTAAGAATATGTGATTGGGTTCCATTCATTGTATTGTATGATGAAACTTTTTAAAACACTGTGATGAATTAGGTATATGTATAAGGTCTGAGGAAGCAAGGTTTGTAACTCGCGAAAGCATGTACTAGTTTTATGTCAAATAAATATATAATTGGTTTTATATCCTGGCCGTGTTTCGGACTATACTTTTATTTGGAACATTATTCTGTCTTATTCTATTGTATAATATGTTTATCCTGGACGCTGTTGTTCTTGTTTTTTGGATTGTAAGAATACAGTTTTGTATTAGGCACATTTGTTTGTACTGTGACATGCTTCAGTAGAAATAATTGTTCCAATATCCTGTTTCACCAGTATGCCATGCAGAGTACTGAAATCACTCAAATAAATGAAAAGGGAGTTTTTTACAAGAATGCATAATTGCCTCAAAATATGCATTCAGTAACATAATAACTCAAAGTTCAACATATAAAAGCTAATCAGATCTCCAGTTATATTCATATCATTAGAACTTAAATTACAAACTGAAAATGTTACTTCTCCTTTGACATTAACAGTTAATTAACAGACTATAGAAGTTCTGCTTTCTTTTCTTCCTGTGAGTTCAGTTTTCAGGTGCTATCAATCACAGTTTGTAAAATATATGTTACAACAATCCATTATGCCCCAGTTTATACAAATACATCTTTTAACAATGCTAATTATTACCAGCATAATTAAAAACATCATTTTACATCTATCTGTCACAAGAGTATAACTATGATTGCCATCCAACATACCAGAGATCATAGCCAGAGGTGACAATATATCATTTTAAATGTAAATCAGATATCACTAGAAAAAATCTGATGAGTTTACAGTGGAGCATGAAGAAAAACACTGAATGTCATACATGGCTAAGTCTCCTTGCCATATTGAAATATTAAAATGACATGAAGTTAACAGTATGTTATGCTTTCTCCTCCTCCCACCCCATCTCTTTCTCTCTTTTTTATCTTTCTTTATTATTTTTAATTTGAAAACATAATTCCTGCTGTGACTCAAATGGTCATTAGCACAGGGAACTAGAATGACCCCTGGGGATCAGCCCATCATACTTCCACTGGTGGCTGTAGCAGCACTGCCACAGGCAGCAAAGGCACCTAGCCAATCTGGATCTCAACCTGTTAGTGTTACCTCCACAACTCCTGCACTACGTGCTCCAACTGCGCCAGGTAGCTCTGCCCTGGTGGGTGGTTAAGTGGTATCCAGCAGGAGTAGTGCTTCCATCAGGAGCTGGCTGAGCTAGTGGAGGACATTACAGAGGAGATCTCAGTGCCTGAATCAGCAGAACTCAGAAATTCATTCATTAACTAGCTAAAGTGATTCCCCATCCAGCACTGCCCCAGGTGTCTGCAGCAGGAGGCAGTGATGACATTTCTGAGATTAAGGACTAGATTATCACAGTACTCATGCAGGGCACAGATGCACCTGTGATGTCACCTACATATCCACAGTCATGAAACCCCCAACTTTTTGTGTCCAGCACCATCTTTATCATTATTGTATGTCCTGCATATTTATGCCTGCTACTTAACGTACCCTATCAACCTAAAACTCTTATTCATAACCACCTTCCCCAACATCCTTCTCCCTACAATAAAAATTAAAATGGGTACATTTCCCACATGCCCCATACATAGTTCTCCACTTTGCCTATGTGTGCATCTAACACACTTCATTTTGTCTAATAGATACAACATTATTAGTTTGGTGACACCTATTCATGATGTGGTGACTATCCAAATTCAGAAAATATTTATACCACTACACAGTTATTTTGTGAAGAAATTGATAGATATGAACTCCCAACATCATCCTCCACATTCCTGTATTCTTTTCACTTTGTCCTAACTTCCATTTCCCCACAATTTCATCACTATCCAATAGACCCCTTTTTGCATGTTTAATCCAGTCAAGAAATAGATTCACAAAACACATATGCCAAGAGATAGGGCAATCCTACATTTTGTGTCCTTAGCATTTATGTGTTGTTTGGTATCATGCAGCAGAAGTAAATGACAATAAATGGCGTTTCACATCCTATGTCAAAACTGATGGTTTTACCTTTGACCTCACTTCTAAGGTTATCATTGCACAAATGGGCTTAGCCCCTGTTGGCTAAACAAATATAGACGAATAGCAAAGAGTTACTCTAATATGTTTATTAGGTTGCAGGATGTAATGTACATCTTATGGGATTTTACAGCTGTCATTATTGTGATAAAGTCTAACAACTACATTCTTCTACATTGTCCCTTGCTCCAATTTTTGTCACTATCCCTTCAAATTAGTTATTTTTTACTATGCACAGTATGATTTTCTGTATGGTGTGCTCAGATAATGCTCAAGTCTGTAAACTATTTTTGCATAGTATCAAGGATATCAATCCAGAAGTATGTCAAACATTATTTAATGTTTTAATTAACATTATGTCTGACATTATTGGCTACATATGTTATTAATTCACCAGTATCCTGCTTATGTCTTAATCATGGTTCAACTGTCTTCCCTTGCTTGCTCCTTACTGGAAACACTTTATTGTACATAGCATGACAGGATTACTATGATGACAAAACTAAGACTAACACTCTTCAAAGATGGACAAAAATTGCTAATAAACAAAACTCTTTCTATGTATTTCTCCTTGCCTTCCTATTTCTCTCTTTTATTCTTTCTGTTTCATCCATGTTTGTCATCTGCATTTGCACAATGCCTGGCAATGAGCAGCAATGGTAACTGATTATAAATGATAGTTCACGTCTTATGGTAAAAACTGTTTTTTTTACTTCAGATTACTTTGTTGCCCCTCATGCTATTGTGGTTAGCCTTGATATACTATGGAAAGAATGAGTGATAACACTGTAAAGAGACAGTTATCATATGCTGAACAAGAGGAAGAGCTGAATGCACACCATATGGGATGTTTCAATTGTCAGTACTGTTATGTAGTATGTTGCGCACAAGCTCCATTGCTTCATACTGTTTTTATAGTCACTTCAAATGTGTGTGTTTTAGCACCTGACATTTGCCTTATTTTGTGGTGAGATCAGCAATGATCATATATATAGATTGTCAATGCAGGCTGGCAGGTGATTGAATACAACATTCAGTCTAAAGTGATGAACATTATCATTTGTCATTTTGATGTCTTGCTAAATTATGAATACATATGTTTCCACCAGTAGTACCTTGCTTAGTTCAATATGTAATTCACAAACATCCCAGTTCTGCTCATACCTTCCCAGCAATAAATTAAACATATCCGATCTAAGCAAAGATTCAAGGGGTGACAGTTATACAACACTAGGCACAATTAAAAATATTGTTCTTATCCATGCATTTTCAGAAGCATATGAAGGCTGACACATAGATGTATTTTTATCATGTAAGGACATTAAAGTTCAGTGATGTGATAAAAGCAAATGCAATTGTGTAAGAACCACTACCACATGCCTTAAACATGTGGTCAGTCAGCAAATATGAAGGCAATGTAACTATACCCCTGTATTATCCATGCAGGGAATACTTTATTTCTATGAGCATGACACTTGTGCAAATGATTACACTTAAAATATTAACATGCCACACATATTTTATGAACTAGTTCAGAATAAGAACTGTCCAAATGTCTACTCCTTATTTGAATGAAGATTGTACTGAAGCACTATAGAATACTGCTAATTCCCATTTTAAGTTCAAAACCTTAAAATAATAATGCATGCATTAATACCTTACCGTCAGCTGTATACATGAGCTTGTTAGCAATGCTATTTGGGAATTAGTTTATTATTATTAATAATAATAATAATAATGTCAGTGGCTTGTATTACTTGTTTATGTTTTAATGGCATGTTGTACTCAAAATATGATGAGTTCACTGTAAATATGTCTAAATACTACATAATATAAATTATATTTGCACTCCCACACATTATACTTTCAAATGATATACAGTGGTGTGGGACCTTTGGAAGCATGATTGTTGATTGGATTTATGTAGTGATGTTTCATTTGTTTGACAGATATGATTTGTATTTGCATTGCACATTGTACACACATTCTGAATTGAACAGTCAGGAATGCTTGGTTGACACTCCACTGTTTGACAGCTGTGATTATCACCCATCATAGGCATTCTTAAGGCAACATAATGTGAAACAGCTACATATCACTCACACGGCCACAATGTCCATGAATGGAGGGATATATTATGTATCTGAGCAGTATATAACCATTGGTGATGAACACATTGCTGTTCAGCCTTCTTGTCAAGACACATTCCTTTTTATCAAATATGTGATGCATACTCTTTGCTCTAGAACACATTGACAAACTATTTTTTTAAATGTGCTGTGTCTCAGAGTTGCAGTCAAACCTGTGGTGCATGTTGTTAATGCAATGAATGCTAGCTTATATGTTTAGACAGGTAGATTTTTGAATCCAGCATTGAATTTCTAGTATGAGAGTGTGTGTGTGTGTGTGTGTGTGTGTGTGTGTGTGTGTGTGTGTGTGTGTGTGTGTGTGTGTGTGTGTGTGTGTGTGTGTGTGTGTGTTTGTGTGCATGCGTGCATGTTTCAAGTGTTAGGGATGAATGGCTTCACCTACATAGCTGTTGTGCACACTTCCACTCAGGAGAAACATTTACACAGAGAGAGGGCTCATCCATCATTTTCTTCCCCATTTGGCTCAACTATCTGCTCTGGAACACACTGATGAGGTCATCCTTTCAGACGTGTTCTATCTCACAAATGTAGTCAGACTTTGCTTGTGGCACTTGTGGTTGATACAATGTACTGAAGCTTGTGTACTTTTACAATTAGATGTTCAAGTCCTGGAGTGACTGACCAGTGTGTGTTTGTGTGTGTGTGTGTGTGTGTGTGTGTGTGTGTGTGTGTGTGTGTGTGTGTGTGTGTGTGTGTGTGTGTGTGTGTGCATGTGCACATGTGTGTGTGCATGTGTTTGTGTGTGTGTGTGTGTGTGTGTGTGTGTGTGTGTGTGTGTGTGTGTGTGTGTGTGTGTGTGAGTGTGTGGAGTGCTAGGCAGGAATGGGTTCACCCAGCAATCTGATGTGTAAATTTACACCAGGAGAGGGCACTTCCATAACTTGTACAATGCACATCTCCATTTCAAAACAATGATAATGTAATCCTTTTAACTGTGATCTGTCTCCCACTTGTAGTCAGACTTCTCCTATGCGTTTTTTTTTTTGCAGTTAATGCAATGAACTCTCAGTTGTGTCATTAAGTAGGAAGGTAACTAAATCCAGCAATTAATCTATCTGCATCAGTGTTTTTGTGATTATAGAACTAGATAGTAGCGGTTTCACCCAAAGGTTTTATCTATTTATTCACACCAAAACAGAGCTCGCCCATCACTTTGAGCACCTTTTAGTACCACATCTCCTTTGCAAGACAATGGTGTTATAATCCTTTCAAATGCACTCTTTCTCACAACTGCAGTCAGACTACTTCTGTAGTGCTGGCAGTTGGTACAGTATACTCTAGCTTTTTTACTTAGATTGGTTGATGTTCAAATACAGCAATGACTAACTTGAATCAATGCATGTGATTACAGAGCTAGATAGGAAAGGCTTTACCCAGAGATCTGATGTGTAGATTTACACTGGGAGATGGTTCTCCCATCACTTTTAGCCCAGGCATCTGCTTTGCTGATGATGAGACCATCCATTGAAATGTGCATTATCTTTATCTAACCTTTGAAGTATGACTTTTTAGTGCTGGAGATTGATAAAATGCTGTCAAGCATGTAGATCTAAGTAGGCAGGTGTTTGAATATGGCTTTCTCTAAATATTATGATTGAGTAATAGTGCAGTCATGGGGAGGATTGGATTTTCTGGCATTCTCTAACTATTCTAAATGTGTATTACAACACTCACAGACATGACTGGATTATCCAACACTTGGGAATAAACACCTCAATGTAGGCAATATATTGACACAGGCAGAAAAATCACTCTGCTCTTCCATTCACTTTTAAGCCACACATATGCCTTGCAGCATAATGATGATAACATGCCTTCAAATATGTTCTATCTCAGACTTGTAAGACTTTTCTTGTGGTACATGTTGTTAAAGCATGGTTTTCTAGGTTCTTGACTTACAAAGGCAGCTGTTCAAATCTAGCAAAGACCAACATAAAGTAACTGTACTGCCAAGAAATGCTGCCTTATTGAACTTCCCCACATAGTCTGTCCATACCTTTTATGTTTAACATAGGCATCTCGATACATTGATGATTTCATCCCATTCAAACAGGTGTTCTGTGACCCTTGTAGTAAGACATCTCTTGTGGTACACTGCAGTTAACACTGAGTTCTATAGTGCTAGTGTTAGGCAGTTGTTCGGATATGGTAATGTATATGTGCAAAACAATATTGACAGAAAAGAGTGGCTCACACAACAAATGTTGATATGGCTAACTTACAGCTGTGTGAAAAGTAACATGTCTAAAGGCATTTGAGCCCTCAAAAGGAATTTCTGGGGTTACATAACCATTCAAAACATTGCCTAGCTCAGATTGTGAAATGTGTCCTTTCTGATCCCTGTATATTAAAGTTATTTGTGACAGAAGCAGGCAAAGCATCATTCTCTAGAGTGTGGAGCATTGATAGTTAGGGGTTTGAATTTGGTAGCATATATCAGTCAGACATAATAAGTAAGAAACAGTAAGCCAACAATAGTGATATGGCACATTAAAAAGGGTCAGAATGTTTTGAGTCCTCAGACTACATTTTAAGGAAGACATAACCATTTGAACACACTACTGATGCATTACCTTCAAGTGCATTCTTTATGACACATTAAATATGATTCTTTCTGTGGCATCAGAGGTTGATATACTGGATGAACTCAGCAGGTGTTCGAGTTTGGCAAGGGTATCTACTGAATATTTCAGAGAATGCTTATAGGCAGGGTTTGTTTCCCTGCAAGGAGTACTATTATATTATATGACTTAATGAAAACATTTACATATAGCTTTTAATATTTGTTCACAATATAGTGGTTAACGGCAAGAATGTCTTATTCATCAGTGCTCTATGTGCGTCATGCTACTAAAATGGTCACAAAGAGTGACTGGACCTGTGTTATGATACCTTCTTGTTCTTCTGTGGAGTATTTGATGTTAATGTATTCATTGCATTTATCCTCATGAGCATGCCCAGTGCAATGATGTAGTAGATGCATACAGTTTAGCAGAAAGCACATTATGTAATCGATGTTCAATGTTAGTTATTGTCATTTGTTCTTAATTGTCAAAATTTAATACAGTTAGCCTCCAAAAGCTTGGTTCCACCACTTTTCACTCAACGGAGTCAGTGACTGACACGTGGAAGATAACTACAATTGTAGGCCAGTTTACAGCTGTTATATGAGAAATGCAAATTTTAATAGTTCACTTACCAACAGACATTATTTTACCTGTTTGTGTGTTATATACTTGCCTGCAATAGTATACATAAAGACAAAGAAAGAGTTTTGAAGGTTTCCCGACAGTTCACTGTTTCCCATCGCTGCAAGCAATCCACTCACTACCTTTAACTACCTGATGCTAAATTCCAAACCATTT
The DNA here is from genome assembly GCF_019279795.1 of Protopterus annectens. NCBI lineage: Eukaryota > Metazoa > Chordata > Ceratodontiformes > Protopteridae > Protopterus > Protopterus annectens. The sequence continues at coordinate 873,947,028 of NC_056726.1, forward strand.
TCTGCAATTATAAAATTATAAATAGCTACTAACGTTGTCTTCATGTTAATTGCTAATTGCTATGCACTTGTTTTGTCTTATGAAAAACTACTTTTCCCATGTATGTGTTTTGTCTTATGTAAACCTACTATTTAATATTGTCTGTATTTGTCACACGGCCTGAGTTGTGGCTGAAGAGATCTATAACAGACTACTCAGGCAGTAAATAAATAAATAAACTACCTTCATCTGAGAAGATTTGCACAAGTACGTGATTATCATTTAATATGAAAAATAAACTGGCATCGGGCATTGTAACTACATTTACAGCAGTTTGAAGTGGACAATGCTAGCTTTCAGGCATCAGATCAAATCATGTGGATTTACATATATTAAGTTTATCTTGCTTCATAAGTACGGTCATACTATTAACCCATTCAGTCATCTTACATCTCATATAAGTTTCACTGGGGCTCTCCAAAAATTTAATTTACATCTAAGTTATGCTTTCAGGGTCTAAAAAATACATATATACATGTGTATATATATATATATATATATATATATATATATATATATATATATATAGAGAGAGAGAGAGAGAGAGATCTATGTCTAATAGATATATATATATATATATATATATATATATATATATATATATATATGTATACAACTGTATATATGTATATATATATATATATATATATATATATATATATCATGTCTGTAGCTATCTATTTATATATATATATCTATATCTATATCTATATATATATATATATATATGCATATAAGTTCAAACTCTACAATAGGTTCATAGGTTCATAGGAGGTTACTAGGCTAATGGCTCTAAGGCCTTTAGAAGCCTAACCATGTAAAAACCCAAGTCCCCTTATTCCATAGTTCGTCATTATTCACAGAATGATTTTGTGATCAGCACTGACTGCCCCTGTCCATGAAGGACATAGGTGCCACCCCCAAGGTGAATTTATGATCACCCATATAGTTGTCAAGGTTGCACTTGAATAGGGTCATTGAAGAGCTCTGCTTCACCTGGAGTGGGTGCTTATTACAGAGGAACAGCAATCCCTGTAAGATATATCTGTCTCTCCAGCATGTTCTGTTAATGTGTAGGCTGACATCCCTGGAGTGAGTTATTCTTGTCCTATTTGATTTGTGGATGTGCAGCATTTCCATTAGGGCAGGGTCTGATACTGCTCTGTAGGCCAGGCACAAGTAGCCTTTAAGCAGCCTGTATGACACAGAGTACAGTGACAAGGCTTTCAGTCTTTCCATATATGTCATGTTTTGGAGGCCCTGAGTTCTCTTGGTTAGAAGGCTCTGTGGTCTCTCCAGTTGCTGCAGGTGTCTGGTGAGGTACATACAGAAGGGAACATTGTATTCAATTAGTGGTCTGATAAGGGTGGAGTACAGTGGAGTTATAACCACCCTGGTCATGGATACAATACCCTTATTTACGAGATGTGCAATGTAGAATGCTTTATTTACCACTATGGACACATGGAGACTGAAGATTAGATTGCTGTCAACATGTGTTCCCAAGTCTTGCACCACTAAGTTTGATCTTAGAGCATAATTAGCAGCGGCTATTTCTTTGCCAAGGGTGATAATGAGGCATTTTTGTGTTAAGTTTTACTCCATGAATTTAGCACCTATCATTTGTCTGTGTCAGCCCTTTCTGTAATATGTTACCATTGATGGAGGACTCTCTGACCGTACTTAGTTTACATTCATCTACAAACTTGGTAAGCCACAGGCCATCTACCTTCACCCAGACTTCAGAGAAACAGATTGCAAACAGTAGAGGGCCCAACAGTGATCCTTGTGGTACTCCACTGGTAACTGGACTACTGGTGGAGGTCAACTCCCCATCTTTGACAGTATGTGTTCTGTTCATGAGCCAGTTGGCAACCCATTCAGTAATGTATGGGCTAATCCCCAAATGGGAGAGTTTCTATATGATACCTGATTGAAGGATTGTGTCAAAGGCCTTGGCTAAATCAAGATAGGCGGTATGTTCTGTTTTGTCCTTTATTCATGGATTTGGTGACATTCTCAAGGAAGTCCACTAGGTTTAATAAACAAGATCTACCCTTGACTAAACCAAACTGTGTTGGGTCAAGAGCTTGAAGGTCGCTTATGTCCTTGTGGATAAGATCCATGGTGATTCTTTCCATAGGTTTCATATAAGGATATTTAGGCTTATGGTTTGATAGTTCCCAGGGTCAGCTGATTGACCCCTTTGTGCAAGGAGATTATTTTGCTGTTCTCCACTCTGCCTGGACAAAGCCATTTCTTAGGATATGGTTAAAGAGATTGCCGATTGGTTTTGCCAGGTCTTGTTTCATATTGTTTAGCAAGCATCCTGGGATGTTATCTAGTTCCATAGAAGCCGTGTGTTTGGCCTTGGAGAGTGCTTGTATGACCTCTTCTTTGGAGATACTCAGTAGATGACTGGTGTTAGGAATGCTTTGGTGTATGTCTGCTGAGGTCAAATGGGAAGTTATTGACAAATCTGTCAGATAGCAGGTAGGTAATTTTCTCAGGTTCAGTTTGAGCGGTACTATCCACTGTAAATTCAGCACACAGCTGGGCACTCCCTTTTTGGTTTTGGGCATAGTTAAAGAATGCCTTATAATTGTCTTTGACTAAGAATGCTAATTTAAACTTGTAGCTAGCCTTAGAAGACTTAATAAGACAATCTTATTAAGTCTTCTAAGGCTAGCTGCACGTTTAAATTAGCATTCTTAGCCATAAGATATCTGATTTGCTTGTTTAAGCTTTGGAGGGCATTCTTCCTCTCTTTAATAAATTCCCTCCTGTTTTTATATATCATTCTCTTTCTTTTGTTGTATAACTTATTTATACTTACAGTCCCCAAGGGTGGCTTGTTTTTTTCATGAAGACCTGGTTTTGTCCTGTTAGGTACAGCTGAGTCAATGCATTTGTTTAAGTGGCTATTTCGGGCATTTGTGTATTTCTCTGCATTGGAGTCATTGTTGGCTATGTTGGCAGGGGCTTTGAAGCTTCTTATACCATTGCGTAGTAGGCAATAGTTTTCTTTGGATACATTTTTCATTTTTTTTACTCCTGTGTGGTTGCCAGGTTTGATCTTTACTTCAAACAAGACAGATTTACAGTCTGACCTAAATGGGGGAGGGCAACACACAGGGGGTAGTGCATTGACCCTCCCCTATGTTGGTGAGCACTAGGTCCAGGACATTTAAGTACCTTGTGGGGATGCAAACCAACTGTTACAGAGCATTTCAATTAACAAAGTCTAGGAATCTCAAAGTGGTCATGTATGTACTCATGTAAGTCATACAGTTGATCGAAGGATAGTTGAAATCTCCCATGAACAATCTGTTTGGCAGTATACTGTGTGAATCTAGAAAGTTTAGGTAGGCTGTGTGCTTCTCCAGGTTCATGGTGGGGAATATGTAGCTAAAGATGATGGGAAAGGGTATTTTTTCTATAGTTAATAGGACCTGGAGTAGCTCAAGAGAGTTGTCTTGTTTCAGCAGTCTTAAGGTGCATTTGGATTTAATGAAAATGAGTACACCTCCACCTTTGATACTTTTACATTCATTTTAGGGTCTGAACATGTGAAAGGCATTCAAGCCTTGTACAACTGGGGTGCTCTCAGTGGCCTTGAATCAAGTCTCAGTGATGTACAAACAGCATCTTCCAAGGCGAGGAGTGCAATTTACTATTAAGCTCCTAACATTAAGCAGCATGACCTTAAGTCTGACTTTAGTGGATTTGTTTGGACTTTGCCTAAAAAAAGCACTAGGTGGGAGATGAGCATCTTTGCCAGTGTCCAAAACCTTTGTGGATACAGGTGAAGGCCATTTCTGGTAAAACAGCATGGACTGTCAAACGTGTCTTCTCAGGCAGACACATACTGGATCCCACTGGAGTGACACCAGAAGCTAAGCCAATTATTGAAGCCAATCAATCGTTTTTTGACTGTATTATGGCATAATCCTAGGTAAAGGTGTAGGTAGAATGCTGCTTAGGGCTAGGAACATACCTGCCTAGGACACATAATCTGAGAGTTTGGTCATGCATCTCTTCATGAGATCCAGAGAGGTATGTCTCAAGTCATTCACATCAACATGTACTAAGACAGAGTCATAATGGTAATTTTTGATGAGTGACTTGAGTGCATGCATGATTTGATGGATCCTTGCACCTGACAGTCAGCTGACCACATACTTTCTCCTTGTCCAACCTGGTGAGGGAGACATATGTGTGTCTCACTACTGCATCGCCTATGACCAGAACATTTGGTTTTGAGATATTTTTCCTTAGGGGCTTAATTGTTGAGACACTGATATGTGCATTGTAATGTTTAGTGGTGTATTTTGTTCGTGTACCAGTATGTATATGTTGCTTGCGCTAGGGAGATCTCTGGTATTTTGGCAGGCTCTTAGTGAGTACCTCTGCATATGTGCGTTTATGTGTCTTCACCTTATCTTGTATTATCTTGTGTGACAGGGGAGTTATGTATGCTGACAACCTGTTGTATATCTTGTTTATTGTTATCTGAGAGGACTGATTCTAATTTCATGGTATAGTTACATCTCTCACATACTGTATTTGCTTGCTTTAGGAGCAAGTGGTTGTCAGTGTACATGAGGCAATTGCTACATTGCCTCATGATGCCCATGTAAATCAGGCTGCCTGGAGAAATGGTGGGAAACTATCTATCCATTATGGCAGGTATATATTGCAGTAACTAATGAGGATGGGCTAGATGGACCAGGATTTGTCTGTGAGACTAACAAAGGTGGCTATTCTGTGGAGGATTAATGGTAGAAGCCTGTCTCAGTGCCTTGGAATGCGCAGCTGTGGTACCCACTGGGTATCAATGTACAATTGTATTGTGCACAGAGAGGGAGTAGAGATACAAAGGGTTCTCTAGCAGATATCAAGGAAAAATTGTGTTTCTAAGCATTTGCATATATACACAGCAGTGCTAAACCCCATTGCCCTGTGTGCAGCTGCATGCAAAAGTGGTGTTTAAATACAGGGAAAGTTAAACAGTTTTAACACAAACTAACCAACAGGAAAGCCCAGAACTGAGCCTTTTTCTAACAATCCCCAACTCAGATGGGTCCTGGCCTACAAACGTGGCACACAAGGGTGCAGGAGGGCTTTCTTAATGTATGATGGTTGGTTTTAGTGCCCAATTAATACCAAACAGCCTAGATTCAGCAAATCTGAATCTAGCCTATGCTATAAAATACAGAAGTGCTAGAAATTCAAACTGCAGAAGGAAATAGTCACAGCAATAGAAAGAGCAAAAAATGAAACTGCAACTAATTAGTGTTTTGAACCACACAAAAAGAAACAGACGGCCTGGAAGCTCCCAAAAGGAATCCTAGAAATGAACCAAAATACAATGCAGCAAGTCTGTCAGCCAGATAATAATCCAAATAGTCGAAGTCAAATAAAAGTCTCTGTAAAAAGCTACCAATTTATTTAAGCCTTAAAAATATAGCTTTTCGTCAGTCCCAAGACCAACTTCTTCAGAAATAGTTAAATGTATCTACACCAAGTTACAAAATGGCCACCTTGAAGAAGTTGGTCTTGGGACTGACGAAAAGCTATATTTTTAAGGCTTAAATAAATTGGTGGCTTTTTACAGAGACTTTTATTTGACTTCGACTATTTGGATTATTATCTGGCTGACAGACTTGCTGCATTGTATTTTGGTTCGTTTCTAGGATTCCTTTTGGGAGCTTCCAGGCCGTCTTTTTTTTGTGTGGTTCAGAAGTTTGTTTGAGTTTCCATTAACTAATTAGTGTTTTAATCAATTATTGCATTCAGATAATGTATTTCAACTACATCTGCAAACATTTCAGTCTTTAGCTGCTCCACTGATATAGCAGCATGCCAATATTGCTGAATAATTTCATTTTGGTTTTTAATTACTATTGCAAAATGATTCTGAATACCATATTACAGATGAATTTTGGTTAACTGTTGTAAATTGTATTTTCTCATGCCTATAACCACACATTATATATGCAACATGGTTTCTCACTGAGTGGCTTTCTTATGCTATCATCCTTGTTGCCATGCAGCAGCATAAACTTTAATGTTTATTTGTTTATTAATGTACTTATTGATTTGCTGTTTATTTATTTACCTTTGTTCTTTATTTTGTATTGTTAGTCACATCCTTTATTTGTAAAGCTACAATTCTTCAGCTCAAACTTTTAACAGTGGTACTAAAATTTTATTCATTCTGCATACTCCAAGTTCTTTATCACGTGTCCAGTCTGACCTCTTAACAACCTGCCTCAGACCTGATTATTCTTGATGCCATAAAAATGTCTGTACTAAATGCATCATTTATGAATTCCAAAAATTAAACTTGAGGAGGACAGAACCCAGTGGGTTAAACTGGCAGGATTCATCTATTCAGCTAAAACAATAAAAGTAATCAACACTCCTTGCCATGGTGTTACTCTCCAAACTCATATACACCAGCTTCATAGACGCACTAACAAGAAGAAAGGAGAAATCACTGAAAACAAAGGAATCCCTGCCAGTGTATACTTAGAATCAGCTGGTAGTGATATCCTACAGAAAAGATTAGTCACAGGATTCAACATCAGGTAGTTAAACTCAGTGACTGGATTGCTTATAGAGACGGGACACAGGGAAGTGTTGGGAAACCTTCAAAACTCTTTCTTTAACTTACTATTTATGTACAGTATCATAAGCATGGATGAGTTTCTGAATTCCTTAGGTATGGAAGATTTTTCTTTGACACAAAAGTATTATTGAAATTCTCTGAGTACTATTTATTAACTTGTCCTGTTCCAAATACCTTTATCACTCCTTTGCTTTAATGTAACAAATATGGATGTTACACATTGGACTTATTTTAGCTTTCCTGCAATTCTACATTCAGTGAATTATATCAAAGACTTCTTTAATTAAACATCCCATTTTCAATTAAGTTACTGGGCAGATTTCCTATAATATGACTGTTTTACTAGAGCACTATAAAATCAGTGCTTGTTTGCATTAGTTTATCTACTCATTTAAAATCTTCAGTGGGAATTTTTTGAATCAGACATAGGCACCATATCAGATAAAATAATACAATTAAAGTATCAAATATATGAATGTTGGGTTCTTTGTCTTATAAAGGCCACATTATTATTTAATTGAAATATTCCATACAGCTCTTACTTGTTTATACAGACAAGATTACTCTGGTGGATGTCCTTAATTATTGCTGAATTAAAGACCATTGTAGAGTTTTCAAGCTTAAACAAAAAGCGCAAACCAGTAAAAGAGTTCACAGTACATGACCACAGGACCATATGCCACAATTTTTTAATCAAACATACACTAGGATGACTTAATTGCTTTTGGTGCCATACAGCTTTTCATTATGCCTGGGATTCCTCCCCAAGTGCTATGCCAGTTGTATCCCACCAGTTATTTTTAACATCTCCTCAGTAGTCACACTTTTCTAGGTGTAATTTACTTGGAGATGCTTTCAGTGTTTCCCTCCCTAAAACCTCCAAGTCTTTCATCAGTTAAAAAAAATATTTTTTTTAGGCTGCTTGGTTGACTTCCAGTTTCTAGTGATCCCTTTCTTGGCTAATAATAGCAACTATTTTGCCACTGCTTTCATACAACTATTTACACTCACACCCTCAACCCAGTTTAAATAAAAAAGAGTTTTGGTCTTATCCCAGTCTGATTACAGTGCAAGTTGCATTCATTTTAAGTCTTTTTTGTAGTCTCCAAGCTTAATGTATTCCTAAAAATGAGGATCCCAGTCCACACTGATATCCTCTCCACACCCCCATCAGTTAGAACTCATTTCAGGGAATATCCTATGCAATCTGTCGGGAGTGTAAACATATTTATTCAAACATTTCCAGCCAAAAATTTGTAATTTTCTGGATTAAGCAGCTATTTTCAACACCCTGCGTATCTCCTGCTATCCTTTCTTTGCCATCTTCCTGTCTGCCCTTCCCTGCTACATTCACCTCTGACTCCATTTATTGCTTTTGGCAGTGTCTTGGGTTGCTTTTTCTAACTAAATTCTTAGATATCTTATCCTGTAATGACCCCATAAATATGGTTAGTCTTGTACTAATCTCATGGGTGGTATATACAACATTCCAAAGGCTTTGGTCTTCTCGTTGTTTATCTTAAACCCTGATACATTCTCAAAGTCCCCTAATATTTTATAAGACCTTGTGAAATCCATGTCTGAGTCAGTTAAGAACAGGATAATATGACTGCAAATAAAACATTTTTTCTCTAGGCACAGCCATTGACAAAACTTGATTTCTGACTGTCTAATTTTCTGAACAAAGGGCTCTAAATAGAGTACAAAAAGGAAAGTTGAACAAAAGCAAGCCAATGCATGCCCCTTTCACTTAACACCAGCCCTTTATATTTTGAAAATGTTGGACAAATTTATTTTTTACTACAATAGTATTTAATATCTGCCATAGATATTTCCAGGTTACACTGCCAAATGCCTCCCTTGTAACTCAGATCAACAATACCATGTGCTTCTAGGCTTTATTCACTTTAGTGTGGATGATGTGTGCATTCAATATGTTATCAGAGGTTTGCCTTTCTTTAATAGAACCACATTGGTCATCTTTTATCAACCTGGGTAATATTGTTTTACTTCCATTGCTAGAATGTCCACAAACACTGAATTTCTTAATTGTGTCTCTTCTTTTAGAGTTCCACAACCAATGCATATCTAATCTGCAGTGCCTTCTAGTATTATCTACCCCAAATATAGAATCTAATGCCACCTATGTGGTCAGACAACTGGAGGGGAAATGTACAGGCTTTCCCCATTAGATAAGGGACAGAGTAAATCAGCCATCTGGAAAGGACATATAGCCATCAGATAAGGGACACAATAAAGCAATCATCTACAAAGGACATGCAGACATCAGATAAAGGACAAAGTAAAACAGTTATCTGCAAAGAACATATAGCCATCAGATAATGGACAGAGTAAAACAACCATTTGCAAGGGACATAAAGCCATTAGATAAAGGTCAGAGTAAAACAGTCATCTGCAAAGGACACATAGCGATCAGATAAGTGACAGAGTAAAACAGTCATTGGCATCAGATAAGTGACAGAGTAAAACAATCATCTGCAAAGGGCATATAGCCTTCAGATAAGTGACAGAGTAAAACAGCCATCTGCAAAGGACATATAACCATCAGATAAGGAACAAAGTAAAACAGTCATCTGGAAAGGACATATAGCCATAAGCAAAGGACAGAGTAAAACAGCCATTGGCAAAGGACATATAGCCATCAGACAAAGGGCAGAGTAAAACAGCCATCAGCAAAGGACATACAGCCATCAGATAAGTGACAGAGTAAAGCAATCATCTGCAAAGGACATATAGCCATCAGATAAGTGACAAAGTAAAACAGTCATCTGCAAGGGACACATAGCCATCAGATAAGGGATAGAGTAAAACAGTCATCAGGCAAATTACAAAGATTTTGATGTGTTCTTTTAGCAAGTATACTAAGATATGAACAATAATTTCAGTATAGATAACACAAAAGTGCTATACGTCACAGGATAGAATTTAAGCACTAAAAGAAAAGATCATCTGCTACCCCGTCATTGCTTCCTGTTATGTCAAATGACTGTGACATTTTGTAATGCCAAGAAAAAACAGTTTACATCATATGAGAATAGCATACTTGATGAAAGACTTTTTAAGGTTTGCTATGAGCTGCCTGAAAACCTGGCCCAGCAACATGACTATTTGTCTATTTTGTTCTGCCTTCTACTAATAAGAAATATTCTCTTTTAATGGTCACATTGTTGCCTCAAGCATTTCAGTACAAATGTTGACTTCAAGATACCTTTCAAAATGCATGAAAATCCATGCTTTTATTTAATTGCATTTTACCTGGCATCCATATGAGAGCAAATGCTATTCATAAATGGTTCAAACATATATTATAAACATGATTTCTTCGAATCCTCAAATGAATATTATACATTCCATACCATTGCTAGATTAGCTGACCTACACATTGCAGGTCACCATACAACAAGCCCTATATTATTCTAATAGCTTTATAATTCTAACTTCCAGTTCAATATTTCATATTCAGTAACTTCATTTTATATTCAAAATATACCTGGATGATTTCCCAGTAGTAATGAATTTTCATGTGGATTCATACTATTTGGCAAGAGAAGAGAATCCTGATTGCATATGCATTACTCTTAGTAAGGTGTGGAGGAAGATGTGCTCCTTTTTCACTAGACTAATTAGTCTCTATTCATAGGAAAACACCTTTGTCTGACAGAGTGGGGCTTAATTATAGAAGTATTTATGCATTATAAGATTATGTCAGACAAGGTTAAAATCTTTGATTTCTAAAGACAAAATGAGATGAAAGAAGCAAGGGGGCATTAATCAAATGGTGGCAATTGCCCTTTTATATGGATTTATTCCTGATTTCCAGACGTAGAGAAATAAATCACCTTTTTGTGCTCGTTGAACATCACTGGCATTTTCTACGGCAATCTGCTGAAACACTACTAGGTAAACATCAGATTTACATATTCACATATCAAGGTATTTCACTAAGGAGCTTTATTCCAAGTGTGCTTTCCATCTATATCTATTTCCTATTTTCTACTTTTGCATTGTGTGTTTGCTGCTATTTGTGCAAATATGTATAGCAAAAATGGTCCTAGATTTCTAAAGCATTTCTTGTCTTAATAATCCTTGTAGCTGTTATAATTAAAATACTTTGCATTTCTACAAGTCACACAAGTAGGCAACCTTTCAGAGTGTTTATTTAAAATGCGACTAAGTTGAAAAACATGTATATGGATTAACTGAGTGTTGAATGCATAGAGAATAAAAATCATATGCAACACAAAAGGTTATGTTTCTACCATACACAATTATTAGGAGACTTTACATGGACTGCTAAGCATATTTCTAGACACTGCAGGTTCCAGGGCACATACTGTGAGGAAAGATGGTACTGAAAGGTCATTGGTGTATTAAGTATATGCTGTATATAACATATGTTGACAGAAGAGGGGTCCGTTTATATACCTTCTGAGAACAAAGAAAAAGTGATTAGCTGAATAAATTGTTATTGTATTATACAATAATTTTACATGTTACATAAATGTTAAGCTTCAGACATACACCGTACATAATAATAAACAGCAAAATAAACAGGCATGAAGACAAAATGTGCTTCCTACTGTTAAGCCTACAATTTTAATTTTAACAAAGGTATAATATTCTTACCATGAAAAGTATGTAACGTGAAGAAGTGTATGAAAAAAAAAAAAAACAACTAGTGCACTGCATATGCTAAAAATGAAAAAATTGTAGAGATAGGTCAGGGAATTTAAAAATAGTTCAACAATGAAGATATGCAGTACATAGGGTAGATTGTGAAGAATTTAACATAAGTAATGCAACACTTGACTTGCTTGGCATTTTGCTGAAGTGGGACTAATGTTATATATGCTAAGACTGAACATAATGTTTTCCTTTCATAAAGTACAGAGATATAAAAGCATAAAACATATCCTTTTGTACCTTTATGAATTGACTTTATGTAGTGTGGCATATTTTACCCTGCTGACAAGGAGTGGTTTTGTTAATAGTGTATGATATCTGTCTTCACCTGGGTCCAAATAATTTAGTGAAAGATAATAACTGACAATCCCCTGATGAGAAAATATGGAATAATAAAACATTAATTTGATGTATATATTACCATAAGATGTATCAGCCATAAAATTACTGACCATCTGCTTAGTCACCAAGTAATTTCTTGATATGCTGCTGACTGCCAAAGTCAGTTTTAATCTCGGATTTAATTTCATAGTATTAATTTTTCAAAAAGCAAGTGCATTCTGAGATCCATTTGTGCTGTCAGTCTCTACAATGTCATCCTCAGTGTTATTGTTTTGATTATTGCCCATTGCTCTCATCCCAGAAGTGAGCAAGCATGAGGGCGTAAGTGCAATAATATACTAAAAACATTATGCTGTGACTCACTCCTTTATTCACCACCACTACCAGGTAGAAGGCCTGCAGTACTGCTGCTATTGTACCAGCATTAACATATATTGGATTGCTTTCACAACAGAAGGTAGAGAAGATCAGAATCGTAGTAATCGGCTTCCTCAAAATCCTTAAAGGTTTTAACTTTTCAGCTGTATAACAGGAGCAAAAAAATGAGATCCATTCTGATTTGCCCCACTTTTCGTGGATGACATATTAAATATGACTTAAAGACATATTTCTTTAACTTGTTTTATGTCAGGCAAAGATCTACAGGTGGCAATCCCATTAGCCAGTCCTAATAACTGTTATTGCATCTACACCAACTGATTAGTCTCCTCCTTAGAGTCTACCAAGACTTTTTTACAATCTCTCTGTGGTTGTTAGTGAAAAAAGAAGAAAAAAACAAACTCTTGTGATATCGATGTCAATAAACACACACCAGGTAACAATAACAGAAAATCTTTTGCTTACAAATCTATCAGGAAAACGTATCTCCAACAGTGTGTAAACTTGGCAGCTTGTGAACTGAGGCACTAGAAAGGAAGTGTATTTTGGTAAGCCCATGGAAAAACTGCACAGGCACATATCATCAGTCTCAAGTCTTACAAACACTGGAATTTTAAATCTGAAAAGCATAGGTTTATTTCAAGACTGAAATACATAAGTAGCAGACTTTGACTTAGTACAATAGTATTTATGCTATTGGCTGTATTTACAAACTACCTTAATTATGAGGTTCACATGCCTTAGGATTAATTTCAGTTTCCACCTCACAAGGTTATTTCCGCGCTGGCAAATACATGTCATGGTGCTGGATGTAGATAGGTTATCTATACAACTTCACAAAGAAAAAATACTTTTTCTGATCTTCCTTCTGGTGACATACACTGGGATTCATGAAGCTCAGCGCAAGGACGGTTTTAGCCTTACGCCGAGCGTCCTCCTTACAGATGGTGCAGTAGCACCATATGAATATTTATGAGGGTGCACTGCTGCACCCTCGACGTGCACAGGAAACATGTGCGAGTGCAGAGGGTGTGTTTAAGTGCTCTACGGAGGCGGAAAAATGCCCCCACAGTTGCACACCCTACAATGCTTACTATTAGAGCCCACCTTTAAAAGTAAGCAATTAAGTCAGTGTCAGTGGATACTGAAATGTATGCTAAGCATACAAGAGTGTCCACGAACACCAAAATAAAATCAAAGTGGTAAACACACAAGCATGTAGCAGAATGTTGAGCCCCATCCCTAGAATTTTCACAATTAGATTCGCTGTGTCCCTATTTTACATTTGTATTGCTTCAGTATCGAAAGTGTAAGCAAAGCGCAGCATGTTTGCATGTCGCTGCCCCCTACTTAGCATAGCTTACACATTAAAATCATCCAAATAGAGAAAAACACGTGGAATCAACATTAATGTCAATAGTGTAGTGGTTAAAGTATCCACCTAATGAACAGGCATGCACAGTTCGAGCCTAACTATAGCACATATCATTTTCCATGTGGAATGTCATTTTGCTGTATAACCTGCACAATAACATGTAAATGTGAACTGAAGTACCTCATGAAATGTTTAACTAATGTCATTCAATCAAAGTGGTAGTGTCATAATGAATAAGGCACTAGTAAGCAGGTGTAAGCACGGGACGGCCACAGTGTTGCAGCGGTTAGCGTTGCCACCTCACAGCAAGAGGTTCTCTGGTTCGATCCTTGGCTGGGGTGCCTTCTATGTGGAGTCTGCACGTCCTCCCTGTGGTCACGTGGGTTTCCTCTGGGTGCTCCGATTTCTTCCCACATCCCAAAGACGTACTGTAGGTGGATTGGACACTCTAAATTGGCACTAGGTGTGAGTGTGTGCATATGTGTGACTCTGTAGAAGGTTGGGAGCCAGGATGGCAACTCGACACCATAAAAACTCCACTGCCAATCATGAGCGGACAAGTGTTCCGCTGTGGTGACCCCTAACCAGAAAGAAGAAGCAGGTGTAAGTGCAAATAAGCAGTAGTAAACATATATAATTATCAGTAAGCAAGTCTGAGTGTGTTTGCGCGGGTGTAAGCAGTGCCCAGCATAGGAAATGTATATAATTATGTAGATGTATGTGTATGTGTATGTAAAGATATATAATATATATATATATATATTTATCTATGAAGAATGAACATCGTAACAACAATAAAGCATACAAAAAGAATGATGTGCATGTGTATGTGCAGATATATATATATATATATATATATATATATATATATATATATATAGATATATATATATATATATATATATATATATATATATATATATATATATATAAATGAACGTTGCAACAATAAAGCATACAAAAAGAATGAGAAGGGAATCAACAGCAACTCCAGTATTATTTAGTGCTGTCAGTGTATGTCATACCAAGCTGGGCAGGGGTGAGCAGAGCACTGCTACTCACACCACAGGCAGGATACTACCAGTGAGAGTAACACTGCTGATCTGCTAAGTCTATTTTACAAACAATCACAGGGTAGTCCCTGGTGCGATTACCCAAAAATTGCTAGGATGTTTGGACCTCTGACCATTACACAAGCAAGGGCAGGTATGTTCAAGGACTAAATGGTGGGAGAGCCTGATAATACATAGGTTGGGACAACATACATGTAGGTCCCCTAATGCTGGGGAGTGGGCAATGTGTAGAGGTGTGGCATGGGTGTGATAGCAACCGGAAAATGGATGGTTTGCATGTATGTTGAACTCGGGTGGGGTAGAGGAACTATGGGTATGAAATTATGGATCCAGGCGTGTCAGGGTTTAATGGCCTGGTTCTAATTGGACCACCTCATGGAGGTCAGCAAGTTCGTTATCAATATATATGCATACACACATGCATACATCTATATGTAGAAGTACATTCCCTGTAACACATTCATTACTTTTGCAGACATAAATAACATAAAAGTGCCCTTACAATCCTCAACAGTAGATAGAATAATAGGTTGTGCATAATAGGGAAGGGACAAAACTGCTAAAGTGCGGAAGTGTGTACATTGTCCAAAGTCAGTGCTGTTCTCAAAAAATCAAATGTGAGGACTTTCTCACACATCAAATCATTCCTGTGATCTGCCTGCTATGGCAATGCCAATCACTAAACCGGTCCTATTTGTAAAATAATTTTGCCAAACTCGTACATTATTAGCTCTCATGTGTAATGTGTGCATTACCACATAGTCATACCTATTCATTTATTGTAGTGTCATGTTAATGGGAGTAATGATGTAATGAAGTATAGAGTCTAATCTTGAAATAAAGACATGTGTGTCTTAGGTGGGACAAACCAAAAATTGCGAATAGTGTCCTATTGGTCACTCATTTCACC